>NC_064029.1:15898644-16217891 GCF_917208135.1 Athalia rosae | reverse complement strand
GTTGCCTTCGCCATCTCCAACGTCTCAAACACCGTCCCTTGTAACGGCGACCAACAACAATTCTGGTATCACCGCATACGCGGCTGATACCGTCATTTCATCGTTCAGTACAGCGATCACTGCAACCACTAGACCGGATCTTCACGTTTACAACGCTACTGGCTACGTGGCCGAACACGACGAACTCGATTACAGTACGTAAAAAATTCTCAAGATTTTCAATTCGATTTTAAATTAATTTTTTTAATTTTTTTTGTGTTGCATAAAAAACGGCACGACGATTTTTATTTTCATCTCTAACCGACCATGGCACGCTGTTAAAATTAAAAATTTGCTCAGTTTATTGATTTCAAGTTCCAATAGGTGATGGGAATGATTCTACAGCTAGTTACTTTTATTTATCAAAGAAACGGAAAACGAAATTTTTAAACTCCGCAATTTTTTAAACAGGAGACCGTTCGAGGAACGATCGCGAGAACTTCCTCAGAGCGAGGGAGAAGTTGGGTGAAAAATTTGTTTGGAGAAAAAGAAGGACAACGATCGAGAGAAAAGGGTTGAAGGAAAAGTGCGGATTGGCCGGGCTCGTAAATCAGTTTGAACGCGTATAGAGAAAGCTTATAGTCAATTTAGTTCTCGAGAATATATAAAGGATCGCCGGCGGCAATCGGTCGGATATATTCAACACGACCCTGTTCTAGGTTGTACGGGATTCTCGATGGATGATAAAAAAAAATTACTCCTACGTGCAGGGCCTGTCCGTTGTTCCATGTACGGCACGGAGGGAAATACCGTTGATCCCGATGCGCGTAACGATCACGATTTCCCCGACCGGATATCGGACGGGAATGAACGTTTTATACGCATACGTCAACCTTGGACGTTTTTTCGATCCATTGAACGTTGTTTTCCTACCTACCGATACCAGACATGCGGACGTAAGGAATTATTGTCATAGTTTTTTCTAAAAAATACTCTTCTCCTTTTTTGCCCCGAAAAGCAATCCGGATTTTTACGACCAGGCATATGATTCTCTGGAATGTAAAAAATAAGAAACAAGCTACTCGTTACTCTCGTTTATATCGTCGACGGAAATTTCGGGGCAACCGGCGCCTGCTGTTATCCGCGAAACGTCTCAAGGTTTTCGTCAAATTTCAACCGAGCAAGTTTTGAGAATTCCGGCAAATCTTTACCCTCGATCTCAAAAAGGACGACGGGTTTCTTATCGGTTGAAAGTTCTTCATATTTTCATCGCGTCTTTTTCTCTTATCTACCGCCCTTCAGGATCCTTCGAAAAATCCTTGCAGCGAAATCGGCGACGGAGAAGCGAGGAAGAACCGAGGACGTTATTTTTTTCCCTTAATTAAAAAAAAAAGATCGGAAAATCCACGCGATCGGCGGTTGCGAATTTCTTGTGTTTTTCGATACTATATTACACGTCCATAGTTCTCGAGGGCCCCTCGAACTTCGGAGTTAGCCCAGCGTAACAAATTTATTCCTAGCTCTTCCTCTGTACTCTTTACTCCTTTTATCCCCCCGAAATCTTCCCTCCTCCCGACGTTCCCTCTCCCTCCTAACTCCTTCCACTTCCATCATCCCCAGCCCACTTCCACCGGCGACGACCGTCTCTGGGCTCTTTTGTGCCTCGAGAGGAAATCTCTCCCTCTCTACATAGGTATCCTTGTCTGACCGCTCGCAGCCTACTCCACTGGCATACTAACGCGGTGACGCTGCCTGACTCCGCTTCGGCTTCTACTACTGACTTCGCGATCCGGTCGATAAGACGCTCGCCTCTACTACTGCGGCGAGGGCCGACAGAATTTTCGCCTCTACCACTGGAACTCGAACGGGTACGATTTTCGGTAATTTCTGGACGTGGATTTTTTTCGAAAAATTTGTTTTTCCAGTCAGAAAAATCCGGCGCACCGTACGCGCTTACAGGGACTTGGAACCAGAAGAACGTAACCCTCAAAGGGAGGGAAAATCAAACAAGGAAAAATTTATCGGAAATACGAAAGCGCGGTTTTTTGTTTTTCATTTCGTGAAATTAATCCTGATCCCGTATCCAGGATAAAATTGTATCACCGAAGAGAGAATGAAATTCTCTACCCGCTTCCCGTTTATTATGTTTTTGAAATTTATTTAATTCCGAGACATTTTTGTGCTCGCGTCTCTCACGTGAAACGCGCGGTCCCTTCCACTAACTAGACGGTAATAACGTAAAATTAATATGCAACGTAGCGACTGTCGTGTATTATGCATAAATTGAAGAGGTGCAGGAAATAAAATATATATCGTTTCCATCAGAGGAATGACGCGCCCGTTAACACAGCCATAATGTATATTCCCATGTACAGAATCCTGATCAAAGGGTTTATGGCGTGTGCTAGAAATGAGGTGCTTCGCATCCTTTGAATAGCTACTGTTAAGGATGACGCGGGGCGGTAGTGCTACGTAGAATAATTACTCTCAAGCTTTGTCGCCTCGTTCTAAATTCCAAGACAAATCCCCTCCGCAATGTGAAACACGTTTGCTCTGCTTCGCCCCTCAGGGGTTAAAGGCTAACTTCAGACTCCTTAGAATCTCTGGAACGACAGCTACTAATATTAACTAATACACACCAATTTCGAGATATCGTAATAACCGCTCTCCAGACCCGTACAAAAAGACGTCTGCGTCGCAAGGACGAACAGGACTTCCCACGAAATAATTGCCCGATCGATTTGATCCGAGACAATGCGGGACTTTTTCAGAAATTTTCCAAAATCGAAGCGTTCGAAGAAAGGATTTTTTTTTTCTTCATTCGTCGTTCGTTTCCGCAGATACATTGAAAATAATACCGTCGCTTCATTTTACTTCGTTTCCTTTTTCGTTCGACTCCCCGCACCTCGCGTTCACTTGGACAACCGTTTCAAGTTTCGTTGAACCGCCGGATTCACGAGAGACGGAAGTTTCCCCGATGTCCCGCTGCTCGTTCGTTGATCCGATTTTTTACCACCGCTCTGGATTCGGAATATTAACGAAGATTGAAAAGCCGATAATTACGGGGCGTTGGGATATCGAACTGGAAATTAGATAAGATCATCGATTTACGGGATAGGCGTTGCTCGGGCGATATTTCGACGTTGATTCGTCGGCGTTTATCAATCCAGATCTCGATCCGTTCGCGGAGGATAGATTCGTCAATTCCGGTAACGCGTCGAGCCTTTTACTTTCCGACGACGAATCTGAACGGACCATTTTCTGACGCTGTACGGAGTACGCGTCGTGTCATTGAAAAATTGGAGCGAAAAAATTTGTCGATCGAAACGTACGGGGTCTTTGAGTCTCTGGTCGGTGAGAATATCCTGGATTTTATTCCGCGCGATCACCGCCGAATCTATATCCATTTTTCTCAATTGGCAGGCGACGCTTTTTGCAAAAATTTCAAACTCGTCGTTCGGGCAAATTTTTTCTCTCGAGGATACGTTGCTTTCCCACTTCTCCGCCGAAGAGGTGCTCTGAGGATTATCCTGGAAAAGAGTTTTTAGAAAAGGACTTTAACTCCCGAAAGAAAGCAGAGAAAAAAAATCATACGCCGGTCACTTTTTTACTGCAGGTAGAACGCCTGCCAGATTCTTCATGATCCGTCTTCTTGTCGCAGATAATTGTGACGGAGGTAGACTTTTTCGAGTCAGTCGGTGACTCGCGATATATTTCACATCCGGTTTTAGTTTCATTTACGTCACGCTTGCATCGGACAACCTTGACTGCCGGACAACCTTTTACTTTTGATCTTAACGAATCTGTTTTACAGGGTGATATCGTAGAACTTTTCCTGTTGCAAGATGGACGACGGTAATCAGTCGACGAGGAATCAGCCGCTGAGGAGTCGCGAATATTCTTTCTAATCTGACCCTGTCTCTTTCCGCATCGTTCGGCGTTCTTCAACGCTTCCAAATTCGAGATCCGTTTTTTGTAATCCCTGCGGCAGGGTGCAGGGGGCGAATCCGATTCGACGAAATCCGAAGTATCCTCGTCTTCTTCGGAGTACTCGTCGTAGTCTTGGTAACACGAAGTTGCCGAGTCTTCGTTTCCCTAAATTCGTGTTTTTTTGGTTTTTTTTTTTTTGTGTTTGCATACGCTCGTTAATTTTTGGACAAATCAGAGGTTGGAATGACTTTTTTTTTTTCTGTCACTCACTTGGAGTTCCGCGGCTTCGTCGAAGTCCAAATGAGCGTAGAGAAAATCGTGCAGCGTTCGAAACCATTTCGGCTTCGGTTCGTATTTGTAGCCGGAATTTTTTGCCTTTAAAATCTTTTGCAATTCGTCGACGTAGTATCGTCTTATCTCTCTTATTTTTATCATAGTTTCGGTGAAGGTGACCTCCGGCATTTCCATGCCACGGTGAATTTCCGTGTAAGCCGAATGACGCGTCGAATTATCCATGTACGAAGGACTGTCCTTTTTCCACAGACAGGGGAATTTTTTGTACAAACAAACGAGCCTGAAAACATTATTTTCCGACCATTTATCCCCGACGCAAAGCTGCGGGGGTTGGTTAAAGAATCTCCTCCCATTGTACCGGCTCATTTCATCATCTTAAGAACTCCGGAGTTTTCTGGTATAATCTAAAACTAGCGAAGAACCTGCAGGATAATCTTTTCGCATACATCGTATATTATAGAAAATTCTTTTTCTTTCGCCGCCTTCCTTTCCACCCCTTCTTACGAACACTTTGTAAATTCTTCTTTCTAACCAAGATTATACACAACGAGGAAACGATATTTTTTATTAAAAAGAAGAAAAAAAAAGACCAAAAACAAACAGCTGCATTCGTACTCGAAGTTGAACATACATTTTCAGTTAATTTATCGATACTCACAATCGATAGTTTGCACTCCGCTAGAATTTGTTGCTTTTTTCGCTTCGCAGGGTCTGAGAGATAATTTCCTTCAACTTTTTCGCGCGTTGTTTTCCCATGGTTTTAAGAGAGGACGCGACCTCGGCCCCGAAATTATCGAATTCGGAAGATTCTCGATTTTTAAAATCCTCACCGATCACGCTCTGAGTAACGTATTTTCCCTTGTTGTACAATTTACCGGCCTCTCGCAGTTCCTTTTTGGCCTCGTTCAATATCGCGTCCGTACGATCCGAGGAGAATTTTCGCCCCACTGAATCATTTAGGGATATTCAAATGAAAGAAAATTAGATACTGACCTAAACAATCAGAGCGGCTTCTACCGACCCTAAGGGAAGAGAAAATTCACCCCGTAATTTTGATGCCAGGGACCCTTTCCCACCCTCCGCTATTCGACGACGGAAAACGGTATGGATTCCAAGGCGTTCCACGGAACGGAGAGAAAGAAAAAATATTTTTTACCCACTCACCCGAATCCTGACCTTCGATAGGATTGAAATAATTTTGAACCGGCGATTCCTCCGCCGTTTGATATCCGTCCGAATCGGTTTTGTCGTCTCCCGCCGAGGATTTCGTGTCGTTTTTAACGTTGTGACATTGACCGGCGTTATCCGAAGGTTTCGTTTCGTCGTCCAAAACGTAATATTTGACGGGTCTGGTGTCCGACGAGCAGGTATTGCAGGAGTGTGACGTTTTCGAAAAATTTTTCGAAGCTGCCGAGCATCCGCCGCTCGTGCATCCGGTTTCGATGGGGCAAATCTTTATGCTAGAATCTTCCAGAAGTTCTACGAAGTTATCGTCGAAAATTGTACCGTCCCCGAGGCAAACGACCTTGGGTGATTTCGAGCAGGGTTCAAAGTCAAGCGGGCCGTCGGTAGTTTCTTTGAAGAGGGGATCCTCCG
Organism: Athalia rosae; assembly: GCF_917208135.1. Taxonomy (NCBI): domain Eukaryota; kingdom Metazoa; phylum Arthropoda; class Insecta; order Hymenoptera; family Athaliidae; genus Athalia; species Athalia rosae. Next base: position 16,212,092 of record NC_064029.1, on the reverse strand, counting down.
GGCAGCAGCCGTAGCTTTTGAAATTCTTGGTATTCGTGGCCCGAGCGCAATCGATCGATTCGATAATTTTGTCCACCTCGTTTTCCGCCTCGATTTTTCCGACGTGGCTGGCCAGGCTGTTTCTCCCCCCGAAGGAAGCGATGCTGGTGAAACTGTTTCTCGGGGAATAGCTCGTCTCCAGTCTAGTCAGAGGACACGGTACGCCCAGATCTAGCATCGTCATCATGTCCCAGAACTCCGAATCGTTGTCACCTTTTTCGATCGACTGTAATTTTGATCCGTTCGCAGGAGCGTAGCCGGACTTCGATATGGTCATTTTTATATTTTTGAAACAGGGCGGCTTGTCCGTGGAACATCTTGGCCCTCGTAAATTTTTCTTGTAACATTTCTTGTCGCCGTTTATGCTCTGAAAAAATTTTCGTGCACTCAAAATTCGTGTTTTCGACACGCGGAATGACAGAGGATATCGAACGGGGAGGATTTAACTGAGAGAAAAAGTAGGAAGAAAAAATTTCCTAACTATTAACCAGACTCGTTGACCCGGAAAAATTCTCACCTCCGCTCTCAGATACTTTATCGAGACGTCCGACGAGGTCAGTTTGACGTCGAGTTGAAGCCGTTGTTCCGAATCGTCGAAATTTTGCCCGGCGCAATTTTCGTTTTCGCGGTGAGAATATTTCGCCGATTGAGCGGCCGAGTCTTGATTTTTCCTCGGTAGTTCGTAGGTGGTATTCATTTTCGTTGACCTCAGAACGGTCGGTGACCGTATGAAAAACGCTCGACTCTTTTTCGCCGCCTTTTTACGGGCGGGTCGGTCCATTTTTTTCATTGAACTTTTGGCAACCGGGTTCAGCGTCCTATCCGAATCGGATCTCGAGCCTAAGTTGGAATCGGAATTGCGATTTTCCGAACAGCGGACTTTCTCAAATTCGTACGACGACGCCGCGTCATCTTCGGAAGACTATTTTCGAAGGGAAAAAAGAAAAAAAAAAAGGATCAAGAGCGAACGAAAAATTAACGATACCTCGAGACGTCTTTTTGAGACACTGACCGAAAGATCGTTGATTTCTTCATCGGGATCGAAACGATCGTAAGAAAATTCGTTCATTGTTGAAAATCAATTGTATATATCGTTCCACGGAGGCATTCGTACTTCGTGAATTACTCAATTTTTTTGAACCGCGTGTATCTGGTGGATGAGAAAAATCGAATTGGTCAATTAGGTTATTAACCTGTCCTCAAAAAATCTCAATGAATTATTCTCTCGTTCGTTTCAGCTGATATTTCCTACGTTTTTCGATCATTATAACGATCGTTTTTCTCTCACAGTTGACGTCCTCCCAACAGAATATTCCCGTATCATTTTCATAAAGAATTTGTATCTCCTCTGTCACACGGAATAATTTTCAAACGATTTGACATCACGATACCTAACGTCAAACCAATTTCTTTTTTGTCTCTGAAATGACAGAAAAACAATTTGCCATCGCCGACCCCGAAATTTCACCCCGTATTCCGGGCGCTCTCGCAATCGAGGGTCGCTACGAAAGGCATGTGTGTTTTCTTTTTCGGCAAATTCTTCTTTTTTTTTTCTTCTTCATCTGTATTAAAAAAAAATAAAGAATTCTTCCCCCGGGGTTTGGGTCGGTCGCCGAAGGTCGTTTCTTAAGAGTCAACCGCACAATCATGCCGCAGGGAAACTAGGCAAAATCTTCTACTGGGGCTCACTAGAACTCCCGAAGGATATGCTTTTGTACCAACAGCTGTAGAAAGCTGAGTTTGCACAGGTCAATTCCTTCGGGAACGCTTGACCCCGGGATCGATAACGTCGCCGTACACCGTAGTCTTGCGTTCTTCTATGGGTGACCCTTTCAAGCGATGAGCATTAATTTCCATTCACCCTCGCGACGCCGTGACAAAGAAGAAGAAAAAATAAAACAAATGTAAAAAATAGAGTACGGGAAAAAAGCTCCCTTGAAAAAAAAAACGAAGGACAGAAACAGAAATAACGAGCTAGGGAACCTTTTACCAGCTCATTCTATCCCGCTTATAGTTTTTTTTTTTTTTTTTCTCTTCAAATTCTGCTTTTTTCATTCTATTCCATTTATTTGTCAACCTTTTCTTTTTTTTTTGATTCCTTCTTTTTGTTTCAGGTATATTGGCAGCCTTCTCCGACATGCAGACTGTGTTTCTAGCCTGCATTTGCACGCTGTTACCGCTGATAGTAGCATTGGGAATTGCATTCGGAGTCAGGTATGGTACTACAAGATTTTGCACTTTCCCGCATTCCCTGCGACAACGCCAATATATATATCGAAACGAGTCGGACGAATAGTTTTTCGAAAAACAATAACAAAAAAAATAAGTAAAAATAAATAAACAAATAATCAGAGCTTACGCAAAGCATAGAAAACGAGGCGGTGATCTTGTATTTGTATTTTTTGTTTTTCAAAATTTTTGAACATCTTACCGATCAAACGAAATGGCTGAAAAAAGGAGATCGGTTTTTTGGTTTCCTTTCCGATTGACGAGAAATAAACGCGGACATCCGCAGGAGTGGAAAAAAAGCAAGGGTGGTCATAAATTCGTTGACGTATCGGTCGAAATAATATCAACGTTACTCCGAGATGGCTACGACTGTATGACCAACCGTCCTACCGACCGATTCCCGTGCGGAAGGATTGACGTTGACAAATGTTGCAATTCAATGGGTAAAGCTCCCTCGACTTTCTCCTCGTCCTTTAGTCTTCAACTTCCAGAATTTTTCCTCGCGGAGATACATTTACCTTCACCTATATATATATGTACATATATATCAACGTTTCGGAATTCATTCTATTCCTTCTCACACCCGACTTCCTCAACACCTCGATCACTCATCCAAAGATACATTTCCCTGTGATCGATAGCGTCGCGCGACGCTCCGTTATTATGCGCCGTACGGTGTATACGTATTCGCACGTATACATGGGGAAAACGATGAATTTGCCCTCAAACCGACCTGCCCCGCGTTGGGATGGTTTTTTTTTTTAATTTTTTTTTTTGGAAAATTTTTTTGGTCACCATCCAACGGATTCCTTTCACCGGAAGTGTGCACAGATCGCCGAACGGGGAGAGGACGAGATTCAAATTTGCGCAGCGCTGTTTTCTTTTTTTTTTTTCTTTTCTTTCACTTTTTCTCGCATTTTTTGCACCTCGATGTAGAAGAGTTTTCGAACGTCGCCGGGTCGGATCAAAGTTCGTTCTTAAGTTTCGCGCGGGTTGCAACGTCCGCCTCTGGATATACATATATGTATCAGGTATGTACACAAGAGCTTGGGGTTCTGGCTTTTCTACTCTGCATTTAACTAGGTTTTCAAGGTAATTAGAGGCGCCTTGTTCCCGTTAAGTAACTGCCTCTCCCCCATCTCTGCCACTTTGTTATCGTTAGCCCTCTCTCTTCGGAAAACCCTGTTAACTTTTATACGAATTACTTCCCCTTCCGGTATATCGTTATAGAGGCGTTAAAATAACCATGCGTACGACCCGACTCTTTTGATACGACGATTCGTCGACGAAGATGAAAAATGAGCCGACGAAAAGAAAAGAAAAAAAAAATAAATAAAAGATAAATTCAAATTCCTCACGTATCATAACTACTCTGATTTATTTCAGGCACGTATGGAGAAAATATCGAAACAGACGTCACAGCTCCCGCGGGCTTCCTTGGTACAAAGGTGTTTGCTCGAGGGAAGACACCGTGGAATCTTTGCACCACAGACCGCATTCGGGAAGCGCAATTATTCAACCAGCCACAAGAGTACTTTCGGCGCAGGATGTGAGTTTTTTCCCCTCTCTCTCTCTCTCTCTCTTTCTCTCATCAAACCGGTGCGATCCCTTTTCTCTCTTTCTTTCTTTCTCTCGCCTCGTTTCGAACGATCGTTTCGATTCGAGGAAGGGAAAAAAAATTACGCTCCGCGTTAGAATCCCGTGCGAGGTGGTCGGTAAGATCGCCGCGCCTCGAGAAGGACTATTTCCCCGGGAATTTGGAAGCGGTAGGAGAAAGACAATGTCCGACGATGAAATTGGCTGAGTTGAGGAGGAGGCTCCCGGACCCCGAAGCGCAGATATACCTCGCCTCGGGTCTATTCAGAGATAACGAAATCTCAGCGCCATCTTATAGCGTACGTAGCCGCGGATTCCTTTCTCTTCGGTATGTATACATACGTATACCAAAGCGTCAAAGTTTCCTCGCGCCGCAATTGTTGTTTTTCTCTCCTCGACTTTTTATCGTCGGTGGAATGAATTAGCCGCAAAAGTTTCATCCTTTTGTATTCAGGGCTGAGAGGAGTGCGTCTCGGAATCGACGCTTTTTTGCGAAAATGAGAAAAAAAAAAGAAAAAAGGAAAAGGAAAACGCGGGGGGGATGAAAATTCCTCGGACACACCGGAGGTCGTCTAGCGTGCGAAATTTTCAATCTAGTTTCGCGAGAAGAAAAATCCTCCGGGGATTCGCGAATACATCGAAGTTTGAAGTTCGTTGCGGAAAAAGAATAGGGGGATTCGAAAATCCCGGAATACATTTTGTCCCCCCCAACGCCGTATAATTCTAGGTGGGGATGAAGTGGGAAGTTAGTTCCCTAGTTTCGTATGAAATTGGTTATACTTTAACGCGCGATAAAAGTTAGTTTCGATCGGTTTTTCGTTTCTCCCCGATACTCCGCGGGTAGCCGGGGGCCGGTCGTACAACGTTACTCCATTAACGCCCATACTGCAAAACAACCTCGCGGTCCCGCGCGATCCTCGACAAACTACAGTAAAAAACGAAATTTCCAACGATTCCCGAATAGAATTGAAAATAAGCAAAAATAAAAAAAATAAAGGATTTTCGAAAACCTGTCGGATAATTTTGAGCCACGCGTATCGGCGTACGAGCTTATATCCGCAACACCCTTCTCGTTCTCGCTTGGTTCAAATCTATGGGAAACAAAAAAGAGAAAAGAAAAAGTGAAAATACGAAAAAAAAAAAGAAAAAAAAACGCAAACGAGCCAGACTTAATTTGCTTTCCAATTCCCGGCTCTCGTAAATCATCTTAATCTTTGCTCCTCGGTAGCGGTTTTCCCTTCGTTTACAATTTGGGCGTGCGAGTCAGGTGGCTGCAAGGGGGGTACGGGATGTACACGGTTTGATATAATAATTACTCACGGTCGTAAGTAACCGTTTGCCTTCGGTTTAATCTAAGCCAACGGACGTTCGGACGGGTCCGCGTTTTCGTCCGCGGGATCGTTTATACCGCGGAGCCGTTCGGTCGTTCGGTCGTTCGGTCGTTCGGTCGTTCAGTCGGTCGGTCGGTCGGCCGGTTTTCCGTGGAATATGCGGAATGGGGGGATAAGGCGCGTAAGCCTCGAACCTCTGAGAAGGTCTTAATTTGCGGAATTGTGGTTAAGCCGGGAAAACGTATTTCGGGTTTGCCTAGCTTTACTACGGATTTGGTAGGAAAATTTTCAACCGTTGCTCCCGCCGGTCAAACTTTCGCGCAATTTTTTTTTGTTTTTTTCTCCATAACGTCACCTCGATACACCCGGCCGCCGCCCAACGACAGTTCTAACATTTTTACGCGACTGTAACTCCGATTGCCCGTATCCAGGCGAGACGAAAATATTTTCAAAAAAAGAACTCAGGTTTTGCTCAACGATTTTTCGATTCAACACTTGGAAAATTCGTACGCCATTTTTCATTGTTTCTACGTATACCACCACACGAGCCGCGATTCGACGAGCGATAGTTTCGCGCGTTCGTAACTATTGAAAAACACTGTTAAATTATTTCGCTAAATTGAATAAATTTTTTTCCCTCCCTTTTTGGAGAGGAATTTTTTTTTTTTGCTTTCTATTCTTTTTTGAATTAGGTATAGCGAGCCTTATTGTTGTCTCTACAATGTCCATTGTTCGAGTTTTGTATGCTTATGAATAACTTGATAATTGACATAGGAGCAAGAAAATTAAATACCTGTACTCTCCGAACAAAGAAACGAGCAAATGAACGCAGAATAGCAACGTCGGAGGAAGAAAAAAAAAAAAAAAAAAAAACATTCGCCAAAGTCTTCATCACGGATATTATCCTCCGAAATAAATCCTCGCGGATCTTATTCGCGTTTTTCCAAGATCCCTCCAAGATGGGGTTATAAAAAACGTTCAATTTTCTCATTTTACCTCCAAGGAAAATCGGTAAAATTGATTCGAAAAATATCAAAATTTGCAAAAACTAAAATCAAATAAGTCGAACAATTTTTGCCGCACGCATAGCGGTAAACGTTACACACGCAGAGGTATGTGTGTTACAAGTTCGCGTGACGTGTGTACAAGTTACACACACGTAAATATATGCGGGTGGAAAGCGTCTGCGAACAGGTTAAGCAAGTACATAGGGGGATGACAGCTGTCGATGGATAACGAAAAGGACTACGATCTTTACCAACAATTTTATATCCTCCTACCGCCTCAGGATCTCCAAAAGCGATGAAACTCAGCTCTTCGCTCGACTCTCCTAGGCACTTCTTTCCATCCCCCCTCCCAAGTTCGAAAAAAGAGAGATGAAAAAATGCAAGTAAAAAAGGAAGAAGCCACCGTCGGCGAGCTTGTAAACATACGGCCCCCGATATTTTCAATCCCATAGGGTTTATAAGCATACGTATATATCGTCGTTCTTTTACTGTCGTTCGATAAAACTTTTAGAGTACCTCGTAGTGTGCAGATTTTATATATATATACATACGTATCACACACACGTACGTGGATGCCCTAAGTACATACGAGATTTCAGGTGGAATTGAAGGAATTTGATTTCACTTTTCCGCGAACACGATGTGAATGCGAGGTACGGCTGCGCTATTGGCTTCTTCGTCTCGGAATACACGTGAGGCGTACGCACACCTACCTACGCGATATACGTTTGACATGTATATCTCCGATTTTTCATGCCGCGTGTGCGTCCAGGTGAAAATTTGAAAAAGAATTTTATCTCCGAGCTTCTCAAATTCGCGGTTGAATCGACGTTTCGCCGGTAGCCCTGCGTAGCTCTGAAGAAAAAAAAACAGAAATAAGGGATGAAAAAAAGCGCTAAAAATGAACAGATCAAACAAGGGCGATAAACGTTACCTGTGTCACAAGTGCCATTTGAATTTCAAACTTGTCCAATAAAACGTATACACACGTGTATAAATAAATGCGGACGACGACGGTATCGGATATCGTAATATTCGCTGCAATTTATCCCGGTTGTATGAAGGTATAAAAATTTTCTCCAACTAAAGAGACAAACAGCCCGGTATTTTGTTGGTACATATATACACGTACGTGCACGGTTGTACGTATGTGTAAATATTTCGCTTAAATTCTCAGCTTGCGTTACGGGAGATGAGGAATGTCGAGTAGTGTTTCTTCGCAGGTGCAGCACAATCGTCAGCAGTTCTTCTAATTAAACAATTAAGTAATACAACCTGGAAGTACACGTACCTTGTTGTGACACACGCGCATCGGCGTACGTGTACACCTATGTAAAATACACGTCGTTTCAACGTTTCTAACGAGAAAGAATATCTACGATATTTTCCTTTTTTTTTACCACGGATCGAACGATACTCAATAAATATACTCGTATAATTGCCTCGGCCAGTGGTTTTTTTCTTTCATTTATCTTTTTTTGTTTCATTTTCATTTCCCCGTTTTTTATCGTCCTGCTGCCGCTGCTGCTGCTGCAGAGGTGCAGCAACAGATAGTTCAAGCGTTAAAAGAAAGTGAGGTTTTGCGGTCGATTTATTAATATATAATCGGCAACTGCAGTAGGTTACACATTCACATGTGTATCTATACCTATACATATTTAAACCCGCATGTAAGTCTGGAGGCATATTATATATCAGAGGAAGTGAGTTTTAACCCAGTGAAAAATTACCAGACGGTTGTTTTGTCGTCGGATACTGACCTAATTTTAATTTAACGTATATAATCTCAATACATAGCTCGTTAGCGAAATGTATACCGTACGTGTGTACGTAAGTAGAAATTCGTCTTTTTTCGTTTCCGTTAACATAATTAGGATTATCATTATTTTTATCATTATCGTGGCAGGAACGAGACGCAGTTACACGCTCGGCTGTCCATTTTTTTTTGTGATTTTTAACTTTTGAGGGATTCGTATTTTCTCTTCTCAGTGTAATGGGAAATTTTTCCACCTCTCTTTTCGATGACAGTTTCCCTCAGATTTCTCGAATCCGGACAATCGAGAGACGGATCTTCGGAGAAATTATATTTCTGATACCGAGACATTTTTTTTTCCGACGACTCATACAAAGACGACGAGAACTCCGCCGAAGAGTGAGAAAGTGCTGCTTTTTATAAGAAATGAAAAAGCAAAGAAAAAACGAAAAAAATATAGAATTCCCTGGAAGTTATTTCCACGGTGTTACGGATCCGCGTCCAACCCTCTCTTAGCGGAATCCTTTCGCCCCTTTGGGCGTTCGAACGTCGTACGGAATATAGAAGAGAAAAAAAAAAAGAAAAAGGAAGAATCGGAGTAAGGAAGGGCGGGAAAGGGAGAAAAGATTCAACACCGTTCACTCGTTGACGACGAAAGGGTACTGATTTTCAAAATCCCCAAAAACATTTCACATGTTTTATATACCGGCTGCACCTTTTCACCGTACACGGTGTACATAAGGAGTACATGGGAAGTCATATTCATACATGGTGCACACCCCGGCACGGCGACTTTTGCGAAATTTCTATTCCGTTGACGCGGTGTGATCAGCGTTATATAACCCGTAGGAATTGCGTTTTGAATTTCAATTGATAAAAATTCAATTTATACGGTCGAACAACCCCCGCGTACTTTACTTCGCCATCACGTATGGATCATTTTTTGGTGCGAGGCGAGAAAAAACGAAAAGAGACAGACGAAAAAAAAAAAAAAAACTTCATTTCCCGAAGCCGCGAAAGAAATCAAACACTCTTTCTCTCGTTTCTTTCGTTTTTGTGCGCGCTTTTTTTTATTTTTTCTTGCTCCCCCAAAATTTATATCATATCTGTAACACTCTCTCGACGTACCTACCTACTTCGCGAGGGTCGAGTCAGTCGCAGCAGCTATTAAATACTTCACTGTCGGTCGCACCCTTCGCCGGATCTTCAGCCCGCAGGGTCCCAAAGCTCGCGGCGCAGAACCGCGCTTGTGTAAATAACAGCTTGGATCAAATGTGGAGCTTTCGACGCCGCGCAACTTCCTCAGCCGCGGGATACCGTCCCCACCGTATAAGAAAGAAGGGAGATGAAATAAAAAACAAAATCAATTGTGCGATTTTGAAAAAAACTCCTTGGTGTCCGACACGCGAATTTCGATTGTTCGAATTTGATGTCCTACTAGACACCAGATTCCAAACTTACCCCGCTCAGCGTTACCTTCGCAGGTTATTCCGTGTCAGAGGATTAAATTCGCGGGGATGAACGTGGACTGAAATAAAGGAGGGGGAGCCCGAGCTTTATCCGATATCGAAATCTAACTGGGCAGTAAATTCGACGCGTTCCGATGTTGCTCGTAAAACGGGTATAAGGAACGTGCGAATTTTCCGCACGTGTAGGAAACGTCAACCGGTGTTCAGCCGCGAAAACTTTCGCACCTTTTTTTCTTTCCCCGTTTTGCAGAAACGCCGAACGAAACCAGTTCTAATTGAGAGTGAAAGAAAATTCTACCAGCTGAGGTCCGACGAGACGCGGCAAAATCGTCTCGGTTACTCGCTGAATCCGCAAAATTTATCCGTCATATGCGGGAAAACTGGAAATGGATGGACGTCGGGCTGAATTGGCAAATTAAATTCGCGAACAAACGTCGCAGCTTCATCTACCTACGTATAGAACCGTGTACCGTACGTAGCAAATGGGAGCGCGGTGTGCGCTACTTCGACCTGCTTTATATAGAAATTCAGCGAACTAACTGCCGAGGATTACGTCGCGATTCCTCCCGGCGACCTTTGAACGTTCGTGGTTTCGAATCCTCGACAATCGCGATCCGGGTGACGCGACGTACGGTATAAAAAATTATTCGTCGCGCGAAAAAAAATTTCCTTCCGATATTTCCGATCCGAGTTCGACGAGATTTCGGGGCGATAATATAATTGGACGAAACGATCGACGGGGGATTAAAAATTCAACGATCCGTACGTTACGTGGTTCGCGTTGAACGGACGATTAGACCGCGAGTGTGAGTCAGACCTATCCATATTTGCGGAAGAATAAAATTACGCACACAGGACGGTACACGCACACGCGCGGATGTTACGAGATGGATTGGCGTCTCCGATGTACTCGTGACAAAAGAATCCATTCTCTCTTCGTTCCTTTTATTCTCAATCCGTTTTCGGTACAAAGAAATCTCCTGTCGTCTTTCCCTTTATTAAATTCGTTCCCGTTCGTTCGCGGTCCAATACAGAAATTCTGCGGTTTCGGTTCGTCTCGCCCTTAATAAGCGTCGGGAGGATATCTTCGATCGTTTTCATCCGTTATATGCTTCGCCTCGTTATCTAGAGCTCGTCACATATTTCCATTCCTCTAGAATCTTCTAGCGAGAAAAAAGAAATAATGCCACTTGACGTATGAAATTTTCTACAAAAAAGACTCACGCTAACGTCGACGGATCTGCTTCATTTTTCCCTATTTTTTTTTTCTTCAATTTATTCATTTCTACAGCTTGAATTTTGCATGTACGCTCACTACGGTATTTCACGTACAACGAATGATACGGGTAAAAAATATATTTTTTTTTCTCTCCTTTTCTCTTCTTTTCGTTTCTTTTCTTTCCTTTTTTTTTTTTTACAAGTGTTCGGTGGTGCGGTAAAATAGATCTGCAAGGGTGCGTAAAATGGTTGCGTATCAAAGCGTTTTCTTGTATACCTTATATCACTCTTTGTCCCGATCTATACGGCTATATATAGACACAGATATCAATTCACATGCTACACGGCTATTTTGCGGGGCTCGCAACAACCCTCGTACATATTTCTACACCACCTACGCCGAAGGGTGGGTGTAGCGGAGAAAAAATAAAAAACGAACGAGTTGTTCCGAAAAAAGTGCAGAGAATCAGAACAATTTTCACCCATATATGCACGTACGCAAATACGAATATGGTTGTTCGAATCGAGAGGGTCTTTTTTTTTCATTTTTCTTTCTTTCTCTCGTTGCAGTTGCATCGATTATTCTGCGGTGAGAACGAGAAAAAAAAGAAAAAAAAATAAAAAATAACAAATAAATGAATGAATAAAAAATTACTGCGCGTATACGCAATGTGTAATTTGACGTGATTAAATTGTTCGTTATTAAGTGCAACGATTTGTAACGGGGAATTGTTTTTTTTTTTTCCTTTTTTTTTTTCGCGGCGAAAAAAAAGTGCAGATTTAGTACTTCAACGTTTAATGTACGGTGCAACAGGACGGCGTACATCTTATCTCTCCAATAAACGAGTTTCACTCTGATAATTATGCCGGAAACAAGCTGTAAACATGCACATCTAATATCACTGAGTGCAGCAACGAAAAAGCTCGGAAAATCGCTCTTTTTATTTCTTTATTTTACGTTCGCTCAAAAACGATTCAATTACTAATGGCAGGTGAGGATTTTTTGAAACCAAAAAAAAGGATTGCAGGTCATGACAATTAGCTAATCTATCTCACCAGCCGTTTCGAAGAGGGGAATTTTAAATAAAAAAAAAAACCATCGATGGAATGAAAAAATAGGCTAGTCGACGTACGCGGAACACCCCGTACGCTGCATCGTTCGGGGCTGTCACTATAATACAACACGAGCTTCGTACGTTAATATAACTTGCATTATCATACTTGTTTGGAAGTCAGCTATTGTTGCTGTATTCGCATTTAACGCTGTAATATACTCACTCACCGTACATACGTACATAGAGATATACATATATATGTACACCTGTATGTACCTACGCGTATACGTATGTATGTTACATTATATGTATAACGTGCAGTTTTCGGTAGTCCAAACTGGCGGGTGCAGGGTCGATGTCCTCTCCGCAACTCCGAACCGTATCGCCCCATCGTGTGCATCGGCTGTCTTTCGAATGTTAATTACAGAAAATAACCAACTATTATAATCGAGTCATCAACCCGTAGGTACTGCACGGATGAAAATTAAACGAGCTGCGTAGATCTGTGAATTGATCAAAAAAAAAAAAAAAAAAACAATCACCTGCTTTTAAAATCGTTAATTTTTCATTAAACTCTAGCGAGAAAAGTGACGTCCTCGTCACAGCCACTCACGAACGGGTAGCGAGATTCTTCATTGAGCACCGCGCGAAATTGAAAACTAAAAAGAGAAAAAAAATTACGATCGAGTGTTCTAAAACGAACGCAGGAAAATATTGAAATTTCATTGTACGACGAGGTATGCACGGATAGGTGAGAGAGGTGCAGTAAATTCGTGAGGAGAATAACGAATCGTCGCGTCGGAGATGTTTCCTCTTCTACTTTACTTCTTTTTCCTTTTTCCTTTTTTTTTTTTTTGTTTTTTCTCTTCTGTCTTCCATCCATGCATTTTCGTCGGAGAAGAGATGCAAATTTGTCGCGTCCTTCGGGCCCACGCAGTGTTTGACTTTCTCTAAACAGAAAAGTAAGCTAAGCCCCGAAGATCGGTAAGAAGAAGACGAGAAGAAGACGGAGAAGAAGAGGGAGGAGAAGTTTCTCGCATCGGGACAAAGACGCATTAGGATATTTCTTCCGAACTGCGGTGCTCTGTAAATTTTGTCCATCAGGAATTTCTCACCGTACGTGAAACTCGTGCACTCGTGTGTGCAAGCTCGTGGTCTAGAGATACGGTCGACGATATTCGTGGTGTTAAAAAATTTTTTAGCGCGCAATGAAAATACGAGGGTTGAAATGTCAACACGAGAGCCAATGACGGTCTTTTTCTGGTTGTTTTTTTTTTCGTCGCTTTTTTTTTAATTTTTTTTTTCAAAGCACGTTTGTCCACGGACGTGTTAAGTGGTGGTGATCCGAAAGAGCCGCTTAACCGAAGCGACTAAATAATGCAATAACGTGCTGCCACTCCGATTTCTATTCAGTACGACTATAATATAATGAACAACGTCTGCTCTGTTCCAATCTTACCACACACGTGTCCTTGGGCGTATGAAAAATCGAGAATGAAAAATTGAAAATACACCCCGTGCAGCAGAATTATTGACATGAATTTTTTGTCGCCGATCCAAGAAACCGAAATAGAAATGAGAATAGATTTTTCTACTCCACGTACTTCGTTTTTTTCAGGCACAGAAAATAAAAGTTCAAATTAGTTAAATATCAAAGTATAGTTCACGTTATCACTCCGTTCGTTCGTGAGATTTGAAGTATGGATTATTGAGAATATTTATTGAAAAACAAAAATCTGTAGAAAGGTGTTTTTTTTTTTTCTCAATTCGAAAAGAATAATTTTTGAATTGGATAAGAACGAGTCACCGTAGTGTATAATTTCGCATCCGATGAAAAAAACAAGTTTTTTTAATCAATGGCGTTTATACGATGGTCTCGGGTGCATATCGGCGAGGTTTCGAATGACGATTAAATATTATATTATAATATGTCAATTTATTACGGTATATTTTTATATATCCTGAAAACAGAAATTTTTCTTTATTTTATTTGTCGTTGAGATGAGGTTTTTAAACTTTAACCGTATATTACGAGGGGGTCACGGCCGCCGTTCGGTGCATTAGGAATAACAAACAAATCGAAGTGTATTTTAAATAAATGTAAATTTTATACGAAATATAGACGTGCAGTACGAAAGCAGCGGGTGCGTATATATATACGTTGCGGATAACGACCTCAGCAGTCAAATTTTACTACAATTGAGCTATTTGCAATTATTGTAATGCGCGCCATGCGGACGACAATGAGCGAAATATGTTTATAAAGAATTCTGAAGAAAACGAGTTCATCGTTTTCTCTCCAAAAGTAGACACTCCGATTTCCGAATGATTTTTAACATCTCTCTTCTTCTTTTCCCAATTTCTTGTATTTTATGCCGCCGCGTTACGGTTCGCGCACATTTCACAAATATTTTCCAACCAATCGAATCACTTGTTTTGTTCTTTTCACTCGTTCCTCACTCCTTTTTTTCTCTCACACTTCAACGGTGAAAATTTGCGACAGCTTAAGTTTCCTCTCAACATTTAATTTGTCGATTTTCAACACTCCTACTGTATTACACCGAGCTTAGAATTTCAATCTTCTTATTTCAAGACTCACGTTTCACGTAGTTTCATATATCTCTGAAGTAAACTTTTAACGGAACCGGATATACACGTAGGTAACTCTCCTCGAGGAATAAAGCTATACAAGGTTTTCCGATTCCTAACGAACTGCAGACACGAAATATACCTACAAGCCACACTTTAAAACTTTTCACAATTAATTTCAATGGAGAAAAAGAGAGAAAACTTTTTTGCACGAAAAACCAAAATCTCAAATAGAATCGAAAAAGTCCGGTCGAACCGGAGTTGCGATGATTTCATTATCGAGAGACGTATAATGTTCAGGTGTAATAGGAAAATCGAAAAATTGCGATGCGAAAAAACGCGATGGAAACGGGGATAAAAAAAAAAAAAAAAAAAAAAATCAAGTAAATCAAAAGTATCGAGTACCGCAGCTGGAAAGCTCGTTCCACTGATCAAACTCGGACCACGCCATTCTCTTTGTTCGATTCCGCGATGCGCTGCGTACACTGTACGTTGAAATACTTTTTTACATCTGCAGCCTAGATTTTACGCTTTTTACTATTATGCAAAAACTAAAAAAAAAAAAATAGAAAAAAGCACCAAACACAAAATCAGAAAACGAACGGACGAACGTCACGGATGTGCATCCCTATCGTTCAGTTTTTAGTTTTTCATAAAAAATTCTCCGAACGGTGTCGAATTTTTTAGATTCAAAAGCAAGGGACGCAGAAGTTTCCGATTTCGTTCGACGCGATTTTTTATTCTCATTCGTCGAATAATGTAATTGGTATCAGGGGCGCGGTGTTACATTCGCTTCGGAATCAAAGGTGGAAAAAAAAAATATTTCTACGGACCGAATTTTTAATCCTCGCATGGACGTGGTTTTTAGGTGCGGTCATCAACCGCATAACACTTATATTGCACTGATTATTTTCATACGCCTTTCATAATTAGACCTCAATCGGCAGCAGGATATTTGCACTTTTTTCAGCTTTTATAGATTCATTTTATACACCGCCCACTGAATTTTGATAACGTAATGTACGCGAATTTTAATAAAGGCGTTTACAATGACGAGGGTAAAACGGAAATAGAAATATCATTCGACGCAACTGTACTGCGTCAATTTTTGAAAAAAAAGATGCCAATTTCATTTCACGCGTAAAATAGACGAACGATGCATCCGAAGCGAAATTTTTTTCGTTTCTCCCAACAAAAAAAAACAACCAACGACTGAACGAAATGAAAAATAAAAGAGAGACAATTGTTTGCACATGAAATTCTCGATGAATCACGTCCGAGGCGCGTCAGTTGCAGTGAAAGTGTTAAAATTTGTTTTTTTTTTTTTAATTTTATTTTGCAAAAATAATAACGGTAATAAATAAATGAATTGAAGAAAAAATCATCAACGGACACGTTCAAATCGTACGACTCGTGTCCGTGTAACTATTGCCACTCTCAATTATACGTGTGAGCGATGTAATTCGTTTTTCTCTCATTCCCTTCTTTTTTCCCATTTTTTTAAAGACGTATAAAAACGAACGATAGGCCGAGTGTTTTAATATTTTACGTTACATTCCCGACGTTGCACATATTCTTAATATTATTATGCACGTACTAAGGTACTACGTGTGTGTGTGTGCGCGCGTGTGTACACCACGTACGCATCTCGAGTCGTTGCAGAATCGTTTCTCGTATGTGTAGATGCAGTTTGAGCCGGGTTTTCTATAGTTATACGAAATAATTTCGCTGCAATTCTCGACACGCAAAGCTTACCATATAGAATTTCGTAAGTAGGACAGATGCATGCATGCCTCCGTACTTATACACTTGTACATAATATACATATGTATATATATATATATGTGTACATAATATATTTCGTTTATCCCGTCTCTATTCGGCGCATCGCGTCGCATCGCGTACCAACGTGTGCAATATAATACATGTACATATGCCAAAGTCAACCGCACCCCGCACCGTCGTCCTGTCGGGACGGTCCCTAGCCACAAAATATTCGCCAATTTTAAAACTCCCCTCCCCTCCCAGAAGGGAAAAAACAAAAAAGAAGAAAATTTTTAAGATAAAATCAATTTCGCTCGACTTTTGACGGTAGGGAAATGAGAAGAGTACGCGTCGTTGTGTAATCGATTTAATTGTATAATTTAAGTATTTTTTGTTTCTCTTCTTCGGTTTTCCGTCGATTTTTTAGAACGCGACGATTTTTCGGTTGGTTTGGTTGTTTTTTTTTTTTGTTTGGATTGTTTAAATTTGTTCTTTTTTGGCTTTTTTTTTTCTTTCTTTTCGTCGTTGTCGTCGTCGTTGTCGGCGAAGAATCGTAGAACTGCAGCACTAGACGTTTGAAGTATAGATAAACTGGCAAGTTCTCTATGCATTGCACAGTGGCGGCGGAAGGGGGCCCGCGCCTGGTCTTATAGCAGCTTGGTTTTTTTCAAAAGTTACACGTGGCCCCCACCCCGGTGTTTATCATCATCTCTTACTATCTCGAACGTACGAAGTGTCGTTTTCTCTTTCCTCGGTATTTCATCTCCCTCCGACTCGATGCTTCCGACTCGCTCGCGCTCCGGCTCGCCTGCAGCCCGGTTAAAACGCAGCGATGCAGAATTGCATGTATTTCCTTCCTCCTTTAACTCATTGGATAACATTAACGGTCTTGTTCCCTCTAGTCTCACCGCCGCTATATACATGCTAACCTGACTTTCGCATTGCTAGACTCGATCCATGCCAAGGCTGACCGGGTACATTAACCCCGACGCCCAACACGACGAGTTCGCCGCTGCTGCTGCTGCTGCTGCTGCTGCTGCAATTGCCTTAGACCGTTCTACTACCTCTGCCTCTGCCTCTGCCGCTGCTGTTGCCGTTTCGGTGCAGTGTGTGCTCAATTCCCGATTCTCAATTCCGACCGATACAAATATATAATATTAGATATACCCACGTAGCTTGCACACGCGAGCTTCGCAACGATTCGGGTTAAACCCACCGGACGAGCTCGCCGATCTTCGCCCATCCGAATCCGAAATGCGAAAAAACAATTTTTCATTTTTTACGTTTTTCCTTTTCCGGGTTTTCACCGATTCTGAAAATACCGATGTTCGAAAGAGGGGAAAATTTCATACTGCGCCCGATCGACGGTGGCCATAAAAAAATTTATCCAATTCGTTGATTTATTAATGTGTTTTTTTGGTTCCCTTCGATTATCGTGAAAATATCTGTCAACCGATGTCAAATATAGCTACCCCCGTATTGGATAGAATCTCAGCTACTTCGATCGAGCAGAATGTGGACGACGAAATTTGCGTGACATTTTATATAATCCAATCGAAAGAATCGCGCGATTATGTTGTCGTTCGATATCATAAAATTTTGATAATTCTCTTTCACATTTAGCGTCGATTCTCCCCCCCGGTGGGCCCCTCGCCACTCAAAAATTATTGATCGATTCAATTTATTCAACTGCACTTTTGACGGGTGCGTGTCAAATTCTTTGACACACGTCCACTCTGTACACGCTATGGAGCTAAAGAAATATGTATTTTCGAGGCACCATTCAAAACGCAGAGGACGTTGACACGCGTACGATAAACATTGGAAAATTTTTTTTCCAAAAAATTTTGCACGCGCCGCGGTGCAACGGGAATAATTGGAGCGCGAGGTATGTGCAAGGTACACAAAATAGTGCAGGTACGATTCGAGTTTACACGCTCGCGATTATTATTTGCCGCTTCTCATCTTGCGAGAAAAAGAGCGAGTCGAATAATCCAGCGCATATTGAAAAATCAAAAGAGAAGAGATGAAAAGAAAAAAAGAAAAAAAATTCTCTCATCTTTCGCACGCTTCGATCGGTATCCGTGTAACGTATACTCAACGAACGAGCGAATTAGAGAGAGAGATAAGAAAGAATAAAAAAGAAAAATGAGAAAAAAGAATAAGATGAAAGTATGTAGTTCCAGTAATTCTTTATCAGTTATTATTCTTATTAAGCTTGAAGATAAGAGCGTCTATTTGTATCGCATAGTCTCAACTGCAGCGAGATAAGTAGCGAGTTTAGACGCGATGTTGAGATGATTTTTCGCTAAATGCGTTGGAGTCTAAAATATGTTTTCTTACAGACGAAACACGCAATTTCCCGAACGCATTTTCTATTGGCTTACTGCCATTAACTGGAACTCTCAATTCGCTCTGGATATTTGGTTGTTTTAAATAGTTTTTCTGGTTTCTTTATTACTCCCGATGTATGAGACGCAGTATAAGTGCAATTTACACTCGAAAGAAATCAATTGCAATATAAATAACAATAAAAAAAGCGTTGACGGTATTTTCTTACACACTTGAGTTTAAAAACAGCGATCTAAACCCCCATCCGAATAGCTCGGAAGAAATATATAAAAATGGAAAAAAGATTGGCAAAGTTCCTCGGAGTGCAGTGCCGCTAACTCGTGTGAAATATGCATACACCTACACACGTAGATTTTCATTTTATTTAATTTTCTTTTTTGCATACGAAAAAAAAAAAATGCGTCTCCTATACCGAAAAGTCAAAAAGTATGTTTAAAAAATGGGAAATAAAATCAAATAAAACAATTAAAGAAAAAAAAGAAGTGTCATCAATTATTCGATCATTTGGAAAGTTACTCCTGACATCGAAA
Source organism: Athalia rosae (assembly GCF_917208135.1). Taxonomy (NCBI): domain Eukaryota; kingdom Metazoa; phylum Arthropoda; class Insecta; order Hymenoptera; family Athaliidae; genus Athalia; species Athalia rosae. The sequence continues at coordinate 16,193,160 of NC_064029.1, read as the reverse complement.
AGATCGAGGGGGGGAGGGGCAAGAAATGAAGAAAATAAAAAAAGGAATTGTAAAAGAATTCGTACGCGCGTTGATCTAATGTTAAATTGGGATTGATTGTATTTAAATCTGTTGACCTCCCTCGTTAAAAATGAAAGCCGAAATGAAAAGAGAAAAAGTTTTATAAATTAGCGATGCAACTTCCGTTTGCTTGACGAATTACGCGGGAATCACTATTATCATATAACGTGTACATGTGTTTCGAAATAAATTTTGCGCGCAAATACCTGCTTCTTACATTTGTCTGTTTTTGTATTTTATTTGATTTGATATGTATGATTTTTTTTTTTTTTTTTCCATTATGTTCACAATCATCAGGTGCACATATGTCGTATGTGCATAGAATATGTATGTTACCGTAAGCAAATATATATTTATTACAATTTGCATTTACCCACAAATCCGACGATCATTTTCGTACGTATAAATGAATATCGATTTCTCGCTTTCACTATATTACAATGACGTAAAGAAAAACTACGATGTTGATCGACAAATTTTTAAATTCGACTGCAGTCTTCTCTCTCCTTTCTTTGATTCTAATATTATTCGAAAATAAAGAGTGAAAAATTGAAGTTATAGAATGAAGAAAAGAAAAAAAAAAAAAAAACGACGTCGCGAGAAAAGAAAAAAATATTTTTATGATTTATTTAGTGTAAAATATTTCGGGTATAACGAGAAAAAAAAAATGAAATAAAATAAAATAAAACAATCAAAGGCGAGCAGAGTTTCAATTCCAAATTTATGTACATCGTTGCGAACTGCGTTCGTGCATAAAACTGGAATGAACGCGACTATGGAGTTATAAATGAAAGATAAATTGCTTATTCATATTTGTATGGAAATAAAAAATTCGTTATGGGAAAACAATCGCGCTGGATAGGTATAGTACATAATACCCACTATTTTCCGTGTCCATGTACACGATGAGGATTTTGAAAAAAAAATAATTTACATTCCGTACACGCGGCCGCACAGTTTCGAGCATTATGTGTATTACGACTTTGCGTTTGTACCGCACATAGTGCACGTATACCACGTTCTGAATATTCAATGTTCATTTACGAACGATATACATAAATAACCACCCCGTTTAAAATAATTATTCATTCAACCCTAGCGACGTCTTTTTTTGAACCTTGTTTTTTTTTTTTATAAAAAAAAAAAAATCTCGTCCAGCACCCAATTGCCGAAATTTTTTCTACGTCGAAAATAGGATGCGAAAATTTTCTCCCCGCAAAGATAGCAATTTTTATCAGCCACCCACGTTCATTTCGTTTAATTCTCTGATCGAACTGTACCAAAGTGTATATATAACGATGGCAGAAATGATGCAAGGCAGATGATGCTGCCAGCTGTGCAGCTCCTTAATAACAGTGACTCTCAAATAAGAAGAGAAGAAGAAAAAGAAGATACGAAAAATCGTAACGACGTTATTAATAAAATGGATACCGTATTTGCAGGGTGCGATGAATTTTCGCAAAGTATTCGAAGATCGATCCCAAATCCTCTGATTTCTGCTTGCGTCGGGGTATGTTCGATTCGAACGACGTTCGAACCCGCCATCGTGAGAGTTGCATCTCTCGCTTTTTGTCTCCCTCTCGTTTCGCTCGGTTCTTTTTTTTCCATCCTAATTTTTTCTTTCCGCTATTTGCATTGCGGCTAGTCCTGGCCAGACGCATCGAAACGAAACATCTGTGTCTATAATCAGCGAAAAAGAGCAAATGAGATAAGCGTCGCCTTTTAAATTTCACCAACTTGGCTTGCACAAACGTCACACGTTATTTTCTTAGACCTCGCGTGTTTTCTACCACACGAGAAAAATTTAATCAAAAATCATCCTATTTGCAAACGATAAAAAAAAAAATGAAGAATTTTTTGCAAATTTGCGAATACTCAAAGCTCGCAATTTACACAGGCGTTGGTATATAATTGATATACTTTACCTCTCTTCATTCCGTTGTTTCGTTTCCTGTTTGTCATATATATATATATTTTTTTTTTTTCTTCATTTGGCGCCGTCAGATTTGGCGTTGCAGAAGTTAGTACAGCGGAGAAATTCCGTTGTTGCTCTACTTACGGAAATAATGAAATATGGGTTAACGTTACGTATACACGGGGATATATAGCTACGTGTACGTGTATGTATAGGTTCGTAGCTCTCTCATTTCAAGGGAAGAAGAGCGACACCGACCATCTGTCTTGGAGCGACGGGGTTTCAGCCACAATTGCGGAGCTTTAGATTCCCACTGAAACGGGGTTCAACACATACGCGCGTACCATTTACGTTTTATAAATATACACGTGACGTGTGTACACGCCGGGGGAACATCCTAATGACGTGGAAATGCGTGAGAAATTTCTTCAAAAATTTTGCTTCGCACGTTACAATCGAGCGAGAAGACGCTACGCGCGACGTCGCTACGCAACGCGAGAGACATTTTCGTCTCCGTTATGACATGCGATATTAGAAAGTCAAAACCCAAAAACTACACTCAGCTGCCTACCTCCGCACCGACGTATATGAGTATTGAACAATATATGCGCGTAGCATAGACGTCATTATGCATTTTAGCCGGTGGTGCACTTCCCTGTGATGCGATGAAAAACTTTGAGTCGCACGAAATTCGCTCTGTGTTTTTTTTTTTTTTTTTTTTTTTCTCGTCCGTGCGGATGTAAAATTTTGTGTACATTTTCGACGGAGTGTCGGCGGAAAAAGAAGGAGAGAAAAAAAAAAAAAAACATAGAAGAAAATAAAGTGGGAAGAAAATCAGCCAAAATTATTACGCGACAATAATCATATTTAATTATTATCTCCGCATCAGCGGCAGGTGCATATCGTTTCATAAAACAGCGCAGGTGAGAGCTGGCGACGTAGAATAATTGTATTATAATTTTAATGATTATTGTTGTTATCGACGTAAGAGGAGAAAATCATACGAGCCAAGAAGAGAGCGGCGGTGTAACTCGTAATTTGCGATAAATTGTTAGAGTTCCAAAAAAAATTGGCAAATTATAACGAAAATCGATCGAGTGCATCGATTGCAACGGGAAATTGCCCATCGACGATCTGTAAAAAATATTTAGAAACCGGAGGCACATTCGATGCTTCCAAATCCAACACGTGTGATCGAGTATGTGTGTAACTTATGTAAAGGTAGTTAATGCGTATACCTTCCTCTATATACTCATGCTTAAAGTCCGGGCGACAGTCATCCGACATTTAAGTTCCATTTCAATCCTGATCCTCATCTCTATTCTTATTCTCATTCGTATTCTTATTCTGATCCTGCCGGTGCCGTAGAGTTTCGTCCTCATCTTTTCCATTGTCCCTTCTCCTCACCACCGAAGAAGCTCGAAGAAGCTCTCAAATCTTAAGTGTACGTATACGTTATACGACGTAGCCGGATCCCCGGTAATCTAGAAGAGAAAATAAAGAGAAAAAAAAAAATTAAACAAAATAAAATTCTACCTGCAACAGAAACGAAATGAGAATAAGAAATAAAGAAATAAAATATGCAATCTTATCGGCAAAAACGGGATGCAAAAAAAGAAGAAGAAGAATAAGAAGAAGAAGAAGAAGAAGAAGAGAGGAAAAAATAAAAAACGAAACATCGGGGCAACAGTAAAATCAAATGCATCTCCTTTCGGGTGTGGTCCGTATCGCGTAGGTATACATGCAATATATGTGTAGGGGTTTTGTACGTGTGGATAGAACTATGCGATGTATAAAGAAAGCGTGTCGAAGATATTCTTATCTCTCAGCGCCAGGCTGCGGAGATTTTTCTCTTACCTCTTCCAAGATGCTCTACGATATTTGAATTTATCGCAAAGCTCGCTGCAGTTACTATTCACAACGTACGTACATGGGACATTCCACGTCAAACGGGCCACTTATTTGCTAAATATTATTCGAACTTGACGAAACTTTTTTAGACGTCTTGGAGGGTCGCAGAAACTATGCTCGCACCATTCATTGAATACGTCAACCGAATTGAGCAACGAATTTTTCCCAACGGTTATCGTGAGTCAATGTTACTAACGAAAAGAAATAGCGCAGATAATAAAATTTGAGAGAAAAGATATTTTCTAGGGTAAATAAAATAATTTGACGGGGTGGAACCGAGCTTTTTCTATATTTTGCCAAATGAAAGAAAACAGAGGAGAAAAAAAAAGAAGTTATTATTTAGCTGCAGCTGTATGGATATGACAGAATTCCCGCGGGAAAAGGATGTATATTGCATGTACGTATACGCGGCTAGATATATAAAAGAAATTGTGGATGGTAAATCATATTTTTTGGCGGAGGGTGAAACTGGAATGAACTGTACAAAAAAATAACGAATCAGAGGGAGAGAGAAAAAATTTATAGAGCTCGAAAAAAAAGTAATAGAAAAAACTATCCTGGCCTTTGATAGAAGTGACGAATGATTACAGATATCACATATGTGTAACACGTATGCTTTTATGAAAATAAACGAACACGCGAAAACTGACGAAGAAAAAAATCAAAGGATTTAATTAAAACAAGTGGGATGTTATTAAACGAAAATTCTACGACCTGCGTCGGGGTGTTTTTATTATTTTCTTTATCTGGTAGAAATCGATCGATTCGAATTTCTTCTACTCTTCGATGTGATTGGAAATTATGCTCTCCTCTATGAACGGATGAGGTATGAAAATCTGGCACAGATTCGTTGAAAGATTTCCGTTCCACGTAGAAGAGAAGAAAAAAAAAAAAAGGAAGCATAGGAACTTGCAGGGGGTTACAGGAAGAAAAAAAGTACAATAGCTGCTGTTTTCTGCTCTGGATCACCCCGATACCTTATCATCATCATCATCATCATCATCATCATCATCATCGTCGTCGTAATCATTATCTCGTGTATCGGTTATCGTCCAACCCCGTTCGTCAATTTTTTATCTTCCCTTATCCATATTTCTTGGGCGTCCGGGCCACGTTACGTACGTAGTTTCTTCCCCGCTGATATTTCGTTTTCATCTGCTGCGTGCCGCGAATTTCAGCTGGCTATTTACCCTCCATCTATAAAAGTCTCCTAGATTTTACGCGTACGTCGTCGGACCCCGAATATGATGGCCGTGATAAACGAGGGCCGATTTCATTTCGCGGGATTTTTCATCCGACGAATTTTTCGACGTTCAACGATACCGCGCAGCGCTGATCCCCGAATAAATTGCGCGCTCCAAAACCATCGGAAAAAATGTCTACGCGACGTAACAAGATTTTTTTTTATTATTATTATTTTTTATTTTTTTTTTTTTCATCTCGATCGATCGATCACCGAACGTCTCAATAACGCCATTTTTTCGATCAAAGATCTTACGACGAGGCGATGGATTTCCTAAGATAAAAATTTTTTCTCATCCTTCGAGCGCGTTAAGATTTGTTTCTGTTGAAAATAAAAATTTCCGTCTACCCCGAGAATAATGAATGATTGTTTCGCGCTCGTACCTCCCGGTGCACCTTATCCTCCTTATAAATGACTACAAGGTAACAAGCCTCGCGTTAAAACGTCTCGTCAATCCTCACGTCAGATTCTTCCTCAACTTCAACGACGTCCTCCTCCTCCTCCTCTCATTCTTCTTCTTCTTTTCGGACTCGCGATTTTCGGATCCATCGCGGCGAGGCCCGGAGCAACCGAAATCCACGTAGTCCCTCCCGTTGCCGATGTACGATACAACGTCCGTTCTTCAACCGCGGGGTGGTTGACCCGCGAAAGGGTCGTTGCACCCGGGAGTCCTCTTTCATACCTCCCCTCGCCTCCCGATTTCCCTTCGCCGTCGGGTTCTCCTCTACACCTCCTCTAACAAACTCCTTCCAAAAGTTCTTGCGCCACTTCGTTCCTGTTCCTCCTGTACGTCGAGAGGCCGGCCGGCCGGCCGGCCGCCTGCCGCCGTTGCGGTCGTTTCTGCTCACTCTGTACAACGTGATTTTCTATACACCCGTAACACCGCCGCATCGCATGATCGTCTCTCCCTTCGACTTTTCGTACCTCCGGCACAACGCACGAACGTACACGGTGTTATCCTCGTGGATATACATATAATTGCGCACTTACATGTTACGAAGAGCGGACATCCTCGACGGCGAAGTACACGCCTCTCGTGGACCTTTCGCAACCCCAAAATATCACGACGTGCAACTTGGCCGCCTCCTTCGTTCGCCGACTCGACGACGAATAACGAGGGAAAAGTCGAAGATCGTTGAAAAAATAACGGAGGTCGTTGCGGCTAATCGAATTTGTGTAGGAATAATTTTTTTCTTTCCGTACGAACGGGACGCTCGGAAACGCGAAGTTGCGGAGGGATACCTGTATACATATACACAGTCGAGAGTAGAATGGGGAATTCAAATGTCAAAGCAGTGAAACTGCCCCCGTAACGGAACCGTGACAAATGGCCTGTACTTTTTCCACTTTTCTTTCTACCCCGATACTCCGACTCCGGAGGAATCGATGACGAAACGCGACAGACTCGAAACAAAACTCACGTATATCTCGAGTACCCGTTAATAAATATATGCATGATTAAAAGAAAAAATAGAAAAACATTTTTACGATTTATCATCCGGTACCAAAAATTACAAGTTCATCTCGAACGCCCTGAATCCTGATCATCGAATGAAATCGTCTGGAAAAAATTCGTCGACATTTTTTATCCGTCCTTTTAACTCTTCTACTTTTTCATATCCCTTACGTGCGTATTTATCGTCATTATATACATTATTTACAACCGGACGACACGCAGATTACTTCGCATCGCGCACACGCTTTTAAGAATACAATTCGTACGTAACGTATCTTTGACACGTTCGTTCGATTATTATCGTAACTTGAATGAACGAACACCCCAACGTATATGCTGTCGTAATTTTTACACTCATTCATTCGCGTCGTGTAACATCGACGTATCACGTGGTGTCGAAGGAGCTTTTCGAAGGAGAGAAAAATCTTCGTGCTTCTAATCGTTACAAATACGTACCGCGGACCTGATCCGATAAAAATTGAAGTTAGAAAAAAGAAAGCAGAGTCACAAGGTGTGACAATTTTTCTAGTGTTTCAGGATGTCCGAAGAAAAAAAAAATAAACAGTAACAAACGATCATGGGAGAGAAGAATTGCGATACATGAGATAACGTTATTTCAATTCTTTTGTGCCGAAAAATGTACGGCACTTATATTGCCCAGCGCATAATGAAAGTCGCGATGATGGGGTAGGGGGGGGAGGGAGTATCTACTCAAGCGTTCGAATTTTCATGGTGTACGGGCACCGCAACGTGTAATAAACTGTGACAGGACTGTGATCAATGTTTTTTGGTTCGTTGGTCAGGCCTACAAGAAAGGCCCTTCGTATTTCGCTGCAGTTCCTGCAATTCGTTTTTCCCTCTCTTTTTTTCCCCATCGTCCCACTCTTTCCTTTCCACCTCAATCCGGAGAGTTCGCCAAATCTTTTTTGCGGGGGGGGGGGGGGAGAGGGAAATTTCGCGCTACCGATATTTCGATCGCTTATTTCAAATTTCGATTCGCGATAACGCCCTCGTCGGACGAATCTCATTGGAAATTGGGAAAAAAGTCTCGTTGGCCATCGACGTCGTGTTGTCTACGAAAAACGGGCGGACGATAATTTTCGATCACAGGCGTTCGCGCGATATTAATTTTTCAGCATCGGCCAACGAGCGAGAGAGGAGAAATCGCGTGTACGTTATTATACCCGAGAGTGTGCGAGCTTTCGAAAGTGCAGCTTGATCGGTTAGCGATTATTTACACTTTCTGTAATCCGCACGATATATCCTTGCAACGTATCGATAATCGTCTCGAAATCGACCGACTCCCCCCGGGAAGTAATTCGGCTCGAAAAACGAGGGGAAAAAAAATAAAAATAAATATCAACTCGAACGAACTTCCGAAGCCCATGAGAATTAGGGAACGAGAATTCCGACGATCGATTCCGATCTATAATTCATCCGGCGAAACGAAGGGTGAAAAAATCCCAAGGAGTACACCGACGATATCTGCGTACCCTACGTAAAATCTATCGACTCCCCTCGTTCGAATTTAAAATCCCTGCACTTCCTCGATAGCGCGCATAATCGTTTAAAGGCTGTGAGTTTAGCCGGTGCCGGTGCCGGTGGTGGTGGTGCTGTTGCGTTGCACCGGCAGAACTGGTATATCAACTGGCTTTGGACGAGGTAAAAAGGCGTATAAAAATTAAGCGAAAAAAAAGCGAGAGAGAGATGAAGATGAAGAAGAGGAAGAAGAAGAAGAAGAAGAAGAAAAAGAACGGCGAAGGGAAACGGTAAACGTTACGTATACCGAATGGGTTATGTATATGTATAATACATAAATATATATATATACACGTAACGAACTCGGGGGAAATATGAAAGAAATTTATCATCAATTCTCGCTGCATCAACTGCACAGCCCAAAAGAATAAGGAGAAAGAGGAGGAGGAGGAGGAGGAGGAGGAGATTCGCGAGATCGGTCTTAGCTCCATCTTCCTAATTTGTTTCCTTGTAGGCAGCGGTTGTTCTTAATCTTTTTATTTCTCCTCCTTTTGATTCATTTCACTGCACACTTGTCTTTCATTTCATATTACACCGCGCTTGTGCATTTCGGTTCTTTTTCCCCCCTCTCTCTATCGCTCTCTCACTCAATTTTTTACTCTAATAACTAAAAAAAACTTTTCACGCTGCTCTCACATTGTTTTGAGAAGTAATTTTTACTTCCTGATCGCTGTTTTTTTTTCCCTTTCTTTCTTTTCTTTCGCTAAGATTCGAAGGATCTTAATTTCCATTTCTCGTATGTACGTATCCCCAATCTCATGTCATAGCTGTGCGTGAATTTTTTCTTCTCATTCAAATTCAATTTAATTGTAACGGCTGTTGGAATACAGAAGAAGTGAGGAAAAAATTGTAAGAAAGAAAAAAAAAAATCGAACGAAACGAAAAGAACGTAATTAGGGAAAAGAGAGAGAGAAAGAAAGAATAAGAATGAAAGGAAAGGAACGAAGTCCGTTAGATCGTATCTAGAATATCATTTAGAATTGTAAGAGGTGGCCGCATGTGCACACAACGAATGTAGGTACACGTACAATGAGTAATACTATGATCACAGTTAGGTCAAAAGGTAAATGAAAGATAAGTGCGATGACCCATCCGAGCTTATTTCCATATGTACGTATAATATTTATCGCGAGATGAGGACGACGACGATCGTTTCGTCGATCGATGTGTGTGCGCGTAACGTGAAATTAAAATGATTAAAAACGAAGAAATGAATCGAAAGAGTTGAGTGGAAAAATAAAATGATGTAGAATTTTGATCGAGTCCCCGAAAAACTTACACATTCGAAAAAAAAACTAAAAAGAAAGAACGCGCACACGTACGTACATGCAAACCATATATGCAACGTAAATTTGTCGTTGGGAGAATTCGTTTGACCTCATAGCAGCCGGATATATAAATCTATCTAAAAATTCAGAGTGTTTTAACCAAAGCCGGGTTAGCTAGATGTTATTGGACGTCGTCCACTTCAAAACCTGCAGCTGAAAAAGTTTTCAACCTAACCCAACACGATGGATGGTGTAGCGTATAACCAGCTTGAATGCTGTAACGGCACTTTGCATAAGTGTGCGTTCGTACGTATGCGGTACGTGTGTGAGATTTTTTCATTTCTTTTTTTTTTCTTTTTTTTTTTTGTTTTTTTTCTTTTTTCAAAGTGGAGGTGAAACCGCTGAAGACCAACGGAGAAAACAGCGCGACGTAGCACATACGCTGAATATTTTAGAATATTCGAAAAATATAATATTCATCTCACTCGAGGATTCTAAATTTTTTAACATCGAAATCGCTTCGCTTTTCTGGTTTCCAATTTTACGAGAGATCTTCAATTTGTCCCAAGTTTTTCCAAGGGACCTTCTTCCTCTTTTGTTCGAATCTAATATACGCGACGACGCTGCGGAGACACACAGAATAACGAAAAAACTGAAAACGGAAACAGGAGTCAAGGAGAGAAAATCATTACCGAGGTGGTCTAGGGTCTTTAACGGAGAAAAAGGATTTCGACCGCCATATTCTCTGCGAATACGATTCGGATGATATTCGCATGAAATTAACGGTGATTCCGATAAGAATCCGGTCTCCTAATTAATTGAGTGGTGGCATACGTGATTCGATATCGATACGTTGAATCGAATAATCGAGTGTTAAATATATTCTTAAACATCCTACGTCCAGTTATAGTTATTATGGCTCTTTCAGCTCCTTTTCGAGTGCCACGCGACTGAAAAGAGATGATTATCTCGCGATACCTTATGCATGTATGCTTCGGTAGCGGGCAACCGTGGCTAAATTTATTCATTTATTTATCTATTTATTTTTGTTTTTGATTTTTTTTTCTACAACCTAAATTGCTACCGTTTACGAACAATCGATTGCAAATAGTGAGAGAAGGGGAGCGAAACGATGAGAATTAATATTGATACGTCGTCGATGAAATTTTTGTAGATCGTACAGATAGAAGATATGAATGACAACTCTGAAAAATCGTACACAGGGTGGTCCAAAAATGAAATTCGACCGATTCTTAAATCTTCGTTAAAACTGAGCATTTTCTTTTTCGTAGGAACTGAAGAACGAGGTTTTTATTTCGTTGTCAAATTGAAGAAAAAAAAATGATAAAAAAGCGCGAAATTGATAGGCAATTGCGTCGAACGTTCGTTGTGGTCGTCTGGCGTTGAATTTTCGGGAATAATTCATTCCCAAGTTCGATTTCGACCACCGTGTACATTGCTTAGTCGAATTATTAATGAAAATAACCGCATGCGCGCCGTCGAATATGAATAAATGTAATATAATTAATATCTGCGTAATTCAGGTGCGCGGGATGTGAACAAAAAAAAAAAAATATACGTTTAAAAGAATCTCAACACACAAAACATGTACGATGCCCACTCGAGCTTTTCTTTTTACTCGAATTTCGAAAGTTTTTTTTTTCTCTTCTTTTTCTTCCTTCTTCTTAATATTTTTTTCATTTTTCACCGGAGAGCAGTCGTTTATTATCTTTCTCATTCCTTTTTTTATTCTTAACCGTGAACATGACCAGAATATGAGACGACCTTGACTCCGATTCTCTGAGAGTAAAATAATTTTGTACATAATGTACTCAATTATTTTGCGTATACATATATGTACACCTGTATGAACACACACAGAAGCACGTACATAGCACACAGCCACACAACGTATAATTACATATCTATAGAAAAGATTGAGTGTAATTTCGCCGTAGATTTGCACACCGAGCTTCTAGTGTCTGCGAGTAGATTAGGTACGGTTTAACGCAGTTCACGGTTCGCGGTAGCTTGAACACGATGGCTATTATCGCAGAGCGAATTAATACCGATTTAATTTTGCGAAAAAAAGAATAGAAAAGAGAACAAAAAAAAAAAGAACGAACCGAGAATGAAAAATGAGAAAAAAAAAAAAAAATAGTAAAAATGGAAGAGAGTTACGTAACGCCGTGTACAATATCACAATGGTTTACACGTATGATCCACACCTGCGTGGAATAAAAATAAATGTGTAACAAAATCACATTTCATCCGGTGATTCCGGGTAACTCACACTTCTTTTTCCGTACAACACACGTTGTACAACACGTACACGCGTTATTATAAACGTGATAAACTAACGCGGTGAAAATTTTCCATTGGCCGAACAAAACGTACGAATTTTCTTTTTTTTTTTTCTCATCAAAACCAAATTGGGAATTCACGACGAAAAGAAGTAAAACAGTTAAACGAAACAGAAAGAAAAAAAAAAAACGATTCACAATCCGTTACGGTTTTCCAAATTGACGGTTCCATTTTCACGGTCGCTTTTCAGTCTGCTACGAAATGGAAAATCAAATTTGACGGGTTTCGAAAAATTTGCACGTGCGCTACTCTCCTCGATAAAACATCACATCGTATCGATGAAATTTCGCAATGTTCGTGAATAATTTATTTATTTATTCAGTTTTTCCTTCGTCCGATTCTGTGCAGAAATATTGAACAACTGTCCAACTTATTCGTGAGAATTTTATTCATTTCCCACAAGTTGAATCGCCCTAATTTTTATTACGACTTTTCAATAAAAATCGCGTATCCACAGATCGCAGTGGGGTAGGTAAGGATATACGTGTAGCGGTAAATTGGATGAAAATAAAAAAAAAAAAATCGGAAGGAAAAAAAAAATGGAAAACTCAATAAATAAAACAAACGATCAATGAAGGAAATAAATTTCTTCTAATTAGCGCTTAATAACGGCAAATTAATCTGTCATATACGTACGAATAGCTAATTAGTTTACCTCTTTTTGTCATTCGATCTGGTTCCCCGTTTCGCAATACGATTATAAGTTCGATTTACGCCTCGTTCGAACTATATCACGTCGTATCTATTCGATGTGTTTTTAAAAAAAAAAAAATCTCCGATGATCGCATACCGTTAAAAAAGTATGGAGCCTAAAAGATCGTTGAAACAAAATGAGTAGTTTCTTTTTGCCTCATGCTTTTTGAATAAATTTTCTGTTTTCGCGGACGATAACCTCGGGTATCTCTGATCGTTAATCATGACTGGTATTCCACATGCCAAATCACATTCGTCCAATCAACGATCATCAATATATTAGACTAGTATTATCCCAGAATAATTTCTCATGATCGCTGTCAAAATTTTTTATAATGGACGACCACTCATCCTCCCGAATATTTTACACGTAATCTTCGTCGCATCGTCACGATTTAGGTACCTATAGTAGGTACGTACAGAGAAACTAATCACTGTAATTGTCATAAAATTTATACCTCACATATTTTTGACAACCTTACAGTCAACAACGCTTTTAATCTTTGACCAAATTACCACCTTACTTTTCCCCAATTTTTCATCTTTCCAGTCCAGATTCGAGCGACGAATTTCGGGGGAGAAAGGGGGTAGGCAATCGATGCAAAATTTCGTGATCAATCGTTCGACAAAATGGCGGAAGAAGAGAAAAAAAAAAATCGCACGAAAAGCTCCGAGCTTTTCGAGCCAGCTGCACCGACGAACTCCCTAATAACAAACGAAGTCGGTCAAGTTCAAGAGAAATCGTTAGACCTAGTTACGCTTTTAAAGATCCTCGGGGCCATCGCGGCAAATATAATAGGTAGGTTAATGTCACGGAAAGCGAGCGTTAGAAATCCACATGACGAGCTCGGAGAGGCCATCGAACTCTGGACATAATACGTACACTTATGTATACGCAAGTATTATACATAAAACGAGAGGAGAACCGCGAGTTAAACCGGGTCAACTAATGAGTTGATTTTTGAATACATTTAAAACCAAAAAAAAAAAAAAAAAAAAATTGCTCCTTTTTTTTCTTTTTCTCTGTTCACCGTAGGTATTTAAATTTGTCGCTGCCTCCTAATTGCGAAACGAAAATAAATAAATATATAAATAAATATATAAATAAATGAAATATACGATAATCAATTCAACCGAACGAGCTATTTGAGTTATGGAAAAATTTAAGACAAGTCGTATAGATATTGATGCACACTTCAATTTTGGGCTAAATGCGCCTTAAAGCGATTAGCATAGATCCTAAGTTATTTTAACATATCCGTGGGAGTTGGCGCGCGAACATATTCGCGAAACGTTGTAAGCTTAAATGGGTGGTACACACATACGTACAGAGGTGTACACTTATAAATACCTGCAAATTATGTTAATCTTACTGCAGTATATCGAGTGTACTTATAAGACTCAAGTACATACGTATTTACAGATATGTATAAAAGTAAATATATTTATGCTAATTTTTTTTCGAAGCCCGATGGCTCCTAGTATTGAAATATATATAGAAATATGTGCACACCCATATAATAGTTCTCTCGTAGGTCTTCCGGTCGATCAAACACCGTGTCGAGTTATCCTTGAAAAAAGTGTGCCGATTTCACATAACTTGTTAGTCGATTTCGATTCAAAAGAAAACGAGCAAAAAAAAATTGTTCAATTTCAAACAAAGATAATGTAGGTGCATGCTGGAAATAAAAAAAAAAAAAAAACTCTCCTTTTACCAAATTTTAATCCAATGTACCGATAATTATGATTCGGTTCTAAAAACCGAAGGTTATGAGTAAGACGCTTCAAAAATTATCCGATTCTCTATCACTCTCGATTTCGTTGTAACAATTTTTTTACTTTTTGTTTGGAAGAAACTTTCTAATTCTAACGGCTCCGCGCCGTTCGGCTAACCCGGCGAAATCGAGAGTGTAATTAATCATTTGAATTGAATTTCAATTTCTAGAACAATTTTATTTTTTCTCTCTTCCTTTTTTCGAACCCGAGCAGCTGAATTTTGTTTTATCTCTTCTCGTCCTTTTATTCTCCCAGAATTCAATTCCCCTTGTTCCTCCAAGGCCGCGAATTTTTGTCGACGCGGATCGAATTATAGGTGGCACATAACGCGATATGTACACGTATTTACGTGATCGGGATTGATCGATCGACTGTGTTTCGTAGGTAGATAAATTTGCTAAAGACCGGTAACCAGCGGGTGACGAATTGGAAGTAATCAAACTCGCAGCCGGATCTTTGTACCCCGAAAGACAAAAAGAAGTGAAATAAAAAGAGCGCGTAAAGTGGAGACGTACACAACGGACAAATGGCGATACAGTTGGTACATAGCATGTCCAGCGATGAGTGTGTATAAAAATGAGACGAGCCGGCACACGGCAAATGAAAAATTAATGTTACAACTGAAATCGGGGTTGCGGACATTGAACGAATGGAATTTTACGGATTGATCAGCGAAACCTGATTGGTCGTGAGGGGCAAAACGAAAAAAAAAGAAACACCAAAGTAGATATCAACCCAAGTGACATTACGGTCTTACCACGTTATTTGCTTAATCCAAAACTCATCTAGCCACGCACGCAATTTCGAATATGAGTTTGTCAATTTCCATTTACTCGAAAAAAAAATTTCTTCATTTATTTTTCTTTCTTTCAAGTTTTCTACTTTTTTTTCTCTTCTCATTTATTCATACGTTCGTTTCCTTTTTTTTTTTTTCCTCTTTCCCCCCCATTTCATCCGGTGTACGGTGAACGCGGTGACCGAATGGACCGCGGATAAAATGTGCCATAGGTGTATAGCTACCTTTTAGCAAAGGAATATATTGCGGGTGGGTGGGGATAGGTCATGGTCGGAATAGTTTATCAACGCTGGATGTTACGTGCGCGTGAATCATCATCGACGAATTAAACGATCCGCGTATTTTCGATTTACCGTTAGAAGTTTTTTTTTTTCTCTCATTTATTCGAAACTCGGTTAATTCTAAGGTTAACATCGTCGCACACTCGCGCGACCGTTTAACAGTGTTAAAATAGAAAGCCCCCCCCCGCAACAGACGAACACCTACTAAACGTATTTAAACTTTGAATGGCACGTCGTCGTACAGTGAGGCGACCTCGATTTAATATAAATCTTGACCTGCCTCAAGCCATTTCGTATTAACAAAAATATACCTACTCCCATCATCACTCGTTAGAGAATGTATACGAAATTTATGATTATAATTATCATTATTATCATCATCATTATAATCCTCATGGCCAGAACGAAATCGGGGACACACATAACATTACGAACGTTCTAACCGGTTGAATAAATTAAATTGAAAGAAAAAAGAAACGAGAGAAAAAAGAACAGAGAAAAAAAGAATCAACTCGAATTTGTTGAGCTGGATTCATAACGAATCTTATTCGGCATTTATCACGTGCAACGTGGATTGAAATTTTTATTTAATATTTATCTCCTCGATCCTAGAAAAATATATTATTTTTTTTTTTTTGTTCGTCGCAAGGAAATATACGAATCGTGCGTCGGCACGGTGACTCTATATCTTACGACACGAAGAAATTTTTGACTTTTTCATCACGTTCGCGTTTTGAATTTTGTTTGGTTTTTTTTTTTTTTCTTTCGTTTTTTATCGTTCATTATTGCCTTACTTTACTCCGGTGATATAGTTCACCTGGGGTATTCTAAACGTGAGACTCGAACTACGTCTAGGTTGCCTCGGTATATTACATATAATATTCATGGGTGTGTATACGGAGGTACATATGTATCTTCGAGAGACCATTTTTCGTCCCTGTAAAATTGCTGTCACGCCACTATACGTGACGCGGTTCAAGGATCGCCTTGTTCGATCGCCTTTGTATTTCTTATATATATATATAAGTGTGTTTAGAAAAATATATATGTATGTGCATACGTACATCGCGGTATATACTTAGAACGAACATATCCTATCCTGACCTGGTCCAGTTCACTGGACCCTGTTAACGAGAGATTTATTTCATTGTCTTCGAAAAATGAAGTGAAAAAAAAAAAATTGTTAAAAAAACAAAAATAAATAAATAAATAAGTAATGATAATGATGATAATGATAATTATATTCTGCGGTATTCCTTCCTGGAACTTTTAACCACGTATATTTCATACCGTCACGATGATATTTAGTAATAATTAGCGTGGCTGTCGATCTTTTTCTAACCATCATTATAATACGTTATTATATTTATCATAAAAGCTTCTCTACAGACCAGATACCGTGTACATACGAGAACAACAATTCCTGCGGGCGGTTTTTTAAAATCAACTTGTGGTCACTGACCTCGAAATTCGCGCTTTGTGTGCAACGTATATAACTATGTACGCAATTATTCTCTGTCTTTGAGAATTGCGGCTTTAACGCTTCCCACGTCCTCCTCTTTCCCTCTCCTTTTTTTCTCCCTCATCTTCTCCGTCTCTTCCCTTCTCCTCTCTGGAATTTTCGTGCACACTATCGCTCCTGCCTAGTATAAGGTACGCAACAAAATTACCATCCACCGGGGGGGTTGTCTTTTGCGCATACATATGCACGTCAAAAACTTCATTCTATTGCCACGCGAAACCGCAACGTTAACTGCAGCCATCAACGAAACTTACGGCCAAAAAGCATTTTGCACGATACAACTTCCGGTATCTTGTACATTACGTTCGTCTCTCGATTTTCGTTGAAATTGTATGGACAATTTTCCCGAACCTGTTCATTCGAATTCAACAGCGAAGGGATGAAAAATGCGACAGAAATCCGCGCAAATTTTACCGTTTCCGATCGGTTATTAGGTTGGTTCTTGATCTGCGAAATTTTTTTAATTTTCCGTTACACTTCACGGTGTCATGGGTGATAGAAGATGCAAAAATTGAATTACGAGATGCCTTTTTTTTTCTCACAGTTTTCCGCTTCTTCGGGGGTGCGAAAATTTCACTTTATCCAGAGGAACGAAAATCACCCTGCGTGAAAATCGATTTTCAATTTTCCCCATTGCGTTTTTTGTTGCCTATAATCTCAGTGGTACGAAAATCAGGTGGAACCGTTGCCTGCGCAACTCGCGATACCGTGTGTTACGTCACGTTGCGATTTTAGCCTCGGCGATGGTCCGGTCTATCTTGACCTTGGTGAATTTTATCTTCATCCTTTTTTCATTCTTTCCTTTTCTAGTCTGGCCTCGGAGTTCGTCTAGCATTCTAACGCGGTCGTATTTTTTTATACTTACAGCGTACATTATAAGGTAGGTAACATTATAAAGAGACCTTGACGTGGGTCGAATTACTGTACCTGAAATTTCCCCCCGCCCCCCTCCTCTTGTCATACATCACCTTACGTAATTACATTTACTATTACAGGCGCACGTTATTCACACTATTGTACAATAAATAAAATCTTTTGAAAAAATTCCAAATAATTTTCGCTCCAATTTACGATACTTCTTCATTTTTGCGTTTCCTCCCCCCGATCGTGGTAAAAAATATAAAACAAAAAAAAACAAAAAACTACCTTCATAAATCGTCGATCCAGTTGAAAAAAAATTTACGGACTTCGTCATGGTCAGCTGGATACAATATTCGAAAAAACTATTTCATTTTGCCTTTAGAATATTTTTCGTTCCTCTTTTATCAATCGTTTTTCCACATTCACCATTTTTTTTTTGGGTTTAACTCAATTCGATTCGATGGTTATTATTAAAGTTTACAATTATAATTCCTATCATCGCACACAAGGCGGAATATACCTAAGAGTGTGAAAAAAATTGCTTTTTATTTTTGATACGTGCGGTAAAAAAGCAAACGAAAAATACGAACGAAAATTTTCATTCTCAGCGACGATTTCGTTAAGAGCAGAAAATACCGCAAAAATGTTTCATAATTCAGCAAAATAATCATGATATTCGACTTAGATAATATCCGCGCGAGAGACTAGAACATAGAAAAAAGAAATAGTAGAAGAAGTAGAAAAAAAAAAGTAGGTAATGAACAATTTTTCTGGCGTGCCATTAGAAGAGAATGAAGGTTAACCGGCTGTGTCTATAGACTGTGGGTTACGTTGGGTATGGTTAGGTGTGTTTCGACTGTTAGATAATACGTAAAATAAGAAATAAACCAAAGATGCTAAGATTAACGATTACGTAAGAGTGGTAACGTCGAAAAAGGAAGACGCGATGCTTAGATGTTCGATTAGAATTCTCCGGTCCGCGCAGCACATCTCGAGCTACGAATTCGAATTGAAAAAGGTAAAAAACGGAGTGAGAACGAGAGAAAAAAACGAAAGAATCAAGACGAAATATAATTGACGCGACGGTTACGTGTGTTAGACTGAAAATGTCAAGGATAAAAACACCTTGATTTCGCACCGCCTATGCCTCTGATCCACATAATGCCCGTGATTGATTACTGTCTTATGTCAATCCGTCACGTTTTGACCGTCTGCCACCTCTAACGGTCTTTAAAAGATCATTGCCTTGAAACTTTGCTGACTAATCCCGGTAATTATCATTTACCGCGAACCCGATCGACGCGAGAAATCACTATTATATTTTCTCAGCATTTTTTTTTTTTCCTCATCTCGTGTTCGAAAAAAACAGAAACCCATTTCTGGTATCATATAGTTCGGACTATCCCAACCGGACGATGACGTGATACTTCTAATGAAACGCGACATCGAATATATTTGCAACGTACGATTTCCCTTTTTTTTTCTAGTGGAAATAAAGAAGTTTTTTAATCCATAAATCTATTCGATGATCGATACGCTGTATTTAGAGATTGAAAAAAAATGCCCTCTGATATAAACTGCAATTCTGCAGCGTCGGGGATCAGAGGTAAAAAAAATCAAACCTATCTTTGAAAAAAATAAATCAAAAAAGTAACGCCAAATTTCGAAATAGAGAGAATTCGCATCGCGACGTACCGTGTACGACGTACATATATATTCGTCAAACCGCGTTACTAACCTACGCTCACGTAGTCACGTGTTGTTTGCATTTTTATACGGCGTTTTTTTTTTTTTTTTCTTTTTTCTCTTCATTTTATTCATTTCGTTTTATTTCGGTATGCAGTTTTTTTTTTTGATTTTTTTTTTTTTTTATTTTCCTCTACTTGTTTTCAGTATGCTAATGACTACGGATAAATAACCTCCGGAGCGAAGACGCGATACGATTCTATCTCTATGATGGAAATTCTCTATGAATTTGTTGAATGTGTTTTACATAGAAATTTTGGACACACATCATCGGTGTGTGTCGCACCGCAAGTAAATTAAGTCCGATGAGCTCCGTACGAAAAGCTGCTGAATAAATTGTACGATGAAAGTTCTTTTTTTCTCTTTTTTTCCATTTTTCTAACTCTTGATTCGACATACGCGTAACCTTCTCCGGTGTCACTAACCCAGGCTTGCGGTTGCTATGCAGAAACGTTCTAACAGCCTGCGATTTACACTCGAATAATCCGAGCCGGAATTCTTTCTCTTTAAAAAGGCCGGATGAAGAGGGGAGAAGAAGCTCTAATCGCCACATCGTCAAACATGAGGCCAGAAAAATTCCGACTCGATAGCTACACAGAAATGCATGTACTTATCCGAATGACGTCTACGATCGGTTTTCGAATCTCCATTTTCAATGCCTCTACCTTTTTTTCCCCTCCATTGTTCTTTTCCTTCATTTTTCCAGGATCTTTGATCCGGTTGAAGAAAATTGAAGAAAATTTCGGAGCTTTTTTGAGCCTCGATTTGGCTGAGATTTCGTCGCTATCGGCTGAAAAAAAAGCTCGCGAGCTTTTCAGGGCAAGAACGGAGCATTTCGAAGACTTACTTTTTTCTTTCGATCGTTTTTGCCCACACCCGATCGGTTTCGGATGAAATTTTACGTATTTTATCGGGTGGGCGATCGTAACACGTTGTGTATATTTATTTGAGCTGCGGTTGAGTCATACTTGACGCCTGAATTTTCTATAATTACGCGTGAAATTCGTTAGCCTTGTAATGTCACTAACCTATGTTACCGTGCAACAGAGAGACCAGTCTAACAGCCGGCAAATCTAACCAGAGGCAACACCAGCCGCGACCACTTCGACTGGTTCCTTCGACCAATTCTCGTTCGTTCGCTCGCTCGTTCGTTCGTTTGCTTACGTTCTCTCCAAGCAATGTTATTCTAAACACATGAGCCAGACTTCCGTCTCGAATAACCTTGAACTAACGCGACATCAGACGGTTCGCATATTTCGTAGCGAGAGCTGAGACGAGCTTTTATAATATCGAACACCTTATCGTATACGCAGATTATAATTATCGTCAAATATGTTACGCGTGTTTACACACCTCGCGTTTTATAAGTGAGGAATGATTTTTATTCGTCGCGAGAAACCACCTACATATTATATTCCAAATTCTTTCGCATTCGAGTTGACAAAATTTAAGTTTTTTCACAAATCATTTCGATGACCTTTGCAATGTTATCTAATACTTTGGATGCTCGGCTTGAAGATTTTCTTTTTTCTTCAAAATCAACCCATTTTTTTTGTTCATTTCGCAGAGAAGAGGAAAATCTTCAATCTCCAGTCTGAGCTTGATGAAAAATTCATTTTCCCCCAAAAAAATGAATAAAATTATCCCAAACTCGAGGGTTTTCTCGTGACGTTCTTCAATTTATTTTGACATTGAATATTAACGCGGACGGTAAGATATACACAGGTAGACCTGGTGGCGCACATGAGATACATGACCTACCGTATTTCGAGGAACGTTTCTTTTAACTACCAAATTTTTTACCTCTTTATGCTTTTGGTTTTTAATTAGCTCAGATATGATGTTATTATATATTCAAACTAAAATTGTGCCAAGGTTAACTGCTATGACTTAAAACGAAAAAAAAAAGGAAAAGAAAAAGAAGCAATTTCGGTTACACATGCGAAAATGTATAGAAGGGGAAAAAATTGATTTGTACGAATTTTTTGGGGGAATCGGATAATAACGATACATCGCAATGAATCAAAGTTCCACGTTATTGTACGGAGTTGTCGCGGTTATAACGCGTTGGGAAAAGAATCTATCGCCGTTATATTGCGTGGAATGCATTCCGCGGAGTGCGAATAAGTATATAATGTAGTTTATATATCTATAGATAGATGTGTACGTATAGTCGGGCGGGAGGAGATAAGAATTGCAGGCTGTGTCTAGCCGGCGCAGGAAGTATTGCAGACGTGTTTAGATTACTTTGATAGTTTAATTCTGATACGCGATGTTTGCGCCACACAATATATGACTTGTATATCTGTATAGAAAATACGTACGCGTACGTACGCGCGACAATCCATACCTAGAGTGGCTATATCTCGACCGATGTGCAAGTGCAAATATATATTTTATTTTTTCATTTCATTTTATTTCATTTTGTTTTTTATTTTTTATTTTTATTTTTTTTTTTTTCGTTCATTACGGACGCGATTGTACACGTCCACACGCGAGTACCTCGTGTTAGGTAAATCGGAGCTGCACACACGTAGAACCATAAAGTCGATACAATAAGTGACGAAATACTTTTGACATTATTGTACGTCCTTACGGATTTATTTATCGCGATAATATGTCATCGTTGCTCTACCATCGCTCGTTATTGATATCCCATTTGGTGTTATTTAAAAAAAACTTTTCGTTCCTCCGTACCTTCCGGATTATTTTTATAAAGTCGTCCTTTCGGCGAACGGTCATGTTTATTCATAGGCGCGAGATATTTTTAATATCATTATCCGCCGAAATTCCTATTCCAGGTTCAAGATCTTCGGCAAATAACCGGTTCTCCGGTTTTTTACATTCTAAGTCAGATTTTTTAGGTGAATTTTTCATCACGGGCGCCACTCGGAATAACGAACTCAATCTGGTCTTCGGAGAGAAGGATGAGAGTTTATCCCTCCGATCGATTGAAAATCTGAAAAATTCGTACTTTTTTTTTTCTCGGTACAAAAAAACCGTGGGAATACAGTTCCACGATCGGCGGATCAAAAAACTGACTTCATTTTTTATTTATCAATATTCTTGTCACAAACTCAAAAAAAAATAATGTTAACGAGATATACGCTCTCTGAATAATACTAATCTCAGAGAACTCGAGTTGAAGAAGTTTACTTTCGAGTTGAATATTTCAATCCCGAAATAATATGTTACTACGATGCGGTTAGTAATAACTCTTGATGTCTCCACGGTTCATTTTCGAAACAATTAATTTTTGCCTAAAACTTTCAGCCGTTTAACAAAACTTTCCACGTCTCATCTTCGAGAGAGAAGTAGAATCGGCTTTGAACATTGAGAAAAATTTTCGGGAATCTTTAGAAATTGTCGCGATCGATCGATCTACTTTCGAGGTTCAAAAATCATGGGAGTTAGTCGAGCATCACATGCGGTTTATTGTGTAGAATTATTCGAGTTCCATCTTTAATGCGCGATACGTATAACGAGCGGTAATCGAAACTCGATAATCTTATCGGACGTCGCATTAAGGTTGACAGTAAGTGAGCATTACGGGTATGCGTGATCGGGAGTAACTTTTAGTTCTCCATGAACTTTATATGTATATAGACATATATTTACACACGTACACACGACAACGATATCGTATTTAATTTATTTATTTATTTATTTTTTTTTTCGTCTCTTCATGCACCGCATTTGGTCCTCGGTATTCGAAATTTTGCAAGGTGAAAGGCCTAAGAAATATAGGACAGCGCTACACCGAGCAGCATCACCATCGGCATCGGCATCGGGATCGGCATCGGCGGCACGATCAATTCGCGTGAGATTTCTTTGTGGGTAGCCAGAAACTACATGTAGTTCGCAAACCACGCGGCCGTCCGGCCGGCCTCTTACCTACCTCCTCTGTCTCCCGGTCCACCAGCCGACGTCATGACTCGCGGGCGTGTATATCGCGACTTGGCGTCGCGTCGCCCTGGCGTCTCTTCTTTTCAAAGGATATTAAATACGCGTTCCACCGTACACGTACGTTTTTGCCACGTATTGTATTCAACTCCGCGAGATAACGCGCTTACTGAGAATTTTTCTAATAGGAATTAACCGCGCGAAAATCACCCCCGTTTACCGGAAGCAACGCGACGTTGTACAGGAATGGAGGAACCTTTTTTGTCCTAGAACGACAAATTCCGTTATCATCGACATTTTCGCTATTGTACGGAAAATCATCTGCGATGATTAAAAATGAGGCGAAGGAACTGGATTACGAAAAGCTTGAAAAATTTCTTGGTCAAATATTTGACCGGTGAACGAAAGAATGTTTTTTATCTTCCGGAGAAAGTTTTTGATACACCTAACTAAAAATTGAAATTAAGTCGTGGGTTATGAGATTTCACTTTTTCAGATTGATCAATAAAACTCCGGAGAGTTCAATTATAATTGGACGAAACCAGTAATTTTCTCATTCGAATTTCAAGCTTCCTCAGAAATTAAAATATCGTTTCACTTCAACGTGATGTTACAAATAACTACGACAAGTAAATTTCAAATACATTTCTTTTTTCCCTATCCTCTTTGGTACGAATTTCTTTTTTACTGCAGGTCAATAAGATAGAATGAAAACCGTGTTCTAAAGATTTCTCTCCAGAAGTCCGGAGATCGTTTTGTACTCGGTTAGAAAAAAAGATGAAGAAATTTGAACACGATCATCACCGGAAGGTCAAAAAACTTGCTCGTTAATATCTGGACAAAAATCAAAGGAACGAACGAATCAAATAAACCAATTAAATCGAATTGGAATAAAGTAAAACACACGAGCGACACACAAAACCCCGCCGGACAAATCGGATACCGGTTCCGATATCATGTTTGCGGTTAGAAAAAAAAAAATCAAAAAATCCGGACGAAGCAGGAAATTTCATAATATAGTATAAAATTATTACAAATCTCTTGACATCCGACAATCACACCCGTTTCGCATAAAAATTAATCAAAAAATCAAAAAAATAATAACGAACGAACGAAACGATATAAGATACATCTAATGATCCGATGATTTTTTTTCCTTCAAAAAGTCCAGAGAATCGAAAAATAGAAAAGAGAAAAAGAATGAAACAGTACAATCGTCGAATCATGAGAATGATTTTTCGCTAACGCGTTGAAATTTTTCTCTACTCGATGAAATTTTTTCGGGCTTGGTATCAACGCGGTGGTAGAGGTGTTCTCCGATCGTTCGTGGATCTAACAGAGTTCTTCTCTCTGGACAGGAGCAACGTCCCTCGAATGCGCGGTCAGGGTCATCAGCCTCTGGCACGAAGTTTCGTACGTTTTATACACTTACGCGTAGATATAGGTATACGGTACACCTAGCCACGAAGCGCACGCGGGTCAGAAAAAAAAAGCAAAAAGAAAAAGGAAAAAGAAAAAAAAAAATACATTATTCCGGTTGCGTGTCATACGGGTAAAAGGATGCGGTGTATATGAAGTATATTATATAGTAGTATATATAGTTTATGTGTTGCGGATCTTATAGTTAGTCGCGCCTTAAAGACAATCAAAAAGTTGAACATTTTAAATAATGGAACTTCACGCCGGGCAACTTCCATATACGGTTCCTCTTTTCTTTTTATTCTTATCTTGCTTTTTGCAAACATCACTTCTCCACCTCTTCTTTTTCTCCGCTCAAACGTACGTACAACGATGCTACGGATGTAACAGATTCGCGTTGAAAATCTATAAGTCCCAAAGGTCGACAAAAAAAACAAAAAAAAAAAACAGACAAATCTCGAAGTTATCCCGCAGCATCGTTTTTAAGAACAGAAAAAGAGAGAAGTCGATCCGAATTACCGAAATTTCTTTTATTAAATGGTCAGTTGAAATGGCCGTAATGCACAGGTGATTCGACGGCAAAAAAAAATAAGCGGAATGAGAAAAAAAAAAAACCGATAATTCGGTGTCCCCGACGTGTTGGAAATGAGTTAGAATTACCACGTATTATATCGCTCGATGACTTGGCGTTAAAAGTTCCTCGCCTCGAACTTGGTTTCGATAACCTTGTATTCCAGATATACGTACGGAGTCAGTCAGTAGAACGAACGAGGCTATCGCGTCTAGCGTATCCGAGCGTTGTCTAACAACCGTCTAGAATTTGTCTAGCGACTGTCTGGCGCTAGACCTACAGACCGGTTCCACAGCGAGAAGTGAAAGGAATAACTTACGCCGCAAACACCGTTCAAACGCAACTTAACCAGACTCTGGTCAAGGTCTCTCTGTAGCTCGGATCGTCTCGCCACGCGAAATACACACCGAGTTCCTATTACCGCAACCTATTACAATATACCATACTTTGACTACTTCTATCATGGAACGACTATTTTTCGTTTTTTTCTTTTTCTCCCCGTTCTTTTTTCTTCTTATTCACGCTAACCAAATTGTCTTTCGTCTCGTGATTTCTGTTCTTATGTCACTGCACCTCTATTACATCTCTATGGAATTTTCTGAGCGTTCTTCCTTTTTTTTTTTTAATTTATCTTTTTACTTCGTCCACTTTTTCTAATGATTTTCGCTGCACGAATAAGGTGCAGGGTAGGAGAAGAAATATGTATATTTCTACGTCTCGTTTTCATCACTCATTTTCCACGTCTTTTCTTTCGATCCACGTGAATCGGGGTAACTTTTAACGAATGAAAAAAAAAAAAATGAGAACAGAAAGAGAGAGGGGATGAATTTTTCAGACAGTTTTTGGACTGAACTATTTTTTCCCCCTGATTTTTATTAATTTTTTGGGAGGCAACTGTACGTAACCAACGAACGAACTGAATTAATGGAAGTTTTTTTGTCGGTTACGCCCTTCTGGTTGCTACTCTTAGATTGGAATCATGAATTTTTTGATGTGATCTAGCAGGATGAAAATTCGGTGTCACGGTGTGTGCACCGGTGGAAAAATACAAAATTGCACCGCGAACGCGGGTGAAGGAAAAAAAAAGAAAAGAAAAAAAAGGAAGAATAAACGAATGAAAATAATTAATTAATTCAAAACAGCCGTGACTATCGACTCGTTAGCACTTAATGAAACTGTAAATTACCTCTGGTCATATTTAAAGCCGTGCATAGCGTGGAACAAATTGAATCAAGTAACATGCGCGCATGAGAATCGCGTCGTTGATCATCATCATCATCATCATCATCATCATCATCTTGACTATACATGGACCAATCTTTCTATTTTTCGTCATGCGGCTCAAGCTTTTATCCGAGATTAACGGACGCGGAAGGCAACGAGAATATTAAAAAAAGAATTCAAAAAAAAAAGAAAAACTTGAAAACATAGTTTAATTAAAAATAAATTTCAATATATGTACACCACACGTAGGTGTTACGTACTATCGTTCTGTTCGCTTAAGAAAAAAAAAAAATATCTATATATTTATGTATAAGTAATATATTTTTTAGAATACGTCTCACGTTATACGGTCCTTTGCTGTACTAATTAAAAAATAATTTCGATCAACGGGTCTATTCTGTAATAATGACGATGATAGATGAGAAATGAATTCCGTGTACATGGTAGAAAATAGAAGAAATTGAGTATTGTTAATTTTTTTTAGTTTCAATATCTTTCCGCATAGTTATTTATTTTGTTTCTTTCACTCCCGGTATTCTCCATCTCGGTTCGTCATCTACGCGCGCTTCGCAAATACCGTCAGAATTTTAAACGTCGAGCCGGACCACTCTCAACTTATTTATAACATGTATATACATGCGTACAATACGTATAGGTATTTGAACGGTTCAGAAGTAGGCGATACTTTCTGTTACCCACCTCTGTCTATCTTACCTGTACCGAAATTCAGGCTCACACATTATCATCTATAACGTACCCACACGCAAGCGATTCGAGAAAATGTCCAAGTATTAGATATCCAGACAGTCGTTGACCGCCGACAAGACGAAATACATTCTGCACATCTCGCGGCTTAGATTACATCATCTTCATCGGTCAACCATCATATTCGTGCACGGACTATACCCAGATGTCCGGTTGTATCGGGCTCAGGTATAACCGAACTGGGAGAAAAGGAATAATTTTTCAAAAATTCCATAGATCATGTCGTCGTCGTTTTTTTTCTTTTTCGCAACTTTACGAAGATATTCGTTCGGTTCACCTCTCCGTGAAATGGAAAATAGAAAAAAGAAAAAAAAAACGAAATAGAAAAAGCGATTAATATCGCGCTACCGACTGGAGTTCGAAAATTTTAGCTCATGAATAAAATAGCGATACGAATACACGCTGTGTAATAGACAGTTGAAATAAAGAGAATCGGGTAAACTTGCGAGTGGGGGCGAATGGAACGCGCGTAGTTTATGGAGAGAAATAAAAAGTAGAATGGAATAAAAACGTGAAACAATTTCTAGCTGTTTTATTTAGCTCGTAGTTTGTACACCACGTGTACATACGGTACGTAGATGCCGTAGAGACGTACACGGGAAGAATAAAAGTACACAGGGTTACGCGCATGTACGTAACTCCGTTGGTACGTACGTCGGTCCTGGATATCGGAACAAACAAAACTGTACCTTGGAGGAGGATGCGGTACATGTAATGTTCGGGATATTTGGAAAAACGCCATAAGAAACAGCTTCCGAACTGTGCTGTACCGTACCGTATTCGATTACGTTGGCGGCCAGACTTTGCTCCGTATACATGTTTGAGGAAAAAGGTAAAAGAAGAAAATTGAAAGAAGCCGAAGGAAGTATCGAACTATCCTGACGATATTAGCTGCACAGGACTCTCCTATAGATATAGACGTTACTCGATATGGCCGTCGAGTAAAGTTTCAGTTTAAATTGCCAATTTCTCTCTTTTCTCCTCCCCCACCCCGTTATCTGCCTTCCTCATTTTTACCCTCCACCCACATACACTGCCCCATATTATTACAGATTCGAAGATAACCCCCGTAGAAATTTGCCACGATCGATTTTCAAGTCAAAATCAATTCGCACCTCGCTCGGTTTCTTTTTTTTTTTTCTTCTATTCCTTTTTTCACTCATCCGTAGATTTTCGACGGTCATTAGAGACTGTCGTTGAAAATTGTTCGTTATTATTCAGAAACTAGCGCGGAAAAGGGTGAAATAGTTATAATTAAAACGGTGCGCTTTTATTTTCCACCAACCGCAGCGGGGATCCGTCGCCGACCGTATAGTTTCGTGCGGTAAAAGTTTTTAATTGAATTTCACTCGAATCGGCTAATTCTTTGGGTATACACGCACACGTATAACGAATACAATTTGAAATTTTGTCGGTATATCGAGCGAAAAGGCGAAGTCGCTGGCAAACAATGACACGAGTCCGTCGTTTTTTTTTTTTAGTTTTTTAGTTTTTTTTCTAGTTTTTTGATTCATTAACAGGTATTCGTGGAATAGAAACTCGCTAGGAGGCAAGAATATTCGCGAGATATCTCGGCTCGCTTTTGAGTTTATTTTATTCGAAAGTATTCTTACCTCAGTTTTCTTTCAAAAAATATGTACCGAGAAGCTTTCGTATATATACGTAAAATTTTCATACGCGAGTTTGTTACACATGCGTCTTCGTGGAACGTTTAAAGTTCGACGCGAAAATACGCGGGTGTATGAGTTAAAAGCTAGGGAGAGAAATTCCTCCAACTATTTCTCTTTCAGTTCGTTTTTTTTTTTTTTCTTTGTTCCTGAAAATTTTCTCTCTTGCTCCGTGTTCTAAAATGGTGTAAAGTCACTCGCTTCTTACGGTATGTATATATGTATATACCAGACCGTACTTTGAAAGAAACTTTGAATATCAAATACCTAGAGAAGCATCTGCTGGGATTTCTTAAGGGTAGGTAACCGACGCCCCGAGCAAAAACGAAGGCCAAAAAAAAAAAAAAAATCACGCTGATTCAATTCGGCTTTTGATAATGCAGAATTTATTCGGATATATGTATATAATGTACGTTAGTTTTCGAAAAGCTTTTTCGGTCGCCAAGCATACTGAAGAAAATAATCAACGAACCGAAACTGCAGAAATTCGGTTTTGACTGACCGTCAAATTTACGCATCAAACGAAATATTTGTACGCCCTTTCAACCCCAAGAACAAAATAAATATCGTAAACTTTAATTTTTTTTTAAATGTTCCCGAACGATTTTTCATTTATTTAATTCTTTTTATTCTCACTTCCTCACTCAATTATCTGAGCTTCGCCGTCGGTAGAAGACGGTGCGAACTTTTTAGTTATCTCGAATGGGGGAAAAAAGTAGAAAAAAAAAAAACTTTGCCACACCACGAGTTATAAATCACAACAGATACCGATGTACGTGACGGTACACCTACCTAGTACAATTCTTTTGCCGAAAGAATTGAGAAGTAGGTAAGATTTTTCGGCCGCATCGCGCGGCTCACGTCGCCTCCATTTTCTTCAATTATTTTTCTTTTCATTCTCGTTTTTTCTCCCGTACGATATTTGTATCCGACCTATTCTTCTTCATCTCCAGCCTCTTCGGACTCGTCAGACAATGGCTGATACGACGGCGAAGAAGCGATGCGACGGGGAAATAGGGGGGGTCAATAATTTTCTGCGCAAATATCGAAGTTTGTTAACTTAGGATGTGGAGTGTTTCGAGATATTTCGGCACCCTCGAGCGCCGTGTTCCTTCATCTTTTTATTTTCCATCACCTGCGTCCTTTTTTTACCTTGTTCCTTTTTTGTTCCGTACACCTTGTTTCTCCGACGCACAGGATCACGGTGGAAATTTTGAGTCGCTTTTCCGTCCTCTGATAAATTTAACTCTTTTTATTGTGCACTTTCAGCTGGTCAACGGTATCGACGGGAACAGATACATATGCGAAACCGAAGTAATGGAGGAAATCGTTCTCGGTAACAGTACGGATTACAACTCCCCCGGGAATCACGCGGTGAAAAATGCCAACGGTAACATCATAACTCTAACGCTGAAGAATAATCACCTGATCGTCGAGACGGAGGAAAGAGGGGTAAGCATTCGATGTAATTCTGAAAATTTCGAAATCCAAAATCCACCAAAAAAAAAAAAAAAAAAAGGGAGCCGCGAATCGAAAAGCAAACGCATCCTTTCGATAACCAAGTGGATCGGGAGGATAGCGATAGCGAAAAAGAAAGAAAAAAAAAAAAGGGGAAACGAATCTCGTATTCCCCGAAGCTAGAATTGAGTGCCTTATCTAACCTAATGTAATATCGAGCGTGTCAATTCACCTTTGACATCGGTCGGACAAGCTCGCACTTATTGAACTCCATTGAGCCGAGAAAGGTCAACGGTTACCAACCAATTTCGCGGGCTAACGTTCCGCCTTGGAGAGCAAAGTTATCTGTATCAACGCGCCGAAAATTCATTCCCTTAACCCGACCCTCTTCCGTTGGGATAACCCTTAAAAATGTCGAAACAATGAAACGTTGGGACGGTAGAGATTGAAATACTCCAACCCTCGGACGAAGGAAGGAAACGCCGTTTCTCAATCAATATCGTTTTCAATCGATACAACCGGGTGTACCTTATAAGTTGTCCGGAGCAATTAACCGCGGGAAGCCGAAGAAAATTTTCAGAAACTCCAAGAGTTGAACTCTCGAGCTTTTTTCAAAGTACATATATATATATAATATATACATGTATATATATAATCCGCGTGGCAAACCGCCAAAGTACCAGCGTCCTCTTAAAACTTGACCTTTACCTCTTCACCTTCCTTTTTCGTCGAATCGGAAAAAAATATCTCCACGGAAGAAGTGAGGGGTACGAAACCCTCCTAATCGTAAGTCTGGCGAAAAAAGAGGCATCGGTAATTGATTATTTTTTTTTTCTCTTCGCGCCCTTTCTTTTTTTTTTGGCTCGGAGCCGTTTCGGAAGGAGAAACGCGACGTGGCCGTTGGTGCCCAACAAGTTTGAAGTCTTCTTGTTGGCAGTTATCAAAAACCGTTATCACGGCGTCTTCTGCTGTATCGCGTCGTGCTTCTAATCTAATTCCAGAGTCGCTTTCGCCGGGGTCTTCCATCTCCCCCCTCCTTTTGTCCCATGCACGTGTCTACCACCCCCGTACCGCGTCCGTCCCCTCTTTTCCCCGCGCTGTGTGTGTGTGTACGCCCGCAAAAGCTGTGGTTAGGTTAGTCGAATGTTCCAGCGGGATGTTGCACTAATGAAAGCCCTCTCACCGCTACTCCGGCGGAGAGGTTAAAGTCAACCACCGTTTTCCCCGAGGTCTGAAAGCGGCGTAGCTCCACCTTTACCTAGTTTACTAAGATTTACATAACGATCCTACGACCCCGATACCCGCCGCGTCATCGGGCCCCCCCCCCCCCCCCCCCCCCCCGCTACGAAATCACTCCGGGGCATTCGTTAGCGAGGATTACGAAGGGCGTGAAACGTCTTCCGAGGAAAATGAAAAGAGAGAAAAAAAAAACAAAAAAAACACCCGACGTCCCGCGAGTATCGCGATATCGAATAATCGCCGACGATCGGCTCGGGTGTCGAGACTCCTCTCCATTTCGACAGCGACGAATTTCTCGACGCGTTGCGTCGACGCTCACCTCGTCCGGTTATTTCCTCGATGAATTTTCATCCCCCGCAGCTCGCGTGACGTGAGGTTTCCTCCGCCCGTCGGCGAATCTCGACTCCGTTTTCTTCCACTCGTTAATTCGAATGGACGTAATGAAAATCTCGTGGGTCTCCTCGGCTCGGCTACGATCTCACGCCCGTCGGTAGCGGTGGATACCCGTCCACACGGATCAACCGGACAGCACCATCGGGTTAATTAGGCCGATCAAATTAGCAGATTAATCTCGACGCTCGGAGCGATAAACCGGAACTACCCCCATCGCAACTGCGGTACAATGTATCAAACCGATCGTGTGATACGCATTTCGGACCGCGGGGATACTCGGAGGTTTCGGTATACCGAAAGTGAAAAGCTCGGTAGAGAATTTTTGGGAAAAAACGGGGAGCTTTCGCTCGTTGGTTTATTCCTCGAACCTCGAGCGCACCGCACACAATGGGCCGATAAAAGTTCTGCTAATTAGATATACGCGAACCACCCCGTAGAAAGTGCGGGAGTTTTGTCTCCCGTTACTCATCGCCGTAACCGAAGTTTCAACTAGATATTACACATCTCGTAATTATATGGTGCACAAGTTTTAATGAGGTTAATGAAGATGTTTTCTTCTATTTTAGTTGTTTCCGTTTGTGTATCTACGGTGTGGTAGTACCCGGTCGTTCGCGTAGCGTCGGTTGAAAGGGTGCAGATGGAACCCCGTTCAAGTACACGTCTGGTATATATGGTACCTCTATACGTGCGCTACGTACGAGTAGTTCTGAAATTTTACTACTTCACTCTATAAAGTGACACTTGCAGAGGTACGCGTACGGTACCTACGTAGAGAACGGCTCTACCGCTCTCGAGGCTTTCAACAATTCCGTTAATTCGATGACACTAGACTCCGCGTTCAAAGGAAATTCGATTAGCCTAGCCCCGCTCGCTGCCATTTCGCACACCTTATCGCGAGTCCGTTTGAAATTCTTCAGAGTTGGTAGTTCCATTCCGTTCCCGAAAGAAAAAACAACAAAAAAAAAAAAAAAACACGAATCAAATAAAGTGGAATGAAAATTAATCTTCGCTCCGGAAATATCGCTCTCACGTTTTTTGCGGTAACGCCGCCACGTATAGTCCGCGTACACGGTGATCAAAACTTAATGTTCCATACCCTTTTTTATCGAGCATACGTTCGCCGCGTAACGGAGGAGGAGGAGGGAGGAGCGGAGGGGTTGAACTTTTACCGTTTCGACGATAAGAAAAGTCGTCACGACGCATCATTATCGCTTACGACCTTCTAACGACCTCGAGATGCTCCGTATTCACCTCAACCTTTCCTTAACTCAGTCGTCGCAACTATTCGTGAAAAGGAGAAGAAGAAAACTCGACTCCCACGATTGTGGGGATTTTCGAGATGAGAAAAAAAATCATCCAACCACGCTCTATTCGCTTCTCATCGTTTTCATTTTTCATTTCCATTTCGGTTTTGCTTTTCTCGCGATTCCAGGTCACGATGGAGGACGCGAATAACCACAAATACGACGACGGCGGCTGTTCCTTCGTCGTCGAAGTTCAACCCGAGTATCAAAGCGACGAAGCGGACGCCACCAAGGGGTCCACCGACGACGTCAGACCCGATTTGACGGACCAACAAGCCCTCGTTCACCGGGAGGAAGTTCCCGACGACCGCGCCGAGGCCACAGGTAGATCGACGGGATGACCGGATTCCCTTTTTTTCCTTTGGAACGAGTTTTCGAACGATTTTTTTCTTAATTTTCAGGCTTCGACAACACGAAATTGTTCGGCAGCACGAACACGGGTCTGTCTCAATCGGATCTCTCGGTGTCCAGTCCGGGATCGGCGAACCCCAGTTATTGCTATGGAAACCAGTTGGAGTATCAGGCGGGTCATTTCGGCTACCCGGTTTACGCCGGCTACGAGACGGACGATCCTTCCAACAAGCTCGAACTAGAGGGCGGCTCGAAATGGGTGGAATTCGACAAATCCCCGGACACCGACGGGACCCTGATGCCCGACACCAAATCTTCAAGTTTCGAGAAGAACGGCGAATTCGACGAACAGCTGAGCGTAAGTCGGAAGAGGAATTCGATCGCTCGACAATTAACGGACGTTCGGAAAAAAAGAGAAAATTTTTTTCCCCCAATTTGTTTCCAGGTCCAGATTCCCGACAAACTGGAGAGCCTGCGAACGGAGTACTCCGGATGTTCGGCTAGTTCGTCGATGGAACATCAGGATTCAACGGACGCGAGTAATTCGACGGACACGGTAAAGTCGAATCCGAATCTCCAGGTGAACGGTTCGACGCCGAACAAATTAGAGATAATGGAGCAGAAGGCGTTGTCCCAAGAATTTTACAAATCGGAGGCAACGAAGCCCGTGATAACCGGCGCCATTTTGAAGGACGACACGGCGCAGGAGGATACTTTTCAAGAACAACAACGGAAATTAGGTAACGGTACCCTGACACCGGAGCACAAAAAGGAGAGAGAATTCCAGTGTAAATCGTTGACGGAGGGCAATTGTCCGACCACAACGTTCGTACCTTGTCACAGACGTTCCGGCAGCATACCGCCGAGATTGATTGAGGAAAATCTGGAACTCGACAGAAAGAAATCCCTCGATATCTACAGTCAGATAAAAACAACCACCAAGAGCATCCTGCCGGGTCTGAGTCCGAAGTTCGAAATATTGAAAAACGAGGTGAGTCCGATCGAGGAAAAAAGAGAAAGTTAATGTCAAGGCGTTGACTGATAAAATTATGACGACCGAACGGTGATTCGTAAGAACCGACAACGACAAAAAAAAAAAAACAAGGAATCCTACAACAAAGTGAAACAAAAAACTAGAAAGTATGTGAAAAATGAGAGAGAAGAAACAAAAAAAAAAAACTTACAGACGTAATACAAAATGGACCAACTTTATCGTGATCTAAATTTAACGGATTACCCATACCCAGGATTTCAGACTAGTCAAATTTTCTGAAAATTCATTCGAGTCCCGCCGAGGCGATACGAAGAAATAAAAACTACGATAAAAGCAAAAAAAAATAGCACAAAGTTTCCCCCGCAGGACCGACAATGCATGTTAATGACTGAACCGGAGCTTTTAATGCGCCCCAGCAAAGTCTCTCGCAGTTCCGACTGGCATCGGACACAACCGACGAAAAGTCGACCGTCTCTACACAGGTATGTGTACACTTACATCGT
This sequence comes from Athalia rosae, assembly GCF_917208135.1. Lineage (NCBI taxonomy): Eukaryota > Metazoa > Arthropoda > Insecta > Hymenoptera > Athaliidae > Athalia > Athalia rosae. The sequence continues at coordinate 16,157,938 of NC_064029.1, read as the reverse complement.
ACATACCTGTATAAATTTTCGTTGCTCCACGAGAACAATTGCGAGCTAACGAACGTAAAACGCGAGTTGACGCCTTTCTAACGTCTCTATACTGAATACTGCACAAATTTTCGTTGTTATAAGTCACGTCTGCGAGCGTGTTTTTTTCGCTCAATTTTCAAAGTGAACGAAAGGGAGAAACAAAAACCTCCAACCAAAAGCCCGTGCGGTCCGATAAATTTCAAATTGTAGAAATGTACACGCGATATCAAATCTTACGAATAATTACGTTGTACGCCTCAACAGAAAAAAAATAAGAAGTTATCAACTAAACACCGGAGACGAATGGACAAAAGATAATAATCAAAAGACGAAGATGAAGAAGAAGGTTTTCATCTTGCTTCATTTTCAATTCTTCCTTTTACTTGCCGCAATTAACGATAATTATACACACGTACGATCGCGTGTACATTACACGAATACATGAAATGCACCGAGTTTTATCAGACAAGAATTTTATAGCACAAGAGGAAATAACAGGGGGGGGGGGGGGGGGGGAATGCGGTAAAAACTGGCGAAACTATACGATAATAAAATAATTAGGGGGTAAGAATAAATCGAAGAGGGGCAGGTGTCTGTCTGTCCAGGGTGTCCCATTCGAAGGAACGCATGAAAACATCGACGAATAAAGAACAAAAGGTCGCTCCAAGTCCAGGGTAAAGATGTAGAGGAGAAATAATGAGGCACAGAAATTGATGATTCCAATTCGGCGTAATTGCAAGCTTAGGCATTGCAGATGTTAAGAAATATTTCTAATTGCGATTCGTTAATTTTCTCACCTTGAACGTACCTCGATAATGACGCTGATATTATACAATTGAAACCGCGTTCGCATGGCCGAGAGTCGACAGGGCGTCGAAGATCGTCATTCCCTCCGTGGATCACCTCCGAGACGCTCCGAATACGACAATAATTTTCACTCACAGATTTTAATAACTCAGATTTTATTACACACGTCTCAACCACTCCGGCCTAATTCTTAGAGAGAACTGAGGAATCGACCGGTCGTCGAAACTTGTAGGTATACTGTTTACGTGATTGTTAGACGTGAAACGGAGCTAACGTTGGAAAATCCTCGTCTCGTGACCCGGCAGAGGTGAAACTATGTAAACATACGACGCGCTCCCTTCGTTCCGTATTGACGACCGTCGGACATAGGCGTTGTACCGGAGAAAAGAAAGTTTTTCGATGAAAAATTTATTCTCAATATCGACTCGATATCAATTTTTTGTTTTTTTTTTTTTTTTTCTTCCTCTCCACTCTTTTCGATTGGACTCTTTGGGTAAATCTCGAAATAATAATAAACTAACAGTATTAAGACTATCTAAGATAATTACTCGTAAGAAATTACTAGATGATACGGAAAAAAAGAAAAAAAACTCTCAAAAAACTCAAAAAATAAACCATGAAATCGATATTAATTGATTGATCGGGTCGTATTATAATTATATAGTATTATCACTACGTAAAACGCAGGCTTAAGATAAAACACGGCGTGGATTCTAGTGCCAAAATAGTTCCTTAAGATTAAAAATTAAAGAAAAAAAAAAAACAACTAATAACACGATAACATATATTATTGTAAAATACTACTATCATTGAATAGTTGCTGTTGTTATTAATTTCTATAATTATTGTCGTCGATTTTTGTTCTCTTCCTATTATCATAAATTATTATATATTAGTTAACTAAGTACGCGTTATGAAAAATTTCAAATTTTATACACTCTATATTATATCTATATACATGTTATATGATTACGTTGAATATTATTGTATAATATTAACATACTGTCGTTGTTATTGATATATATATATATATTTATGTGTATATACACCTCGTGTATATTTCTCTCGATTAACGATCGTTGAAAGTTATTTGATCCTGACTATAGAAAAATAGGACATTTCGTTGTAGATTTTGTTTCGAATGTCTTTATAATTAATACGAAATGTAATTATTTCTTTCCCCCATCTTCTTTTCATTTCGCGTGAAAAAGAGAGAAAAAAATGGCTGTTCAAATTCCTAGTTTGCAACGATGGTGATCATCCGTTCCTTATAAATTAGAGAAAGAAAAGCAGCAGATTCGTCATAAGACTTAGCTCAGATAATTGTACGTTAATAGAAAAAAGAAAAACGAAGAAAAAAAAAATTTATCGAGTTACGAAAAAATTCAAACCTTATCTTTTACCCTCCGCACCATTTTACGGGTTATCCTTTCCGTTGTAATATTTTTTCGATAAGTTTTTCCTTTTATTTCTTTTCAATTTTGTCACTTAAACTTTTCTTTTGCTTTCTTTTTACTTGATGATTATGGTTATTTGAAATGGTGGTAAACGTATAATAAAATGACACTACTAATGCGTATGTACATCTATCATAGTAGCCTGTAAAACTGAAAAAAGCAAAAATAACCCAAAAAAAAAGAAAAAAAAAGCACTAACTAGAAAAAAAATTGAATTTATCGTGTGTTTCGATCACTCACACATTATATAAGCTGTGAAATATCATTATATGTATATTATAAATTTAGTAAAATCTTTTTGTCTGTAATTAGGTGGAATCATAAGAATATGATAGTATAATGATAATCGTGGCGAGCGATTAAAAATACATATTATCCCTATTTATATTAATACAAATATAATCTGTGTGTGTCCGAGTGCAGTTCGAATAGTAGATTTTTATATGCAAAAAATCATGAGAATAATCATGCTCAATTTCATTTATACAAATTTTTTGTCTTCAAGATTTGAGATTAATTTTTGTTCTTCTTTTTAATTTACCGCTGTTTTGAAAATATGTCACTCAATTCACAATTACACACGCACATATGTACATAAAACTACATGCACATTGAATTATATTATCTACGTAATTATCGAATCATAATTTTCTTCTTTGGTTGAAAAGAAAAAATGAAAATTTAATTTTCATCATCGCCAACTCATCGAGAAATCTTGGATACTTTTAATGAAATCATAGACCTCGTCTAGAATAGTTGAGAAAAAATGTGATGCGAGGTTGGAAGAACGAGAACGAATTAATAGAGAAAAAAAAATATAAACTGAAAAAAAAATTAATGGATAAATAATCAAAATGTGAAGTTCAGATCGAACGTAAATTTTTTCCCCCATTAATTGCTTCAATTTTATGGGCGCGATGATAATTTGGATAAAAAAAGAGGAGGAATAAAAAAGCAGGGGTGTAAAAATAAAAAAGAAAAACAGAACAAATAAAAAGGATAAGAAAATTAAGAGAAAATTAGAAAATATAAAATTCACAAACCCCCTCGTATAATTTGACGAAAATTTTTCTTTCGTTGTCCACCATTTAAAGTACAGCAGAGTCGAAAATCAAATTAATGTGAAATATGAATAGTAATAGAGAAGTACCTATAAATCCCATAGACGGGTGTGGATAGTAGATAGCCGTAAAGGGGTAATATAATCTATCGACCTATAGTCGATATAGGCATGAACCTATAAACATCGTAAAACAATTATACTTCGAAAACTAGATAATATATATTACTAGTAATTATGTCATTTAATTGTTAGCCTGAAGGGGGCTGGCCGTACGCTAATTTATCATATTATGCTGTAATAATGAAACAATGCACGTATATACCTATATAAGATATTACATATACTAATTATATGGATATTGTAAGATGATCATTACGATTGATATTATTATTACTATTATTTTTACTGTCATTATTATTATTATTATTATTATTATTGTAATTCAAGTGGGTAAACGTGTAACTTGATACATAAATTATAATATAACATAACATAGTTCGTAATTAAATTTTAAGCAACAGAGCTTAACCGCTCTATCACTCAACCGTTCCATATGATGATCAATTAATTGCAATCTTAGTTAGTATGTTTAGTAAAGTGGGTTTAGTGTGAGTTACTACCTATGAAATTTTCCCCGTCAGAATCACGGGCTTAAATTTTTGCGGTAATTCACATTAACAATTAGTCTGTAAGCTCCAACATTTATACGAAGGAAAGAGAGAAAAGGGGGGGGGGGGGGGGGGGGGGAAACCAAAAACTGCATGAGGTAACGTTTCAATTAATCGTTAAAACTAACAGAAATATTACGATTATGTCGTATCCGCATATATTCTATGGATATGAATGAAAAGAAAATTTGAAAAACCCCACCAGGATTTTTACTATCAAAGAATTCTGTGCAGTAAGAATTCGGTGAATAAGATAAAAGCTGTGGAAGCTCTATCTTGTTGTAATCTAACAATTGGAATGTAATAATTTAATTTTTCGACATTTTTTTCGGACTAAAGTCGGGATGAAAATACCCCACATTTATTCCGTTACTATGAAAAATAGGGAATGAATGAGAAGATTGGGGTTAACTTTTGCTAGTGAGTTTTCCCAAATATGTCGAATAACTATACAAGCATAAATATATTATAAAATATAAATTTATAAAATTTACAGGCTTTTAGCTATAATGTTTTTCAATGTTTTGGAAAATTTGTAATTTTACGTTTGATTTTTATTTCAATTTTTCTATCGTTTTTTTCAGTCAATCGTCGTTCTATGAATTTTTTTTCTCTTTCATTTCATTCCTATCTTCGTTTCGAAGCAGGTAAAAAATGGAACGAAAAACGAAAGTAATATTGTTGTCGTGCTATATTATTACACTATTATAGTAATTGGGAAAAACGAAAAAACCATTGTAAAAAGACGAAAAAAAGAATTCTTAAAAAAAAGGAGATCATTAATTTCTGCTATTTGAAAACGGTACGGTGTCATATACATATGTCAATTTATTTTGCAAAATAAATGACTTAATATCATTCCCGTTGAAAAATATCCACTCACCTTCCCATTGATCATAAGCGTACACCGATTGTTCCTGGATGTGTAAAAAGAAACAGAAAAAAAAAAGGTGAGAAATTTATTATTCATGTAACTGGATTAAGAATGGCAAAACAATTTTTGAGTATATTTTTTTTTTTTTTGTTCATTTTATTGTCGAATCACTTTTGATTTGATATAACCAACCGATCTATCGTTCGTCGTACAATCGTCTAGATCTTCTACGATAGCCGAATGCAATATGCGGTATATTTCGAATTCGGCGTCGGCCCGTTTTCTGGGATTTTTAATCTTCCTTAATTTATTGGCGACTATCCGCCCGAAGAGATCCTCGTCGGACTCTTCGAGCGAATCGCGCTGGTAGTCCATCACGGTCGGCTGTTGCGGCGCATCTGCTTCCGTTTTACGAGTCTGATTTTTGTCGGCTGAAATCGTTCGATTTCTCTTCCTATTGTTCGATAATTCCGTCGATGTCGCCGTTACGCTTAGCGGGGAGTTCGCCCTATTTTCTTCCTCCTCCCGATCACCCTCGTCCTCCGCGTCCTCGTCGTATTTAACCTCGCTCACCGTTTCGGAGTATTCGGAAACCTGCTCAGACTCCGATTCTTCCGGTTCCGGCTCTATCTCCGTTTTTACGAACGTCGTAGGTGCACCTTCTATCCCGAACTTCCAAGGATCTTCGCTCTCTTCCTTTTTCTCGCACGCGTTGTCGTAGTAAGTTTCGTCCTTGTCCATAAAACAATCACCGGAAACGCTCGCTTGGTCCTCCCAACGCGTTTGATTTGACTCCTGGTTGGAAACGATCGATGAATCACACAGAGAAAAAAAGAGGGAAAATTGATTAGGAAAATTTTTTTTTGTACCCTGAACTGCCGGGAATTCGATGATTTTTTTTGCTTCTGACCGGACGATTTTTGACGATAATATCCTTCCACGAATTTAATATAATCCAAAAACCAAAGTCTCGATACGTGAACCTGTTGCAAAAAAAAAAAAAATGGTGAAACTCGTATTTGAGTTATTGCTGAAAACTTCAGCTTCGACAAATTTTTTTAATTCGGATCCTTTTCACTACCCTTCCATCTTCTTCTGTTTTCCTTGCTTTAGCTAATTCCGCCTGATACTGTGTCCTCAAAATGTTAAATTTCAATGTCACGTCCATTCCGGTGGTGTGAGGTCGAATTTGAGATAAGATTTTCGCTATTTCATCGAGTGCCTGTTGGCGCGCCTTCTTATTTCGATGGTCCACGTGTCTGGGATCGTAGAGGCACTCTCTTCTTTTGTACTCTTGCAGCATCTTTATTATTTCCGTTTGCGCCCAATTTCTGCGATGGAAAAAATTGCGAGAAACGTGAAGAATCCGAGGCGATACGGGGCGTCTAAAAATCTGGGAAACTTCATCGAACGTCCTACCTGCTCCCGAGAAGACCAACTTTTTCAGCCTGTTTCAGGGACTTCGGTGTTTTTCGCGTATACTTCGTTGAGTTCGTCTTTTCCGCCATCTGTTGGACCAAAATTCGATGGAAATCACAACGATAATTGTAACGACATTAATAATGACGAAATAAACGAGTCTCGGTCCAACAAAGTTCGCCCATTTTCTATCCAAGTCCAACATCCCTAAAAAATAAACCCTCGAACTAGGTACTCACGATGTAGGTCTCAAGTTCGCCTCTATCGGAATAAAATGGAGCCAAATATTCGCCGAAGCTCACTGTGACCGGCAAAAACTTGACGAAAAAAAAAAAAGACGAGAATATGCAACGAAAAAACAAATTCCAAATTACTGGCTTCGGCAATTTCAGATTCTATTTGATATCAAGCCGACCATTTCGTCGAACAACAACTGACCAAGTTTGTCACATTTTCCGACACTATGCGACGAATGTTGGCCAAAATATCGCGTCGATCTACGGAAAATTTTGGAACAATTTCGTTCAAGTTACGGCTACATCTGTTGGGTGGAATCGAAACGAGGAGACCCTCGCCATCCCTTACCAAGGTACGTGATTTCCGTCCCTCTACGCAGGGTAAGTCTTATAACGCGCCCTCGTCATCCCTTACCGCGGATCGATGTGGGGTAGGAATATGCCTATCGCGGAGTTGCCGACGACGGAGACAAAGGGATGACGATATTTTCGGGGGTCGAAAGTATCGCGTTTCGCTCAGCGGGGGTTGAAACTGAGGTTTCATTTTTCTCTACCCTTCGTTGTCGTTCGCGGGGTAGTTAGAGGGCCCGAGACATCTGACGGTGAATTTTTACAACCCCGTTAATTCGAAACCTACCCCCCTGCTGCCGACATCTGGTGGTGCGGAAATATTCGCTCGGCAAAATTTCCCCTGAATTATGCATGCGCGTTTTTAATTCGGTAATCAATATTGTAAAAACCGCCCCCAGATATCCTTGCGCCCACCTATTTTTACCTCCGGATATACAAAATGGGAGCGGCCGGACGGCTCCCCGGAAGAGAAATGGAACCGGAAAAAGAATCGCGTGTTTTGGCTGTACGATTCGCTCTCATCGGTGCCAATGAAAAAATTTCCACGAGATGCGATAGAGAAGATAAAAAGTCGGATGAACGAGAGAAATAGTTTGTGAAAAACGTACATTTTTTTTTATCTTTTTCTTTTTCCTTTTGTTAGTAAAAAAAAAAAAAAAAACAACGTTGCGGTAGGAAATTGATCGGACTACTCCGAAATAGTGTAAATCGTTGCAAGTACGATGGTAATGACAATCCTGTATCGGAGGTTGACAATAGTGCGATGACGTTATCGATCGGTAAATAAACGAAGAGTAACTCGAAACCGTGCGTACGACACGCGTAACGCGAGTAATAAATTTGCCGCCTAAACACCTTATCAATAACGATCGATGGTACCGAACATCGGTGTGTATGTACGTAAAAATGAGCACGTATGAGGTATGTACGAGTATCGCGAATTTTGCAGTATCGGGTAAAGCGGTAATAGGAGATCGTCGTACGGTTGCGCCGCGTTGTTGGAAACTAAAGTTTTTGCGATGAACGCGACGCGTTCCGTTTGCACGGGTTATTAAAATACAAACAAATCCAAAGGTAAAAATAGTTACGATTAATGGCTTGTTAAAAATCCAGAAATAATCGCGCTTCACTCGATCCGCATATCGTGACGCTGAAATTAGTCACGTGGTATGTAACGGCGTAACAAAAATGGTACGAAATTATACCCGTGATTTGTAAAATTTTCGCGCACGTCAAAAAATGGTCGAACATATGTTGACTCCGTTCTTTTTTTCTCCCTTTTTTATTTCCGGTAGCGTATGAGCCTTGCGGAAGACACGAGGATAATCCTATTTCCGGCTAATGATCTGTTAGAGACGGTGTTCCTAACGAACCTATACCCAGCTTTTATTTCCCGAATCTGACGGGGAGATGGTGAGAAAAAAATAGTCACGAGAATCCAGTGGGAGGAGAGAAAAATAGAAAAATAGCGATGAAATAGAAAAAAATAAAATAGCATGGTTAGCATGCTGTTGACACTGTACCACATTAACGGAACGTACATTTCTGATTTTTAAAAAACTTTTCTCAGCGGCGAAAAAAATGAGAAAACGGTGAGAGTGGAAATTCAATGGGCGATTTTCCAAAGTCCTCTGGAAGAGCGAGAGTTTTTTTTTTTTTTTTGGCAACGTTGAATATTCCGCCGTGACGTTAAATGCGGTAGAGCAGCGTGCGTGTAATATAGAAATGTGCGGAATCGTTGGGCGGGTGGTGGTGGTGGCGATTGGTCGACGAAGGGGGGAGGGCAGACGTCGCGGCGGAGGTAAAGGTACAGATACAACATTATGAAAACACGAATGTACTTTTAAATCAATACCTTACCCATCGCATTGTGGAATAGTAGTGGGGAGGGCCACCCCGGAATGGAATAACTCGCGTATAGGAGTAGCAGCAGCAGCAGCAGGAGCAGGAGCAGGAGCAGGAGCAGAAACAGGAGCAGGAGCCACGGGATCTATAGCCGCGGAGAGCGTCGGCGGAGGCTTCCGCCGTTAGTAGAATGAGGAGGACGAGTATGATAAAGAGAAAGAGGAAAAGAGAAAGGTGGAACGAGGAGGAAATAGGCTGCGGGAGGAGAGAAGAATAAAGAGGGGTGGAAAAGTGCGCGGGGGATGGATTTGAACGATGGAACACGGGGGGGAGAGAGGATGAACGGGAAGTGAGGCGGAGGGGTGTAACGGGGTGAGTAGGGGGGTGAGGGAGGGGGGGGGGCGGCTGGTTACATTTCATAACATTAACGAATGCCTAAAGTCCGTAAGGCTTTTATTGTCGGCGCCATCTTTCATTATGAAATATTAAAGCTCTATCGACATTTTAACGTTTCTTTTTACGACATTATATGCAGGGATCTCGGCGATATTAGAAACGTTAACACGTGAAAGGACGGTAGTCCATTTACGATCGGAATAAAGATAATGTCGTTATCGATGAACTCCTCGATCTTCGATCCCCACTACCACCCCCACCACTACCACCCCCACCCCCGCCGTTATTACCGTAGGTAAGCCGCTGCCTCATTTATCTATTTTTCTATTACAACTTCGTTTTATTTTACGAACAATCTATCGCACATTCGAACTCTGGAAAAACAAAATTGGCGAAACGCGGCTCCAGGCTTTGCGAAAATTGCTTACCTATCGCGATCTCGCCGGATGTTAATCCGCTCCGTAAAAATTGTTTTTAATTTTTATTAATTCAAACTTTATGAGATCGTGTACACCGCCGAACGTCGAGAGACGTGACGTTAAACCTCGTTTGATGGACGTTTCGGAAAAGCAACAAAAAAAAAAAAAGAAAAAAAGAAAGAAAAAAAGACAGAAAAAGACGAGAGTCAACGATAAGCGAAATGGGATAAAAAAATATGCGGGTTGAACAGAATCGTTGCGAGTGAAAATGCGAAAAATCGTCAGAGAAAAGTTTAACCGAAATTTCGAAACATTTTCCAGGGGTACCACGCTGCATTTCAAACATACATGTCGTACGGTTCGTCGTAAAAACTCGTTTTTTTTCTCCCGCTCTGCAGTATGGCCGAAATACAGGGGGGGTAGGTGGGTACTTGTCGCTCGTTATTCGTAGAGCTTTGGTTCTCATTTAGATTTTTCTTTATTCCCTTACCTTTTAATCCTCATCTCCTCTCTTCTCACTCGCTTCTATACTTTCTTTGACTCATTTTCCCCGCTTCACTTTTTCCATTAATAGGCGTGCGTGAAGCGCTGTACACGTATAATGAATTTCGAGTTTATTTTTTGCTCCCACTTTCTTTTATTCAATTTTTTTGGTTAATTCCTTCTCTTTTTTCTCAACTCAGCTTGTTATCCTTCGAGGGTCCTGAGCAATTAGGGAAAATGCAGTACATGCTTCGTTAACTTTTGATTTCAATTTTTCCGTTTTAATTATTTTTCGTTTCAATTTGTTTAATCACATATATTTTTTTGCTCTTTGAATTGTCGTTTTTTTTTTCTCGTTCATTTTCTTCTTTTTTTTTTTTCATATTTCGCTTCATTTCCCGATGTTTTTCAGTTTGTCAATTATATATACCTACACGTGCAGCGCGAGCGGGTAGATATCGCGTACACGTTGAATAAATATTTTAGAAAGATTTATTATTTCGAGGATCGCAAAATGTACATAGATATATACATAACAGTCGATTCGCTAATGGCTCCTCTCACTCATATCTTCTGGCCCCCCGGCCCCACCCCCACCTTCCTCCCTCCCTCCCTCCCTCCCTCCCTCCCGCCGCCCTTACCCGATCTGAATAAATACACGTTTTACATCAATAACATCATCCCCCCCGTGTGCCGCGTTCAAAGAAATAATGAGGAAGTTACAATTTTATTTCCTGATTTCTTCAACACAACAAGCTTGTTTACATCTCAAACAGAAATTTACGTACACACACACGCGTATACACGGACGCGGATACATGTACGATGATTGCATACGGCGGGAAACCGAAGATCCTTGGAGCCTCAGTCATCCCTTATTTTTCCTTTTATCTGACGTTTCACTTTCCACTTTCCCTCCTCTTTTGGCGCGAGCTAGATGTTTTTTTTTTCTTTCTCTCCGCCTCTTTTTCCTCTTTTCCTCTCCGTGAAAACGTTTCTCTTCTTCTTTTTTTTTTCTCCATCTATTCCTATTTCACGAACGAGCTTTTTCTCCACCGTTCGTCGACGTCATTCCGTTTCAGTTCAACTCCCGCTGCGCTTTGCAAGATAGAATTCGAAAGTCATCTAGTTTCGGTTAATAGAGACAGTTTTTTTTTTTGGTTTTCGAAAGTCGTAAGGCATCGGAATTTTTCTTCTATCGGTTGGAGTCGATTCTGTGGGGAGGGAAAAAAATAAGAAAACAGAATCAGGGTCGCCTCCCCGGGTGGGTATGCAAAGGTCACGAGAGCGAAGAAAAAAGCGTCGAGAGAGAGAGAGAGAGGGAAAAGCTTTTCCTCCGAGTTATCGGGGGCCGTTCGGAATCGTCCGGGAATCCGGGAGGGTAATTTTGAGGTTCGGAAGATTGAGAGGTTCGCTTGACGATGAAAATGAGGGGTTCGATGTCTCTGCGGAGGCTGTGGCCGCGCGCGCGCTACACACACGTACACAACATGTGACGGGTAATTGGTGTAATCAAAGGAAAAAGTATAATAATAAGTAGCACAAATGATTTCCCGGATGCCTCGGACCCGCGATCTCCGGGTGGGTAACAAGCTTGTTTACATCTCGAAGTACCGCTGAGAAGCGATGCGTACAGGAAAAGAAGGAGGCTGGAAGGAGGCGGACGAGGACCACTTCCGATTCCTGACATCTTTCTCCCTTCGGCTTCGCATTCCGCGCGCCTCGCCCCCTTCGACGGAGTCGCCTTTGGCACGCTCCGGATCCTCCACCTTCTCCCTCCTCTTCATCTACTTCCTCGCTTCCCGTTCTTCTATTTTCTCTTTCTCTTCTCCTTCGCGGTCCTCCTCGCTCTCGAGCACCCCCCCCCCCCCTCCCGCTCTTTATCTTACTCACTTTACGTCTCGCCGCCACTTTTCTCTCTCGCTCTCTCTCTCTTTCTCCGAGAAGCTCGCGTCGGGTTTTCCGATACGTGCCGCCCGACGGCACGCTTTCGCCCCTGTGTCTCCCTCGCCCGCCATCTTAACCGATAATACCCTCGCAGCCGCCCCTTGCCTTCGTGTTTGTAAACATATGCCCGCAACCCGCAACCCGCACCCGACAGACCCGAGACCCCGAGGCTCTCCTCTACCCAGACCCATCGCGGCGCGACGTCGCTCGCTCCGGAGGTGGAGGAAGAGAAAGAGGAAAGAGGAAAGTGGGGTGAAACGGGAGGATGAGGAGGAGGAGGAGGAGTAGATTGTGTTGGAGGCGGACGACGACGGCCACCTGTATGCTTCGCCGTCCGACCGTACCTTACCTGTTACACCACGCTTTGCTGATACGTACGTATGTATACATAATACATACGTATATATATGTATGTATATATATATCAGCCATCGCGTATATAGGTGTATCCGAAGCGAGCCGTCGTGCCGTAGAGGAGGAAAATAGATGAGGGAAGGGAGGGAGCCCGGTTGCAGGGAAAGGCGCGACGGAGGATCCCGACGGAGAATTTCCGGTTCCGGTTAACGAGTAGGGTCATCTAATTACGAGAGATGACGCGTCTGGATTAATTTTACCGCCACTTCGCCGTAAGGGCGAATGAGACGTCAGATTTATCAGAAAATTCATCAACCGATCGTCGCTTCGAATTATTGCGCCGAAAGGTCGTCGTTCGTTTTCCCTTATGTTTTTTTTTTTTCTTTTTTCTGCCCGCACCCTCAAGAATTTTTCTCCCACATGAACGGCGCTCTCCCAATTTTTCACCCATAAATTATCCAATTTTCATTTCTCTCTCTCTCTCTCTCTCTTATCGTCGAAACGAATCGAATGGAGACGGTGGGTGGTCTCGGTTCGGTGAACGGGATCGATTTTCCCGCCCCTTTTTGACTTTTGCCAATTTTCTAACGGATTCCTAATTAACTCGAGAACCCTTTGAGAATGGTAATACGTGTACCGGGGACTCCCGACGTTCGTACCTCGCCGCGTCATAACCCGTTCTACGTAATAATCGTGTTTACGAATATTATGACTCGAAGAATATCGGAGTTACCTCCTCGGTCTTTCAAGACTTTCACCCTCCGCCGAGGATCTCTACGCTTTATAGTTTGCGCGCCCCGACATCTTTTGAGGGAGAACTTATGAATCTCCGGAGTTGGATGTTACGTGCACATATACACGAGCGCGTCCGCGTACGCGTGATACTTCTCTCTGTGTATATGTATGAGCACTTGCGTGCACGTGTGTGTAACAACCTCACTATATTCTATCTCAGCTCCGAAGTTATTGTCGGTGACTCTGCAGCCGCAGCCACCGTCGAGTAGGTACCTACCCCGGTTTGCTCCCGGCAGAATTCACGTTGAGTAGATATCGCGGGGTAGAGCGCGAGAGGAGCTTTGAAAACTTTGGAAAGCTTCCCCCCCTCTGCCCCGCCGCCCCGCTGCCCCCGCATTTTCCACCACCACCACCCCCCCCCCCGCTTTGTCTATTTAACATGTAACCGGTACTACGGTAGGATGAGCCCCTTTTTACCCTCCGATCGTACCGCGACGTTCTCGAAATCAAAAGCCAGAATTTTCCAGGGACGAAAAACGCGCGGGGAAGGGATGAAATTTATTTTCAGAGAAACACGGCTGCTGGGCGAAAAGAGAAAAAAATGAATTACAAACGGTGAAACAGTTCCAGAAATAATTTCCCTCGAAAATGCGGTACTTCGGAAAAAGTACAAATTTCGAAGCAGATATCGCACTAGTCTTCTTATTTTTTCAAAAATCCTTACCGAAACAAAAACTGTCCGACGAGTAACGTGTCGGATCTGCACAGCTGCGGTGGCAACAGGTGAGAAATTGGTTGCGGTGGAGCTTGGTGTGGTCGGAATCGGGTTTTACGAGAACGATCTGCTGCCGAAAAAAATCCGTTGGAAACGTAAGAGATATGGAAAAGTATGTGGAAAAATTTGTCCGTAAGTAAGATAATACGGAGAACGTATGTGATGTACGTTCGGTTACATACTTATGTACGTACATTTCATCATATATATATATATGTATTATATATGTGAAGAGGCATGACGCGGCGAAAAGTTACGGCCCTCAATAAAACGACGCTGTTTTCTGTAACATCTGCACCCGTGGCAAATCCGAGGGAATAAAAGTTCTCCCGCGCAAGAGAAAAAAAAAAGGAAAGAAAAAAACGGAGCGAGAGAGGATCTTTTATTTCGAGTAGGTAGCCGCCCTACGAACTAGGGATGAAAAATTCTTGAATATATATTCTTATTAATGAAACAAAGCGATCGAAGGAAAACGTGAAGTTGTCGAGTTTCGATAATCATGGTTACATAACGTCGATCGTTTTATCAAAAATTGAACGTCAGGAAAAAGAGGATCGCGGAGGTATTCTTATCTGCTCCGATATTCAGGGGTAGCAGACGACGACGTAGTGAAAATATTCCATGTCCGAGAATGTCAGTGGGTGAAAAATTCGTTGTAGAAATCGAGAGTGGAGAGGAGAGAGAGAGGAAAAAAAAGAAAAAGGAAAGGGAGAAAAAGATACTTCCGTAAATTAGCGGGATATTTCCACCGCGCCGGAAGATAATACAGCACAATAAGGATATACCTGCGTCCCGAATGGACCCGAATACAAAGCTTAAAAACTTCCGGGTGATGCTTTGTGGCGTAGTTTCCACCCCTCCCAAAACCACCATCTTTTTTTCGTCCTTCTTTCTATTTTTTTTTTTTTTTTGTTTCGTTCATTTTTTTAAGAAGGTTTTTTTATTCTTCGTTTTAATGTATTCTCTTTTCTTTCCCTTTCTTTCCTTTTCCCTTTCCTTTTCTTCTTCTTTTTCTTTTTCCTTTTTTTTTTTCATTACTCTGCGCGGATCAAAAGGTCTCGAGCACGCCTCCGGCGATCGTGTAAAACTGTTTATATTTCATTTTCTTAACGAACACACATATATACTCCCACCAGGTACCTGTAACTACATAACGTACAATCGTATGTACGTGTACGTACGGTAGCCAACTTTTTTTCCCCATTTTTTCTGTTTCTTTTTTTTTTGTTTTATTTCTGCCCCGTGAATTATAAAGAGTTAGCAATTATAATTTGGGGAAAAGAAGGAATAAAATAATTCGTTCCCATGGTGGAAAAAAAGGAAAGTGGAAATAACGGTAACGACGATAATGCTTTTCGGTTATCGGACGAATCGCGTTCGAGAACGAGAGTTTACGCGAGAGTGAAAATGAAAAGAGGAGCAAAAATTTGAGATCTGTGGATTTCGTGATACGATGGCGCGCTGAGGTAGCGATACTATTTAAAAAACAGTTTCCGTATAACGGGAGGAGGGTGCCCAGGGGGGGGTTAAAAAGCGAGAGGACTCTAGGGCTGGATGGTTAGAGGGCAGAGGGCGGAGGGCGGAGGGCGGAGGGTTTCGGCTGATGAGGGTGGTGTTTCTGGTGGGGTCGCCAGGCACGTGGTGCTACTATTGATTTTAATTTTAGTGAAAGGGTGGAAAAATTAGAAGAGCGCGACGCGGCAGGGTGGTGGTGCTGGGGGAGGAATCGGGGCTTGGGGGGGGAGGGGTTCGGGGTTCGGGGAATTCTGCCGAACAGTTTCGCTTTCATTTCCCTCTTTGCTCGAAGGTCTGCACAGAGCGCGGCTTGACGAAGCTTTGGTGGGGTGCGGTGCGCCATGGGTAGATTCGCGGGGGCGGAGGTGGGGCGCGGGGGTAGGGGGGTATGGGGGTGGGTTTGTGAAAAGGGGAAAGTCCAGGGGTGACGGGAAAATGGGGAAAGAGAACCGGGGGGGCCGGGGGGAGGAGATTGTGAAAAAGAGGGGAACGAACCCTCGACTATGTAAAACACAGAGCTCGCGGTACGCGGAGTCCGCATTAAAAACCGGGCCTTGCCGCCGCCGCCGCCGCTCTTCCTCCACCTCTTTCATCCTTTCACTCGCCTCCCCCTCCCCCCGTCCACCACCGCCGCCTCTCTCTCTCTCTCACCTACCACCCACCTCTTTTCATCCCGACCCCTCTCGTTCCTCCCTTCGCTTTTCCCCCTTTTTCCACGAGCCCACCGCCACCGCCAACAACCACCCCCCGCGAACTACCTACCCTCTTTTTCGCTTTTTTCTCTGTCCCGCGATAATTCGCATTGTCGCAAGGCCCCGCCGCCCGTTCTTCTAAATGTTAGGTATACGTACATATATATAACACGATGTTATAATGTACACCAGCCGCTTTTCCATCAACCAAATATTCGATATGTATGTAGGTATTATGTGTATCGCATATATTTACAATACGGCGGATCTGACACTTCTACGAGTGATAAATGCGCACGACGAAAATGTATTGGCCGAACGAAGGTACACAACATACGTACATAGAAATGTATATGTGATACATCGTTATATAGAACCGCAGGATTTTATTTTACTCGTGTCAGTAACTCGATATCGATATTACTATTATTACACTCGTGCCCGGAAGACGGGTTTTCCGGTTGTTTCCGGTACGAAGAGAGAAGAAAAAACGAAAAAAAAAAAAAAAGGCCGAACGAAGAAAGGGAGAAAAAACGTTGTGTATCGCGGCCGTGGTTTCCCTGTTCGTTTTTTCCTCCTTTTTTTTCTTCCTTTTTTTTTTCCGTTCTTTTTTTTGTTCACCTCGACAGCACGAAGGAAATCAACAGGCGCTTTTCTCTAAAAAAAAAAGAAAGCCGCGTACGCCGCTCGAGATTCCGTGAGGAAATATTCAAATCTATTCGACGCTTTTGATTTCCGATCTACCCTCGGTAGGGTTTATATATATAGGTGGAGCATTCCTCCGCGTCAAGAAACCCGCGGACGGGTTATCAACTCAATTAGAATCCGGGCAGACGCCGATGCCCGCCACGCGGTTATATCAAGGGGTGGACTCGCAAACCCCCCGCAACCGAGTAGTAGCCCGTAAAAGGGTCACGCGACACTGACCTCCTATTCACGGATAAGAATTACAACGCCCTTCGTCGTGTTTTCATTCGGATCTTTCTACCTCGCCTATACACAGCGATCTCCGCAAATTCGACAAACTGGAATAATTTTCTCAATTTTTACCAAGTAGTTTTTGGTGCGTTTCGTATTTTTGGATTATACCGAATTTTTACGAAACGATCGAACGAACGAAGTTTGAAAAATCCCAAAAATGAAAGAAGCTGAAAAAAAAAAAATGATTGGAACAAAATTGCGTGTGCAAAAAAAAAAAAAAAAAAAAAAAGTTGGAGAGAAAAAAAAAACCAGAACCAACAGCCGGGCGGTTGAAAAATTAATGCGGCCAAAAACTCATTCGGTCCTCGTCATTACTCTCATTGGCCGACACCGAAAAAATCCCATCGAATCAGCTGCGAGATGAGGCTAGCAATTAAAACGCGGAATGGCCGAAGGGGAGTAATAAAACGTACGCATTGCGCAGAATTAGTTGATTAAAATATAAAAGAAGAAGTCTAGATGGTGGGGATGGATGGATGGATAGGCGAGGGAGGTAAAGGGGGGGGTCGGGGCTGGTTGTACCAGAGCTAGAAGGTGGCTTCAGCCTCCCTCCCGTTCATCCCCCTTTTCTCTTTCTCTGTTTCTGCGATGTCTTCCCTTCTTCTTCTTCTCCTTCTCGGTGCGTTCGTCTCGCTCGCTCCCGCGTTTCCGCAGCCCTCGGTGAGGCACCCCCGGTTTCGGTCCTCCACCATCATCCGCCCTCGGAAGGGGGGACTGCGTAGGGACGCGGAGAGTAAAAGCGAGACGGATAGAGGAGAAGGAAGGATGGAAAAAGATAAAGAGAAAGCGAGAAAGATAGAAACCGGTTAGAGAGAGAGAGAGAGAGAGAGAAAAAGGAGAAAGAGAGAGAAAAGCAGCCCGGGAAAAGAAATAATCTGCGAGCTGTATTGACGTTTCTAGTCTAACTCTGATTGAATTATGCATGAGCACACCAGTGTTGCTGAAGTTGTAGCTGCTGCTGTTGCGAACGCGACCTCATCCCACCCTCTCGTCCTCCCTACCTCCCTCCCTCCCTCCCTCCCTCCCATCCCCCTCACCACCTCTGTACACCCTCTTTCCTCTACGCGAAGTATAATTCCCTCCATCTCTTTTTATTCCGATCACTTTTCTCTCGCCAGCGTTACACACCTGTACACACGTCGTCGTTATCGTTACGATTATTATTATTATCATCATCATCGTCGTCGTCATTGTTATTATTATTATTATTATTATTATTGTTGTTGTTGTTATTATTACCGATGTATATCGCCAGGGTGGTCGGATAATCGCGGACCTAATCGCGTGTCCGTTTCACCTCATTCAATTTATCCCCAGTCGCACTCGAAATTGGTGGTATATACGTACTGTATTCCTTGACCCTCTTGGTTCCTGAGATGGGAAAAAAAATCAGTCGATATTTCGTTTCGCGGTGTGGAGCGAAAAAAAAAATGTAAAGAAACCGATCTCGACACGACGCAGACCGAAATCGCGAGAAAATTTCAATAAATAAAAAAAAAAAAAAACGTTTGAATCGGTCGGGATTAGCTGCGAGGAGAGATGAAGGCATTGAAGAGAAAAGATAGGATGAGGAGTAGATTGATCAATCGTAAGGGGGTGGAGGTGGGCCACGGTTTGTGTGACGGATTAATTGAAAGGTTATTCGCGTAATGAAAATATGAAAGAATAGAGAGCGTAAAAGAGAGAAAAAAAAGGGACAACGAAGGAAGGAAGAAAGGAAGATTTTTGGTGGTGTTTTTTGTTTTTTTTTTCTTTTATTTCTCGTTCTGATAAATCAAAAAAGAAGAACGAAGAAAGTGAAATGAAGAAAAAAAAAAGAAAAAGAGTGAAATCGTAGGGGCGGTAGCGGGGGAAATTCTTTAATTACTTGTACAGATGAGAGGAAGAGATCAAGGCACTCGAGATCAATAGTAGGTATATATATATATATGGTCGAACGTTTGAGAGAGCGGAAGGACGTCGGGGGGCACGATCTTGACTTTCTTTTGTCCCTTAACCAAGATCAAAAGTCTCACTTGGAAATGATTAATACACATTTCCTCTCACGAGGAATCGTTGTACGTGTACTCGCCACCGACGGTGGGTACACACAACCGCTCAAAGGATGACGCGAATATTTTTGTTTATTTATTATTTGGTTGTTTCTTTTTTTTTTTTTTCTTCTTCTTCGTTTCTCATTAGTCTCGTTATTTTACTCGATGTACGCACGTACAGCAATTTGTTCATCGTAATGGGTATGGCGGTGTACGGGAAAACGAATAAATGAAAGAAAAATTTACACGTACAAGAGAGGGTGAGGATTGCCGTGCGAGAGAAGAAATCAATTTGCGAAAACGAAACGAGATACCGAAACCTTTGGCATTTTTTTTTTTTTTACTTTTTGAACCTCATCCTCAGATCACGTATCGCGTCGTCGTAAAACACACTCCGATGTGGATAACGAATGCTCTCATAATCGCGGAAACTGAGTAACCTAAGAATCGGTGCCCAAAAGACAAAAAAAAAAAGAAAAAAGGAAAACGAACGATGTTCGGATTCCAGGCTTTTTCATTCGTTCCTTCGTCGAAAAAAGGTCAAAACTCAGAGTCGGGAAAATTCCAACGCCTAACATTCTTTCCAGATTTTATTCAGATCGATCAAAAATTCCAATCACCCTAATCCTTTCGACGAATCATGGGTGCGAAAAAGAAGTGGATATCAACGCCGGAAACGCCGATTGCAGCTAACGTCCTTGTTCCTGAGATGTTGTGACGGTAAAAGTGGAGTACGTAGTGTGGAGTAAAGTAGGTGGCGGGTTCGTGGGATCTTTAGGGGCGCGGGGCCGTCGACCAGAGGGTTGATAGCTGCCGGTGCTGCTTCCAGCACGCATAAACAAGGTGGGCGGTTGGGAAAACGGGGGGGGGGGGGTTCAGGTTAACGTTGCCAGTAACGTACAGGGGGTGAAAGGGAAGGTGGGGCGGAAGGGGGACGCATAGGGATACCACCGACGGTGAAACAGACCAACAACGTCTTTATGTGCGCGATAATGATTCACTTGTTTGCTCGATGAAGCCATTTTTTTTTCCCCGATTTTTTCTCTCCTGTCCGTTTCTATCTCCGTATTTTCTTCTTCGCACCGTTCCCCCCTCGCCTCCGCCTCTACGCGCTTCGGGCTTCTCGGTATCATGGCCGGAAGAACGTAAAAATGCAAATTCCAAATACCTGTGGATGGGCACAGATTTTTTTTTTGTTTTTTTTATTAAAAAAGGAAATTAAGAATATGAAGGATTTTTTGTTTTTCAATTTAGCTTGCGAAAGATTCGAGATTCGCTGTGAACGGGATAAAAGATTTCTCGATATAAATGAGGGGCAAAATTTGCGAGGATATTTTTCTCTCGTTTTTTTCAAAATTCAATCCTTTCAGGGAGCCGAGAAGTGCTTCGTTTTTTCCGAGTCTGACGTTTCGCGCGTGATACCCGAAGACCGAGAAGATCCGAAACTTGAGAATTTTCTCGAACCGTCCGAATTGTACGGCGCTAGGTAAGATTTCCCCGTTGCGCAAATATACCGATGATAATTTCGAGCTGTTTATCGGGCTAATTGAAACCTTCGCTCTCGTACCCCGGTCAAATATTCATTGACACAAGCTGTGCAGGTTAGGGCAAATAATGAATTTTGTACGAGTCCAATGTCCCCGGAACAAGCTCTCCCTCCGACGGGTCGAACGTACCCACCTGCCGAATACAACCTACGCCATTTCGCGAAAGAAAAATCTGAAGAGAGGGGACAGCAAAATGCAAAAATTTCACCCTATCCATCGGTCGGGAAATTGGCGCACCCCCGAACGATGTTTCAGTGATATCCGCAGAGAAACCGAACCCGAAGAAAATTCTCCTCTCGAAAAAAAATAAAAAAAAGCGAAAAAAAGAGGAAAGAAGAAAATTTTTGCCGAGAAAATGAAATAAATTGAAATAAAGGAAATAATAATAACTATATCTTGCCATTAGTAGTCACAGCGGGCGCGGGAAGCGACGGATGGCAGCGTCGAAGGGGAAATCCTGGGAAAAAGAGGAACGGGAACCCCTCGGCCCTTAGTCCTCTCGACCACCCTAATCCTCCTCCTCCTCCTCCTCCTGCTCCTCCTCCCCCTCCTCCTTCTCTTCCGCACACCCCATCCCGTGACCTATCCCTACCCCACCAGGCTCTTTTATATTTTCATAACTAATCTGCGCGGTGCGTACTATTACGCACTCTGCACATTTTATAACTGTATGGATTTTTCTATGGTCCTTATCCCCGCCCGCGACCCGAGCCCTTGCCAAGGTACAAGTTATACCGTATACCTATATATACATGGGGCTAAGTTAACCCTGGATATTACCGGGCGTACAATTTAAAAAAAGAATTAAAAAAAACAAAAAAAAAAGAGTGTATATTACAATTAATATTATACCGTATCGGACAATGTATTGTACACTTTTCAACGAAACCGGATAACGTTTTAACATTTTCGCGTTTTTATCTTTTTCGAGTTTTTAAAAATTCTAATTTTTCGAAAACGAAACGCGTCACGCACATATATGCGTGTACGTGACGACGTCGCGATGGAATTCCTCGGTAACGGAGGCGTTGCGTCGATGGAAAAATGATTTTTTTCTTCCAATTTTCTACTCTCGCAATTCCAGCTCGATTATTCTCCTGCGGTTTTCATCGTTCGTCCAAAAAACATGTAAAATGTCTTTCCGGTTACTCCCACGATATACATGAGATTAGGTATGCACGTACATCGGAGCGTTCATCTCCGTGAGTGAAGTTAGAATAACGAATACTTTTCTTTCGATTTTTTTTCCTCCCGTCTTCCGACTCTGTCGATCTTTTTTTTTTTTTTACCGTTGCCTTTTCATTTTTACTTGTTCTTTTCATTTCTTCCGCTACCCCCACGTCCACTTTTTCTCAAATGATATGTTCGTATCTCGACGTATCTGTATTTCTTTTTTTACCCACAATAATCCAGCGTGTATATACACGTTCGGAGATCGTTTCTGTTTTTGTGGTATCTTTATTTTTATCATTTTCTTTCGATTTTTATATGTTTTTTCAACATGTATCGACGAAGAGAAAGAAGAACGAGATGGGAAAAACAAACAAACAAAATTTATCGAAAGCATACAGCGGGAGAAAAAAAATTTCCCGATACCTTGTACTCCGGAAAATGAACCGTAGCTCGGTCATACCCGGGTTATTATTTTACAACGTTATTATTTTCTCAAAATTTTCATTCGAGGAAGGAGAGAAAAAAAAACAGGAAAATTCATTTTTCTCCCTCAATTTATTTCTGTCTCTTATTTTTCCATGAATGAAACAATCTCTCTGCAGCGTTCGGAAAAATAACCGGATGTACAATTCTGAAAATATCCAAATGAATGAATAAAAATCAACTTCAGAAAATTACTGATAGTTTTTTCTGTATTTTTTACTTCTTGTTTTTCCAAATTATGCCGCGCATCTGAAAATTCCCCGTACACCGAGTACTCGCGAGGGAAGGAAAAATTTTTAACTCTAATTTGAGAAAGAAAAAAAAAAATCATTCGAAATTAAAAGAAAATAAAAATCGCCAAGAAATTTGCATAGAGATGAGGCTATGCGAAATTACTTTTTGCTATTAATAGAAAGCGGTGTGTATATAAATATATTCGCGGAGCATGTGTATATATATATATATATATGTAAAAATAAAGGTTGCAGGAAAAAAAAAAAAAATAAAAAAGATGGGGATGTGTAGCGCTCGACAGTCAACAGTGCGTACGTTTCCAGAGTGTTTTGTACACGTATATATATAATATATGTACACATATATACTCCATGTACATGTACATAGATGGGAGAATGACGTAAGGGTGTATCTACTATATGCGTGTACACCGAGAGGAGCGTGTAAGTGGGGTGGTGGTATGTACCGGTACGGAGTCCTGGATCCTGGCTATAACTGCGGGATGGGGTGAGTTTAGACGTATATAAATATGCATATATACACACACACAGACATAGAAATGTGTACGTGCACAAGGGGTACACGTACAACCTGAATAGGTGTACGGACGCATACAGTGGTGCGAGCCTTTCGTATAATGTACAGAGAAAACCCTCGGGCACCGAGAAGCGAGAGAGCAAACGAGAGACTGAAAGCTGCAGGATCTGGGCGGGAGGGTTACGGGGGACGGGAAAAGGGGGTTGAAGCTCGGAGGAGCGAGAGGTGGACGGGATTCCATATCCCCCCTTTTGCACGCGTCCGAAGAATCACGGTGAAAAAAAATCTTGTCCGCTAATTTCCTATTTCCCAGCTTCGCGATCCAATTAAATCTCCAGTCGTATACATGTGTATACCGTATCCCCGTGCCCCCGGTTGTTTCATTCCGAAAGATCATTCGCAAAATTATTCAAAATGTCCTCCCTTTTCACGTTGATTTCGTTCGTTTTTCGAATGATCGGTTTTTTTTCTCGAAACCCCCGGCGAACACCCCGCGTCTGCCCGACGTATATAAACCTATAGCGTAACCACGTACGTTTATGCGATACATAAAATAATTTACATACTCCGACGCGTCCCGTTTCCGGCACGGCCGCATCGGAGTTCGTGAGTAAAATGAGGAGTGAAAGAATTATTTGCAGAGTACTTTCCCTTTCGTTTCTACGTACCCGTTATGTACGTGTACTATTTTCACATCCCTCGAGCACACGTACACGGTATATACGGGTGTATGAAATTATTATTTAAAATTCTTTTTTTTCTCATTCGTTTCTTTTTTTTTCTTTTTTTTTTGTTTTGGTTTCATTTCTTTGAAGAATGTGGAATTTTTCGTCAGCGATGAAAAAAAAAAATATCAATAAACGCGTGTACGTATAGAAAATATATATATATTTTATCCCCTTCTCTTTCATTAGGGTCTGATGTAGGGAGGAGGTGCGGGTGCGGGTGGGGGGCGGGGGAGGGGGAGGGGGATCGTTAATTAAAACTAATTATCCTCTGGGAGTGTGTCGAAATGTGTTCTTTGATGTATAAAATTCTAGGTATATAAAGGAAATGCTTGAGTTTTGTATATGCTGCGGAATTTTGTTTCATCAATTTGGATAATTGGACTTACTTTTTAGTAGATTGACTTCCCGGAAAATATTTGTACGCATTTGTAAATTTAAAACATCGAAAACAGGAGCGAATAAAAAGGAAAACCAAATTATCAAACAAAATAGTAATGATCGTAGTCCTTTTTTCCTCTTCTTCCTCCCTTTGAGCATGTTATTCAAAAATGTGAAATCCGATGGGCGGTAAATTTTTTCAACCAAAAATCAAAGCTTCGTTACATGAAAAAGAGAAAAAAGCAAACTCCATGTGCGTGGGATTTTCGTAGTTTTTTTTGGTCGTTTTTAGATAAATAAAAAAGAAATGAGGTTGAAAAACGTTTTGAAAATTATGAATTTATGTAATATCGATTCGCTAGAATTATCGTCGGTATACTTTGAAGCAGCGCGTGATGTTGAATAAAAACGTACTTCAGACCCTCTGATTCTTTCCTGAAGAACTTTATTATGCATTTACGCACTTATACATCCCGTATTATATACATATAGATTTATGCGTCTATATATGTGACCACGCGTAGCACCGTCGTTCGAACGGGGGTAGAATATCCCCCACCGCAACACCGAACAAAACCACCCTCCCCACCACCATCGAGGCACGCATCTAGTGCTAAAAACTGGGATCGATACCAAAATGCTTTAAAATCGTGGATTTTATATCTAACGGGGGTGGCCTTCCTAGCCAGCACACTCTGCCGGAGGTGAAAAGGGCCGTCAGATCAAGGGATGGAACCCTCCCTTTCTACAACGCGCGGTCCTTTGAAATCTTTTACACTCTAAATTCAAAATGTTTTTTAGGTATTTTTTTTTTTCCTCCGCGATTTTTTCGTTTCGCTTCTTATCTTATTTTTTATTTTTTTTCCCATCTCCCCTCCATCATAGAATACGCATGATTTTTTCATCCCTTTTTTTTACAGGTAAAATCTGCAAAACCTTTCCTTTTTTTTCGTTCTCTCTTTTTTGCCCTTTATTTTTGCGTTTTCAGAGTGTAAGGGATGCATTCGATCGGCTACGGAGTGAATGAGTACACGGTCGACACGATAAGCAACGCGATCCATAGGAAAAAAAAAAAAAAAAACAGGATGCTGCTCTGTGAGGGCGTATCCATAAAAAATTGCGTCAGTTTTATCGGAGGACACGAGTTTTTTTTTTCCAATTTTAGATCTGTTCTTAATGATTTTGATATTTTGCAATTTGATAAAATACGTGGGTGCAGCCACGGAAAATTTGCGGGTTACGACCTTCTGGTTCGTTGTCGAACGTGATCAGTTTCGAAAGGTACATATAACGTTCGATTCGGCGAGAGCCGGCGAGGAAGCGTTTCATCCCCGTTGCCCATTGTCTTATTTTTCCTCTTCCCGTGTATCGATGACGAAGATCTGGCTTTCGACTGTGACGCCCGTAATCCGGAGTCCTGATCCTGATCCTGATCGTCGTACCATCGTCGCGACGGCCCTGACAGACGGCACGGAGGACCACTCGAAAGAGAGAGAGAGAGAGAGAGAGATCTGCAGGGGGTCGCTCGCGCGAGGTAGGTAGGTAGGTAGGTACACAACATTCTCCCTCGCCTGGAGCAGGGGATGCTGTCGCTACCCTCCCTCTACCTCTACCTCTCGCTTTCCATTTTCCCTTTTCCCTTTTCCCTTTTTCCTTTTTCCCCCAGGATCCCTACCTCCGCGTTCGCCCCCTCCGTTCCTCCCGGTCCGCCTGGCTTCATTCCGCTTTTTAATAAGGGCCTCGTTTCGTACTCTAGGCTTTAAATAGATCAATACCTACGCACTTCATCCCTGGCAACCACTCACCCCGTCTCTTTTTACCCCGCGGTATTCACCCAGCCACCACCCCCTTTCCACTTTCCTCCTCTTTTTCACCCTCCAACCGCCCGCCTACGCCCCCTACATTTTCTCTTTCCCTCTGGCTCTCTTTCTCTCACTCCCTCTCTCTCTCTCTCTCCTCCATCCCCGCCAGTTTCGCCGCAGCTATACACTATCCTGCATATATATATATATTGTATACGTATATATACATGCATGGTACATACGTCTGTAGATATATTGTAGATATATATACATGCACCTTTATATTTGTATATGAAAACGAGTGACCGTGGTGCGCGACGTCCCGTTCTTTCATCATTATTATTGTTATTGTAATTTTATTTTTAATCCATCTTTTTTTTACGAACATTCTTTTTCGTTTCACCGTTCTCGCTTTTTTCGTACCGCGTGTATTTTTTTTTTTTCCTCCATTTTTATTCCCTGCTCTATGAGTCTCTTTTTTTTCGGTTTTTAGTTTCTTTTCGTTTTTTTTATTTTTTTTAAACATTTTTTTTAAACATTTTTTCTCTCTTTTTTCGACAATTTTTTTTTTTTCAGCTACGCTGACTCGTGTGAATGGGTGGAATGTAGGTAGAGAGCAGATTTCGCTTTCTATACAACCAACGACCCCGGGAAAAGCGAGAGTCACGTTTTGTAGCGGAACGCCACACACAACTACCCCCCAACCAAACCGTGCAAAGGTGGTGCGGTCGCGTGGCCACGAACAAGATCAACTCCGGGGGGTCGTAGGGTAGAAGGGGGGGAGGGGGGGACGGGGGGACGGGGGGGTCTTCAAGCGAACGAATAAGATCACTCGTTTTCTTCTTTTCTCCCTTTTTTTTTTTATTTTTTTTTTTGATTTCTTTTTTCAACAAGACACTCCGCCTCGCGCTAAAGATAAAAAATCCAACGATCGAGTAGATTATTACATCCGCACAACTACATTATACGGTGATTTTCGCAAACCGGGACGATTCTCCATTTTCTTCCTTCTTCTCTCTGACATTTTTTTTTTTTTCTCTCATCAACCTTCCCTTCTGCCCAAAAAAAAAAATTGCATCCCGAATCTTCGTTGACGGAAAACAACGTTCGAGGAGCTGATTTTGGATTATCAAATTTTTAGGGAAGAATCGTACATGCGGTGAGCGGAAATCCGAGAAATCTGCATCGGAATTTTAAGGATTGGTCGATCGAGCCGCCCGCCGAATCAACTATGCATATTCGTTCCCTTTCCCCCCCCCCCCCCCTCATTTACACGGTGGTAAGGATCTTCAAACATCGGATGATCATTAAGATAATAATAATAATGATAATCGAACAGTCAGCGAACCCGCGATAATTTTCAGCTTTTTTTCCGCGCAAAAGAGGCCGGAAGTTGTGCTGATGCAGCGCACACGTTATTCCCGTATCCAAATATGTTTGTATAATAAAAAGCTCGTACAAATATTCGCCAAACTTTCCGACTATTTTCTTTCGCAGTTTTATTCTTGTTAGCTACAACCAATTCGAGAATCGTGAAAAATGGAAACCTTTTTTTTTTCTCTTCTTTGAATTCTCGTAAAATCGGAAAACGGGGGTTAAATATTTTTCACATCGATCAGTCAGCCATTTTGATGTTCTTAGATGCTGATTGTCATCGAAAGAAATATTCAAAAAAATTATTTAATCGTCCAATCACATTTTGGGCAGATTCTTGAAGGGAAGAAAAAAAAAAAAAAACTCGCTGAAGGAAACGAGAACGCAAAGAAACCAGAAAAAAAAAATCTGATAGCTGGCGACAATTAGAGTAAATTTTAACCGTTACGGAAGTGGCTAATCGATTCCTGAAGGGGGGGATGGATGTGGCGGAAACGTGCGACGCCTGTGGACATATATACCCTATACTTACGTAGGTATTTGGTATAGATATATGGATACGTCTTTAGTACATTAGCGTATAAATAGCATAAACGTCACGCGTTGCTGGTGAAGAGGGGCGAGGGAAAGTGTGATGGGAATCGATTGGATTGAAATTTATTTATCCCTCCTCCTTTTTTGGGTTTTCGTCGACTCTCTCTCGCTTTTTCTCTGTTTCGCTTATTTCGTTAATTTTATCTCCTCATTTCGGGAGATGAATAAAAAGAACGAAAAAATACAAAAAAAAAAAAAGAAAAAAAAAAGCAAACTCGAACGAAGGGACAAAGAGAGAAATACAAATCGTTCGTGAGTCACGCACGCGATACTTGAAACAATAGGTGAATTTAAGCCGGGGCGGGGGGGGGGGGGGGGGGGTCGGGTCGAGTTAGGTCGACAAAATATGTACGGTACCTACGTAGGTATGTATTACGATTCGTATTTTAACACACGTGAAATTTAGCACCCGGTCGCAGACGATAAGAACAAAGCAGTCGATCGGTGTTGTTTTTTCTCCTTTGTTTTTTTTTATACTTTCCTTTCTTTTTTCTTTTTTTTTTACCAGGGGCGTTCGCTTGGAAAAGGGTGATTTGTCAACGCACACTTTAAACGCGAAAGCGCACCCGTACCTCCACCTACGCGACGCCAAGAATCGTGGGAGCGCCCTTGACCTATTGACGCCGCGACGCTACCGACGCCGACCGCCGGAAATATCCCTTCAAGCTTTTCGTCCCACCGTAGCCGGTCATACCCCGTCCAAAGATCTCAGCTACCCGCCGTACGACCCGCGACGGCTCCTTCTCCATTCAACCTGTATTCTTATCACATATCCAGATTCGCGTATTCCGACATCCCGTACGCCGGAAGAGAAAGCCCCTTTTGTTTTTTTTTTTTTTTACTCCATCTTATTTCACTTCTTTTTTTTCTCACATCGATTCGAAGACCCGAGGGATCATTGTACTTTCCGTGCAAGTTTGAATAACGAAAAAATTAAGACAACGAAAAATTTGAAAGATTAATTTCTTTTCGAAAATGAGCGCTGGAATTTCGGGGGTTTGAGAAGTCGACTCGTCGTTGGATTCGCGTGGCGTCGCGTGGCGCGGTTTCGATCGCTCGAGAATCTGGTGGTTTTACGCGCTGTGATCCCGAACTTCTTGCGGTTTCTTCGTTGTCCTAATTGACTGAGGGAGATAAACGCCACCCCCCCCCCGTGTTAATCTGGCAACCGCCTCGACAACATCTTATCGTCTGTTAATCACTCGCTCGGCGAAACACTCGAAATCCGTGCAGTAACAACGACGGAGATCGGCAGAGAAAGATCGACGATTCGATTCATTTGAAAAAAATTCATTTTTCTATCATACCGAGATTCGGCACTCGTGTCGAACATTGCGCGATTGCGTGCGCGGTGATCTTGTGATTTAACACCTGATTAGTCGGGTCTGAAAGGGTTTGACCGTTTCAACGAACCCTTTCGATTACCCGCGAACCCTGTCGAGATCCTTTGGCCGCTTGTTCGAGCGATCAAGTTTATCGAAAATACCGAAAATCATCCCATCATGATCCCAAAAGTATACGTGGAATCAAAAATATCCATCTTTTTTTTTTCCTCTCATTTCTTCCTACCGTCTTACAGGATATCTCGCGACTAATCGATCGATCTCGAACGAATATCGAGGGCGAAAAAGGATTAAAAAAAAATTCAGACAAAATTTCAAAACGGGGCGTACGCCAGAGAGTTCGTGCAAAAACGGGTATAGCACCGCAGCCGGATTTAGTTCCCGTGCATATTTTAGGGTGGCGTAATTTTCGTCGGCTCCCACATAAAATCAATAAAAGAAACATTACATCGGTCGCGGGCCAACGGCAGCGTATGCCTTTTACACGATATATATATATATATATATATACACCTCAAGGGTCGACCCTACGTGGTTCTCAAACGAGCCCTATCTTTTCGCGAAATTTCGCCGGCGATAAAAAAATAAGAATCTCCTTCCCTCCTTTTTTTTTTTTTTTGTCATATTTTGAGCTTGAAAAAAATTGGGGTTGGCGGTGTAAACGCTACCCGAGACCCGTTTTGCAACCCATTTTTTTTCACGTTCGCTGCAGTTTTAACGCCGGTAGTTCGAATTTCTGGCTCGGGCGATATCGCGGATGCCCGGCCTCAGGCTCCGTATAGGTGGTGGTAGGGTGCGTTATAGGTATAGATCGGGCCGCCCAGAAGTGCTATAAAATATTGGAACAAGATGGGAAGAAAAGTAAGAGAGCGCAAGCGTTATACGGCTAGACTCGGAAAGGACCGAAAGGAACCGCAGCAGCGGTAGAAATATGGCGAACAACGAACTACATCGCCAAAGTCTTATGAAATATGGCCTCCTTAAGGAAGGAGATGGATTCTGCACACTGCGGAGGAGAATCGCGGCGCGGGGGGCGAGGGGGAGGTATGGGGGGGAGGGGGATGGGGGGAGAAGGGGATGGGGGGGGAAACGGCGGGGACGGGGGATGAAAAGCGGCGGGAGGGATACGGTGTCGTTCGGGAAGAGGAAGAGGAAGGAGGAGACGCCGGTTCAGAGAAGGAAAAACCGGGGATCTATAAACCCTCTCCGTATCTCCGCAAGCCTCTTAATATAATATTCATGAAAAAGCTTGAAAAGAAAATACACTCATCGTCTTTTACAGAGTCTGAAATATTTTTACCAAACAGAAGAAAAAAAAAAAATTTTTTTTTTCCCAACCATTCGTCCCTGCGTCGTCGTCACCCTTCTTCTTTTTCCCATCTTCCACGTGAAACGGCGCGCGCGATCCACCGGATCCAAATTTTTCGATCGGAATTGAGAATAGAAAAAAAAAAGTAGTCTCAATTAACGGAGATAAGGCCGATACGTAACGCCGTGAAACGAATTCGATATTTTTACCTTTTCTTGTCGACCTTCCCGTCCGTAAACCGCGCGAGAAGTTGCGCCACGCGCTTGCCCCGCACCCTCCGAACCCCGTCGTGTTTACGTAACAATTTATTCCCTACGACCGAAGTTTGCGTGATCGTGTAGCATGCGGACTCAACAAGTGCGGGACAACGTCGTCGTCGTCGTCGTCGTGGTATGTCTACCTTCCTTTTTTTTTTTTTTTTCCGTACGTAAAAATAGGTTGAGTATTTTCGGTGTTGAGGACGATCGTTCGCGCCGAACGGAAATCGTTCGAATCGAAAGCGTGAAGGGGTGCAAAAAAAAAAAAAAGAAAAGAATCGGTTTGCAGGATCGATCGATTTACTATGTTTAGCGTTACAAGGGAGTGAGGAGTACAAATGTTTTATTTGTTTTGTTTTTTTTTTTATTTTTCTGTTCAATCTATAGAATTCAATTGAGATTGCAGTCCTGCAGGGACTGCAGCACGGGTAGTGGAACGTGACCGGGTTTAGTCACATTACAAACAACGTTTCACGACGCATGTAATACATCTTTTAACGATACGACTATTTCTGGCGTCTCCGTTAAGCTTCCGGTCTGATGAAAACGAATTTCGTTCCCTTTCACGTAAATTTATCGTAACAGAATTCGTTCGATCGGCGATAAAGAAGACACTCGTCGCCCGGATTATAATACATTTGTGACGAACTTCGACGCGTTCGTCGCGATGCAATTTCCCTTCGAAGAAAATCTGCAACGCATCCCGTGCACGCCACACGAATCGGACGAACGATATACATATATATATATGTATATATATATATATACTAATATCACATAACGCGGACGAACGTGTTCCTGGCATTTTAATTGATTACGATGTACGTAAAAATGATTGGTATCTACCCACAAAACGAGCCAGTTTATAAATAGACCACAATACCATATTTCAGACGTAATTAAGTCTAGTTTCATTGGAGATGTATACGCGTATTGTGTACCTACGTATTTCGAAAATCACGTGGGCACGCGGTACACGGACGTTTACATAATTAGCCAACTTTCAATTATTAAATCGGCTTCGATCACGCGAATCTCCAAGGGTGGATAAATTTGAAACAGAGGCACCTTGCGAGCAGCGATTTTTCGTTACGCTTATTGTTAGCGAATTTCCCCCGCGCTCGAAGGTCGCTCGGATCCTCGCCGAATTCGGACACATCGACGTACGCTGTTTTCGTTCCTTTTTCTCGTTCGTTAATTCCTTCTACTTTTCTCATTTATTCGATTTTATTTCGCTCGTCTCCGCGACCTCCGGAACGAGGAGGCGAGGGTTGTTTTCGGGCCGACAAGAACCTCTCGATAAAAATCTGCGCCCCTCTTTGCGCGCCCCTCGCACACTCGTTCGCGCGTAAACACAGTGAAAAGTGCCACTTGATGATAATCTGACACGGTAGCTCGCACGCACGTCCGAATAAGAAACGAGCACGTTTGTCGGACGGATCAAAGATGGCCGGCTCTCCGCCGTTATCGCTTCGTTATTCGTGTCGATTCTCCAAATCTCGACGGTCGGCGATGCGTTTCCTCGTCGATCGCCCTTCAAATATTCGATTTTCTATCTTCGGGATCCGATCCCGCGATCGGATCTGATTTCGATCCACCGATCGTTGCGGAGGACCCGATGATCCTGGTGACAGGAAGTCCTCGTAAAAGCGTAACGAAAAATCGGCGAAGGAAGTAGGTGAAAAAAGAAACATCTCAACAACAGGAAGGAAGGAATGGCTAAGAACTCCTCGAAGGGCGAACGTATAGCAATTTGTAAGAGACGGTGAAAGCCGCCGGGGGAGAGTTTCGTCGAATATTCGTTGTTCTCGCTCGGCCTACACCCTTCCCGTTCGGTCATCCCTCGAGCGCTTGTCACGTGCAGCGCGTTGAAAGCTCCTCCGATCTCCGATCGTTCGCTAGTTCCGAACGCTTGAAATTCTCAAGGTTCTATTTTTACTTCCGATCGAAGAAGTGACTTATCTGTACAAAAATCACTAGTTCTGAAAAATGTCATAGCAAAAATGAGGGAAGGAATTTTTTCAAGGGAGTACGACGGAGTGACGTAACGTCGGAGGTGATCGAAACGTGTTTTCGGCTGTCTCGTGGTCGGTCGTTTATTTCAGTATATATTTATTCGCTCGGTCGGTCGGGTTTCGTTATCGCCGGAGTTTATCCCAGTGTGAATCAGAGATAACACCGTCATTGCGACCGTCCGCTACGCTTGGGAACAATGCACTTTTTATCGCGCACGGGACTCTTGGACGCGAGCGACGATAGGCGACGGCGCAATTACGAACTGCAGTTACACTGCGAACGCGTACAATAGCGTATCCAGCCGAAGCAGTAAGCGAGTTCAAACCGACGACCGCATGCTCGACTTAGAGACACGTCCTTCCGGTGGTTCGCTCCGTATACGTGTACGAGAAACTTACACATCCACCTACTCCGTACTCTACAGATCGTTACACGGATACCCACGACTTTTTACGTACTCCCTTTTTTTCCGCCCCCTCCCCTCACCGATACCCCCCTTATTTTTTTCATCCGTCGATCGTTGTTTCGCTATTAAATATGTGTATTTTTTTTCTCTTTTTTCTCTTACCCTATACCTTATAATATATATATATCGCGACCAGACGCCGATGCCTCTTCTACAAGCGATATCGAAAGAAGCCTCATTACGTCTGGCATATCGAAGCCAAATACCTTTGGCTTCCGCCATATGATCGCGTTTATTAAGAAAAGGATCCTGGGAACGTGTCATTCAAGGCGAATCACTTTCACTTAACCGTCTACCCCATTTTTTTTTTTTTGTTTTTTTTGTTTTTTTCCAAGCTCTTTTTATTGCAATTTTGCATCTACAACGTAGGTATTCTTTGCTCGCGATACGCCAAATTTAATTTAACACAAGAAAAAAAAAAAAATAACAAATTCCAAACCGTCCCCATATAAAATTCATCGACCGGTGATAATCTACCCTTTTCCTAAGGAATATTTATAATCTGGACAAAAAAAGTTCGTTCCTTCGTTTTTTCGTTGTTTTTTTTCCTTTCGATCGTTTCGCACGCGACACGTGTACAGCAACGATTTTATCGAGTCGAGGTTAGATAGAAGATTTGATAGATCTACTTACGGGGAATCGAGCTCGCTCCGACTTTCCCATACGAAAATAAAGGTCCCTCCCCCTCCCTCGACAGAATTTGGATGTAACCGATGCAGCTCGGCATCGGCAGAAGCTGGACGAGGGAGAAGGAGAACGAGACGGAGCGGTAGAAACGGCAGGCTGTGAATAAAGAGAAAAGTAACGTACACTCTCCGATACCGCTGGCGTAACATCATCTCCAGCATCACTCAACCATTTCGGCCCCGAGAGCCTACTCCGCTTCGAGAAGTCGTGCTCAAGCTGATTTTCGTACAGAAAATCCCCGGGTCGCTCTCGTACGGCCGATTTTTCCCCCGGTTTCGGGGCGCCCGTACGATTTCTCGAAAGTTCAACGTCTGTCGGTGTACAGAGGAATGGAGAGCGATCGGACCGATTCCGGTGAAAAAGCTCGGTAGAGTCGAGTGAGGGGGTGGGGGGAAAAAAAAAAAAGGAAAAATTGCGAGAAGGAATCATCGGGTTTTTATTTCTATTCGCGAAAGTTGACCCAGTGCATGTGTACGCGAAATTTGCGAACCACTGAAACTAGTTGCGGCTGAGCCGAAACTCCGACGGACGAAGGAGTCGAAAACCTCCGTTGAACCCTACTTACCCCCCACCCAGGTAAATTTTTCGTACGGGGGCCAGCTTCTCAACCTGTATGCACCTAAATGCATGCTAGGTCCCTTTTCCCCCCTTCCGAACTTCCCTCTGCCCGCGGCCCAGGCGTTGCTAGGCGTCTTCTTCTCGTTGCTAGGGCCCCCCTTTCGTTTCGCCGTCGATCTCCCTCCCTCCCTCCATTCCTCCCTCCCTCCCCCCCGAATACCGCCACCCCCTTTCTCCCGACGCCAACGATCGTCTCACTTCCATCGGGCGAACGGACCGGCTAGTCCCAAAATGCATCGCGTACCCGCTCGCTTACCCCCCTAAAACCCCATTTGGCGAGCGATGCATGCCACGATTCCCCCCCCCCCCGATCTCTTCTTCGTCTTCTTCTTCTTTTTATTCTTTTTACTCTTCCCTCCGCTCACTCCTACTCCCTCTTCTCATATATTTTGTCTTGTTCCTATACTCGACGCCGTGACGAAAAAACATCAGCAGCGACGTAACCAACGTATAGGGCGGAAAGGATGAGACCTGTAACTACGATTCATGGATGAGGAGGAAATTTTTTCTTTCTCTCACAACGAATCTTGGATTATTTCGTTATCTGGAAAATTTTGACGATAACGAGTATCACGCGTGTACCGAGTACTCGGACGATAATTGATTCCTTTTTCTTTTTTTTTTTTTCTCCTTTTTTAACTAGATGCGTTCGCTTTAGAGCGCAGGACTTTCGAGGAGGGGAAAACGTGGCGTGTTTTTTTCTTTTTTTTTTTTTCATTTCAATGCCACGTTGGCATAATCGGGCACTTTGAAATACGTATAGTTATACGACGTTGTAAAATATCGTTCACATATCCAGCAGCTTTCTCTCTTTTTTTTTTTTTCCTCTCTTTTTCTCTTTCTTTTTCTTCACTCTTGGCCAATCTTGGCGCTCCGCCCTCTAGTTGCTAGGTGCAGTTGGCCACTTTTTCCCTTTTTTTTTTTAAATTTTTTTTTCTCTCTCTTCATCTCTTCCCTTTTTTTCTTGTAATAGACATGCGGAGATATCGGTGGGACCGGTGGGCCCCGATCCCCCTTACATGCACCATCCTTACGATTCATTCTTCTCCCCCAGGGGAGGCTCGCGTTCTCCGCGTCCCACCGCGTCACGTCCTCCTTCTCTTCTTTCTACTTGTTTCTGTTTTTTTTTTTTTTTTTTTTTATCATTCCCTCCTTTCTTTCCTAACTCTCCAACTGCAACTGAAACTGCAACTGCAACTGCAACGGTTCGAAAGACGATTCTTTACACCGCGCTGCAATTCGATGCACTTCGTTCCCAATTCTCTGTCTATACTATATGTATACATAATACCGTAACGAGAAGTTTACCGATACATCGCAGTGATTTTTTTTTTAATTTTTTCTTCTTCATCATTCTCCCCTCGTTATCGAGCGCAATTCACGGTTGTATTTCAGAATGAAACGAGTGTAAAAATATGTTTGCTCGTTTGTCGCGATATTCGAGCGATTAGATAACGCGCGTGTATCGCGGCGAGTTTCACGGTACCAAGTGCGCGCGTACCGCGCGATGCATCGGATCGGTGAAAGAAGTAACGTTACGTGGTTACGAATAATTCGCGGAACTCGTTTTGCCAATAATTTCACTCGCAGCCCTCCGCGGCGGCGGCGGCAACGGCGACGGTAGCATCGGGCGCGCAATTACTCGATTTTATTGAACCAACGCCCGGTTTCTACTACGTGTTAAAACTCCACGAACCCTGCAGACGGCACCGCGAGTCATTGAAAAAAACCGAGAGTCTAAATCGACTCGGCGCAGACATTCGATCTACACAGATATATATATATGTATATATGATATCATAAACGTTGCACTCTCCGCTAACTCACCGTTTAATCATCGCCGCGATTGCCATGCAACCGCGTGCAAGTGCGCCAGATAAAAAAAAGAAGAAAAAGAGAAAAAAAAACAAAAAAAACCTCGCGCGAGTCCGTCACTCTCCTGCAGCGCGACCGGCGCGTAGAAGAATTTTTTCTCCCCTTCCGTTTTTTTTCCCTAGTTTTCGCGCGGGACTTGGAAAATGGTAGCGGAATAAGCAAAGAAAGGAAAATAATCGAATTCGAACAAACTCGAGGAACGGCGGGGCCGAGGAATTTCGACGTACCGGACTGTCGAAAATAATGGAAGAAAAAAAGGAGATGAATATAAAAATGGAGTTGGGAAGCTGACGCAAGGTACGATGCGGTTTTAAGCCGTCCCTGCCTCATTGCTAGAACCCCTTCGTTCCCTCACCTCGGCGAAAGAGTTTCGGTCCCATGATGGCCCTCCCGCGAAACTGCAGCACCTAAATACGCTCTCTCTTGTTTCCCCCCCCCGTATCACTCCTCTCTCGCCTCACCCCCGTAACCGTGAGGAGAGTGCGTTCCCTCGATTCCGTCTCCGCGATTCCCGCAACACACCCCTCTCGAAAAACCGAACCATCTCCGATATGTATATGTATTATGTATACGTGTACGTACAGCACCCGCCGGTACCTCTCTGGCTATTCCTCCTATTTGGGCCCCCCCCCCCCTCCCTTTCCCTCTATACGCCATTATATCGTGTGTATACTATATACCCACCGGAAAGTGCAACGGCCTAAATTCGTGGAGGAGAAGTTGTGCAGGGGCCTTGGACGCCCCCACCCGGGGACCGGTGCAACAACCTAATTTCTAGGCCCGTCTCCTGTCTCTCCCTCTTCTCCCCTTTTCCCTCCGCCCCTTTTCCTCTTTCTCCTCTCAACCCTCCCTCCCCTACCCCTCCCCTCCCCCCGTAAAACCCTCCCAGCCTTTGCAGCAGGCTGCAACAACCATCATGGTAGATTCTACTTAATGCAATCGCTAGGCGGTTTTCGGCGCTTTGTACACGTATATATACTCGTATATACCGAGGACGTATGCTCCTCTGATCCGTCTTACATTTTTATTCCAACCATTTTCCGCGTCTACGCATTTTTTCTTTTTTTTTTTTTTGGTTTTTCCTCTTTTCTTTTTTCGTTCCACACTTCGCGCACGTTACGATCGAACCGATTATTTTCCTCGCATCAGTTCCGTGACGACTCGTTCATCGATTATTCTTTCAAATTTTCTTTTCCATACCCTTGTCCGTATTTCTCTATTTTATTTTTTTTTCCTCTCTCTCTCTTTCTTTCGCGACGTTTTTTATTCTTGTTTTAACTCATTTTTCTGCATTCGTCTCCGCTTACTTATAAACTAGACGCGACGACGGATGGAACTTGAGACGTTTTTGCAGCGGGCAGGCAGCCAGGCGGAGTGGTGCACACCGAATGTATGCGACGAAGAGACGAAGAAGCCCCGCGCGCGCGTTCGTAACGTTCTTCATCATTATTGGGTATTCACGTAGTCCGATCTGTAGGTATACGTAGTACACCCGAACTGCCTGTAACGCGTAATAATCCACCTCGCGAACCGATAAGCTATTACCCGATCGTTATTCGAAACGATTTCCCCTTTTTTTTTTTTCTTCTTCACTCTCCAACGTCAACGCGATCGATCGTCGAAACTTGGAATCGGACGCAATCGGACGTGGACAGACATCAACGTCCTAAGCAACAATTTTGAAAAAACCGTTCGAATACAAAAATCTTTCGTTACGCGAGTCGCAGACTCCTATTTTTCTCACCGCTCACCATTCTGTCTAAAAAGAGAAGTCTCGAGTTTGCAGATGACGTGTCTATTGGAAAATATTTGATCAATCGATTGTTCGCAAAATAATTGTACAAATAATTGGGGAAATACCCGGCCGCGTTGAGCCGTCCACCGCGATGGTCCGACCGCCAAATAATATATATACATATTTGACAATGAACGAATTTCAGGGACAGAGAAATCTCCTGGACTCGACAATTTTTTTCCCGGTCTCCGGTTTTCCTTTTAAACGCCACTTGTTCCTTAATTTTTATTTTTTCTATTTTTTTGCCAAATTTCTCAGTCGCGAAAAAATGAGACGAGACGTGGGCCCCGACCGATTTTTCGATCGTTCGGACGGCGTGGTTACGTACGTTCGGATCCGGCGATCCGCGTTACGGGGTACGAGGTTTTTCGCCTGAGATCCGCGGAGCTCCCGGCAAAGGATCAACGCCCTGCAAAAGTTCTTTGAGCCGAAGTTTGTTGCAGTGGGCCCACCTGCCGTAGCGTCCCTTTACCCCGCCCTTCGCCTTCTTCTTATTCTTATTCTTCGACGGTTTCTGCCGTTGCTGCTTCTGCTTCTTCCTCGTGCCTCCGTGCGCGATCGAGGGCCCTCGCAGAAGCTGTGTAGGTGCATTGCCCCCCCCCCCCCCCCACCCTCGGTCTGACTTAGGATGCATTTTGGCACGAATTTTACCGCACGTTCGAAGTCGCGGGGGTTGATCGCGCGCCCCCGACTTCACGTTACGCACACTGTGACGGGTGAACTTCGATTTATTCGCAAAGGAAAATAATAATAATAATGAAAGAAAATATCTGAGGAAATAAAATAAAAATAACTTTTGTAACAATGAGATGCACTCGACGTGTGCGCGCGCGTGTATGTACTCGGGCGGTGTACACGCACGTGCACCCGAAACGGTATATGTTATATATAAATATTTGTATCGTGCGTGCGTAACTCGAAAAATCACGCGAGAGTCAAAAGAAGTGCAATTATTGTACGGTGGAGAAGGTACGTATACGTATATATGTATGTATAAGCGGGGTATATATGTGCGTAAAATAATACCGTGTATAATGTTTTATAACCATAGCGGTGGGTTATATGTGTGCGTTACAGCCTTGCAGCTAAAAATCAAAATGAAAAAATTTATGGCTTACACGTAGGTGTATTAATACCTGTACGTTTCACGTGTGTAATATACGAAGAAATAAGACGGTAGGTACTCCACAGGTATTATAATAGCTATTCCGAGAAGCTTTTCGACGAAAACACGCTACTATCTTTCGCTAATACCTCCCACTGACAAAACTTGCAAATATACAAATGCATACGCGTGACGTGTATATGCAAGGAAATGTGCATATTAGACCGGTTTGAGAAAATGATAAAAATTCAAATCCTTCCAATCGGCGAGAATTCGGTCGGCGTTTTTTTGCTGCGAGAAAAAAAGCTTTCCGAAAATCTCGGGGCTGCGAGGAAATCGCGGATTCAGAATTTGGGATCTTAGAGCGAAAGCTCGGGCGTGGAAGGTATGAAATTCCGAAAATTTCGATTTCTTTCTCAACCAGCGACAGAATTCAGACGAAACTATATTTGGAACGATTATTATCGCGTTTGGAAATTTCCGAAAAATGAATGGCTTCCCATCGAATTTAATCGCTCGCGAGAGCGTTGTTGAAAAAAAGTTGTTTTTCGGTTTCTCGCATCTGTGACTGTTCTCCTCGAGGACGAATATCAGCGGGCGAAATTTCGACGATGAGCGATAAATTGAAAGGCGAATAATAAAAGCGAAAAAAAAAATCTGAAACTCCAACATTTTTTTCCCTAACCGGTCTACGATATAAAGTATTGTATATACATATATATGTTTGTGCGCGAAATGCAGCTCGTCAAGCGTCCCTGAACTCGTGAACTCCGAAAATACGATAACAAAACAATTGTCAAAAAACTTTTCGCGTATTATGTTTTATGCAAGTCTCGCGTTTCCGAGGTGTAATTATAGGCGTTTCGGAAACGCGTTAACTGAAATTGTCAAATCCGCCGCCGATTAAAATCCCGGATTAAAATCGCGGTTTTCAAAGACGTCGCGGAAAAACAACGCCAATTCAAGAAAAAGAATAAACCAAATTTCGGCGTTTCTCGAATTTTCGAAATACACCAAACTGCGACTCTCCCTGAAAAAATTCTCATCCCTCGTCGGTTCCGGATCCCCTCAAATATCATCTGTCCTCAAGTTTTTCGCTGATTCGGTCCACCCGAAATTTCTCATGGCTAGCTCAAACGACTTCGGACTTTAGACTGCGGTCCCCAGAATTCGTCGCTGCACCGTGCCGTGCGTCTACATACCTATGTATTTACTTATATATATATATACTCGCGTGAAATACACGTGCAAAGAGCGACGAGTAGTTGGGGACCGTAGCAAGAAGACCGGAGGGCCCGGTGCAACGTCCTTAATCTTTGCCTACGTGCACACGGAGTATACGGCGCATAGAGGGCCAAAAAGTTTCGCTTTTCCGTTTCAGATTCGCCGCCAGACTTCGCATGTATTTCATGCATTATCATAGTTCTAAGCGATCGCGTTAAACCGCACGGTAGTTCGAGATGCGTATCGCACCACGTCGTGTACCGCGGGTAGGAGTTAAAAGAAACAAAAAAAAAGAAGAAAAAAAAAAAGAGGAGAAAGAACATAACAAGCCGCGCAGCGGTGCAGGGAGCAGAGAAAAAGGGGTGAATATAGAATACCAAAAAATTTATTTCCAGAGCGTTTGATTTACGGTGGAGAAGAAAAAAAAAAAAAAAAATAGTGAGAGAGAGAAAGGAAAAGAAATACAAACGTCTTTCCGCCGATTCGTTTGTGGAAAAAAGTTTAGCGTGTAATGTAATGTAAACTTGGTGAATTTTAGGAGGTTCTTGCACCGCGAGTTAGGGGTCTTTGAATCGAAGGTTTTGATACACGTCACGTTTCTGCGATCCTTCCTTTTTCATCACACATTTTTCTCCATTTTTCTATTTCCGTTCTTTTTTTTTTTTCTATTTTCGTTGAATACGTCGTAAAAAGGCGCCGGCGCTGGTACGTCGAGTTCCTAAGTTGCAAATCGTATATAGGTATACGTATACGTGGAAAAGATTTTAATCACGAATCGTTGTAATTACCGTACGTACGTTGTAACTCATACCGACTTGTTAAATGTTATTTATTTTTTTCGCTCATCTTCTCTTCAAATTATAATTAAAGATCGTTATTTCCGATTTACGCGATTGTACGCATCGCTTTATATACATGGTATAAGTGAAATACCATGTTTGGGCTACGAAACGACGCGGTTGCCTTGATAAGTGAGGTAAAAAAATTCAAAATTTCCTAAACAATGCACGTCACGTGTACAGCCTTAATTTATAGAGAAAATTTTTAGATCGTATCGCTGAAATAACCGCGAGTACAACTCGCCGTTATAAAACTATAAGAGAACGTCGTCAAACAGAAAAAAACGAAAAGAATTTAACCAAAAATTGAAAAACGATGGAAAATGGGTGACAGAATTTCGTCATCGCA
Source organism: Athalia rosae (assembly GCF_917208135.1). Classification (NCBI taxonomy): domain Eukaryota; kingdom Metazoa; phylum Arthropoda; class Insecta; order Hymenoptera; family Athaliidae; genus Athalia; species Athalia rosae. The sequence goes on along the minus strand of NC_064029.1, from coordinate 16,116,134 downwards.
TTTCCTCTATGGTACAAGTGTTCGATCATAATTAACGATATCAAAACGCGTTGCATTTATAATGCGGTCAATAAATATGGATATGAGACACTCTATAAGAGGGATGAAAATTTAAAGATCTCGTCAAACCTCTTTAACATATTTAGCGTTAAGTGGGTTGAAAAAATTGAGAAACTCTGTTCGTTTTCTCCCCAATCAAAGGAACGTACATTTTAATTGAAAAAATCTCATTACCGGTGGTCGAAAATCGTGCTAAATAAGAATTGTATCAATCGATAGACGAACCGCGAGGCCGTTCGGCGATAAAAAGAAGAAGAGCGAGCTAGAAAATTATTCGACCGATCGCCCTCGCTCTCTCGCTCTCGCCTATTTCTACGGTCATCGGAGAGACAAACGAGCCATGTGCAGAATGCTTGTACATAGAAACGCGTACACCTACCTACAAATGCCGCGGTGCTCGAATCGCTGACACCCGAATAAATGCAATGGCTATACGTACGACGCGACAGTGCACGCGTGTGCGCGTACCGTACGTATGTTAAAACTCGACTTTGAACGCGTGCGACGATGTCACCTGAATTACAAACGAGATGACGGTCATTCAACACGCGATATCCCCATGCATGCCACTTTAAAATACATAGGTATATACACAGAGTTAAAACAAACCTCAGAATGATATTCTCAACGACTAAAATACTCGACGTGTGCACCGGCTCTTATAATAAACGTATACATAGGCTACATACGCCTATATACCTACGAAGTAAATACGTATACGCACCATTACACATTGTCTTTCATTTATTACCTCGTATACAACGTTCGCATACGACTGCGACACACAACGTACAAACGACACGTTTCGTTCAACGATGACGAGTTCATATTTATTGTACTTTTCATCTTTCCTTTTTTGTTTTTTTCTTTTTTGTTTTTTGAATTTTTATTTTTTCAATTTATAGACGTATGCAAATCGACTCCCCCCCCCCTCCCCCCCCTTCCTGCCACCCCCGCGGGTTTTATTATTAGAATTTTTACGCATAAATTTTAAACAAAAGCTTTTGTTCGTTTAATTTATTTTTAAGAATATTTCAATGAGATTCGATCATTTTATCTAATATACGGAAATAAATTATACATGTGAGGCCCAAATATTGGATACATGGGTATTCGTCAGGTGTGTATTTGCTTTTGAGATTATTTTTTTCTTTGATTTTGAAGCGAAAAACGAAAGATCTTTTTTTTAGCCCAGGGACACGATCGGGATGATTAGCGTCGACATCGTTGATAAATTAGAAGGAAAAGTAGGATAGAGAAAAGAGGAGGGAGAGTAACGAGAATAACTTCGCTTAAAATTCGGTTCAAATATGTTAAGAAATCACGCGGGTGGAACAACGTTCCGGATTCGCTACTACGAAAATTGCATAATGCAACCGACAATATATGCACATAATATGCACCGTATAACTGGATCCAAGCGCTAATTTTAAAAAATATTCAATGCACCATATAATTATAACCATTGTGAGAACGACGTTGCGTGTTTTGGGACCGGAATGCATTTTTTTACGTTATTTAAGTTTTTCTCTTATTTCTTTTTTTTTCGCTTCTCCGACTCGCAGCTCCCAAAAATCTCGTAACTCTTCGCTGGAAGTCGGTCTTAATTTCTTCGGAGGGGGGGTGAAAAAACGAGGCTAATTATCGGACTTGTAGCTCGAGCGATCGATCGTCACAAAAATGATGCTTAGAAAACAAAAAGAAGAAAAATTGAAAAAATGCCGCATTCGATTTCGCACATGCACATAATAACGCGGGTGTGAATATCGATGCCGAAAATTGCACGGTCGTAACCGCGCTCTTATTATTCTCCATCGCGTTCACGTGTGAGCGACGTATTTTACTCGTGTGTGTGCGTGCGCGTTCAACGTGGACGTATAAACGCCGCCAAAAATTGGAAGGATATTCACATGGGTAAACTGCTTATTGCTAGACTCAATGCAGGTCTAATTATAACTATCTTCAATCTGGAAACCCATATTATTAAAGCCAAAATGTATCCGCCGGTCGAATCTGCATCGACCGCTACGTACGTACACCACCTCTCTCTACGCGTAACACACGCGCGTCCGCTGCGCGTATTTTACGCGAAAGACGGTTGCACCCTTTTCAACACCGAATGTGTACGAAGTCCTCCTTTCTCTCTTCCTTTTTTTCTCTCTCCTTCGCTCGTTTGTACTCGATTCTTCCGCCCCCGACCCTCGCCGCTCGCAGTTCGTTTCCCCGGCCGTACCTGGTGGTCCGTTTTTTATTTATTTATTTACTTTATTTATTTATTTTTTCTTTCAAATTTCCTTCTTTTCATTGTCCTATCTCTTCTCGTCGTACTGCACATGTGCGTGAGTACCTTTACGTAAGTTGCGTGTGTCGTGCGAGGTATGTGTATCGTTTGTACGTAACGTACGTACATACCTACGTACGTAGGTACACGTATTTGCGCGTTTGACATTGCAACGCTTTGTCGCACAAGCCGGTGCATATTAGGGACGAAGTGACGGTCAGCGGGTCAATACGAAGACCGACAAAAATTATCGCACATCGCTATATAATTTATTCACCTCGATACAGAGGTATTTATATCATTATATTTCATACGTGTATAAAATTTGGTTATCTTTTTTTTCCCTTTTTTTTTGTAGAAAAAAAAAAAAAAAAAACGATACCGTTGTTAAATTACATCAAAGTGTGGAATTGTATTAACTTTTTTTTTACCGAAACAACAAGTTTCTCCTTTCAATAAAAAAGAGATTCATTGTTCGACACCATAATATTCGTATGTGCAACGCTTACGTGAATATGATTAATTTCGTTGAAAATATCGACGATGCATAATTTTATCGGATGAATCAAAAGTTTGAATAACAAATTTCTTTTTTTTTCTTCTCTCTCTTCCGTTAAAGTCGAACAGTTATATAATAAAAAAATAACTTTGTCGGCGGTTAAATTTTGAAAAAATATCATTCGTCGTTGCACGATGAAATCTGGAGAGAATTTTTTTTTCTTTTTCTCTTCAATTCTTTCAAATTCGTTTTATCGGTGTACGCGATATTACACAGTTTTGCGATCGTTGTTATAAATCGCGATCTATTCGGTGGTAAATGTGACACGAATCGCCCACGCTTGTCCGCGAATCCAAACGTCATGCGGACATCGAAAAATGTGTAACGTGCCTATGCCGTATGCACTTTACTCTTACGTAATATTAAACACTGTACTCTATATTATTCATTTAGCTGTACACACGTAACGTTACGAAACAGATTTTTCCCTCTTCTTTTTCGATCGATTTTTTATTCACCTCTTTTCTCCCCTTGTTATTGCGAATTCGTTACCGTATTCTATTTTTTTGTTTCTTTTTTAATTGTATGCAAATTCCGTCGATCGCGTCACGTCGATATATTTGTGTAACGACCGCAATTATTCTATCAGATCCGAAGAAAAAAAAAACAGAAATTGATACGAAAATTATGTAATTAGGAAAAAGGGAAGGAAAAAAGAAATTTCGTTGTATATCGAGACACTTTGGCCCGTGGGAATAACGAAATTTCAAAATGACCCAATTATGACGGGGAGCGCCCTGAATTGTAGATTTACAAATGTGTTGCACGTGCACGTACAACACCGTAGAGGCCTGTATACCTTCGTCGTTTGCTTATTAAATTTATTATTTATTTCGTAAGGGAAAACGATATCGCGTGTGCCTCTAGCGGGTTATACAGTGAAAGCGATGGGCAACTCCGCGGATCCCGAACCTCAAATATAAAAGAAGGTGCATTTCCGCTCTGTCATTACGTCGTGTAGTCAGTGCTTTGGGGTTCGCCATTTGCCGTTCCCGTTCGCCGTAACCCGATACTTTGCGACGACGTGCAGGTTTCCGTTGAGTCGATTATTCGTCCACCAAAAAAATATAAAAATAAAAAATAAAAGATAAAAAAAAAAACAAACCAAAAAAATATGAGAGAAGACGGGAAAAAATTGAACGAGAAAAGGACGATGACGGTTAGCAGGATTTCATTCGAAAAGATACTTTTTTGGAATTTGAATAGAAAATGAATTTAAGTCCTTTGCCGATGATTAACATCGACCGGATTGGAAAATGCGAAAGGGTAAAATGGGGAAGACGAAGAAGGATGAGAAGAAAAAGTAAAAGAAACGGAGATGAACTTTTTTCTTTTCCTCTACCGAGCACCGAGTATGAGTATATGGAATTTAAATAATAATATGTAATATATAAATAATGGCAAATGCGAAACGTGTAATAAAGTGTCACACGCTATACGCTCATCAGCACTTGTTAAATTAGTTCGTGTAATAATAAAACGCGATACAACGTTGCCCTACTTGAGAGAAGCTTTCCAACAGCTTTGATGATGAATTAAAAAATATTCGATTCGAAGATCTCGTTTCTTTTTCAATTTTCTTTCCGTCTCTTTTTCCTGATTCAAAGCAGCGAATCCATCGTAGGAAAGTGACGAAATAGGATGTCAGTAAAATGATTGCTGACGATTTATTTCTAGACAATTTTTTTACTTCAACAAACCGTGGAGTTTTTTTTTCTTTCTTTCTTCTTTTTCAACTACTAGACAAATTTTTGTTTTCTCTACGGTTTTTTTTTTTTTTTTTCTTTCTTCTATACCAATGACACACATTGCATGTATTTCATTACGCAAAAATAACTCGATCAAATTCCGCTGATGTGCGGTATTTTATTGCAATCGGTGCACGCCGGCAATGTCATCATCGGGATATAAAATTTGACGAAAAAAAAAAAACAGATGGAAAATTTGAACAATGCAAATTTATAATTAGCAAAATAATCGGCATACATTCGGATACGAATGCATATCAAACGATTGTAATAAATGAGATTATTTTTGTAGAATTTTTCACGTATTTAAACAAGAGGTGAAAAAAATGCTTAGTAATGTGTGCCTAATTACAATGCAAATATAGCTGCAACACCTGAATTTATATTATAGTGATAATTATTTTTTTCTTTTCGTAAGGAAAAAAAATCGACGCTTCACTCGCTGCAGTTACTTTGCTCGGGATTCTCTGCACAAAAAACGTATCATCGGTCGATGGTCGACAAATGCTTTTTGATTAGCTAGAAAAATTGAGAATACTGACAGAAAGAGAAAAGAAGTAAATGTTTCTAGAAAAGTGAAAAATCAAAGAAGAAATTTGTACATATAGTTTGAATTTTGTGGGATATGTCTTTCTGTCTGCTCAGAAAAAAGCTGCTCACGCCCATCCGGAGATCCTTATCCCTCGATATGGATAGTGAAAATAAAAAAAAAAAAAAACAAACCGAAGAAGCAGAAGAAGAAGAATGATTCCGAAAACAGGACGATGACGTTCGCTGTTTTGCGGTTTAAAATATCTTTGAGGAATTCGCGAATCGCTCGAGGCACTGAGATTTTTAACGCCGGTATAGAGATTACCTAATACCCCTTCTTTCGGGGTGTTGGCTCTTAGGTTATATCTCCCCCTCCGCTAGTTCGCCTTATTTTATTTTATTTCTTCACCGCGAACCGCGTACGCGTGTGCGTGTGTGTGCGCGTGTGCGGTGGCACACGAGATCGAGGACGTTCTCGAGGTACGGGGTACCCCGAAGGGATATCCTGCAAAGCCTCCAAAGCCATAGGTACCACTCAACGCGCACCTACACGCCCTCGGATGCCTACGACTTCGCTCGCACGTACGAGGCGAAAATATTCGCGTGCGAAATAAAAGTAAAAAAGAGAGAAGGGAAAGAAAGAGAAAAGGAGAGAGGGAGGGAGGGAGGGAGGGAGAAAAATAGCCCTCGTCACGGCCCTTGACGGGGTACGGAGGGCCAGGGGATAGGCAGCAACGAAAAGACGAAAAGAGACGCAGAAGGGAGGAGTGGTTGCCCACGTGGAGGTGAACGTCCAAGGGGGCAACCTGTTTCGGGGTTCATGGCCCTCAGACGGCTAGCCCATGGACCCATCCTGGATGTACTCGAATATCTGCAGCTAGCCAAAAGTCCAAGAGCGTCTCTCTCTCTCCCTCCTCAGGGCCGCAATGCCGAAAATATTTTCAATCTCACGACCGAACTCATCGACTCCGACCCATCGACCGATACGAGGATTGGAAATGATCGCTCACGGAATGAGAGATTGAATAAAAATTTCCAATTTGGAAATCACGTCGCGAACGCTCGATTTCTACCGCAAATTTCCTCCTCTCATAACCGAAAATAGCGCTTCGCATCGAGGGGGGAAAATAATGTTGACGCTCGTTGAAAATCGAATACATCGCTTTCCAAGGTTTCCTCTTTTTTTTCGAGGACAAAAATTTTGAGCAGAATTAATTTCTGGAGCTCGGTGTAGATTTGCCACGGTTCGTCCCGATAGGCGAGCGAGGTACGCAGGACCGGGATAAGCGAATTCGTTGATGGCAAATATAATTGCAAAGCCTCGGCTTCGGGAACCAGTTTCTTATAAGGTCGGTGCTGCATAACCGCGTGTGCCTTGCAGCTCTCCTGTCTTGGCAGGACACACTATTCTATTATCCCGTTGTCCTTAGAAATTTATTTTTAGAGAATCAGAACAGCTCCGGCCTATGCGTGTGCCTCACGCGTACAACTCCTATATTCTCTCATACCGTAAATTTTGACCGTTGAAATTTTACAGACCCGTATGTATAAGGCGCGCAAAGAATATATACCCACGTGCAACTTTTATGAAGCCATTTTTTAGCGGAGAAGGAGAAAAAAAAAAAGGAGAAATAAGAAATGCGCAAGAATTCCTATCCCGACCAGATCACTACGGTGCGATCGGGACTACGAGGATCATCGACTCCAAAAAATACTGACAAAGTTTCAACGAACGAAAGAAAGAAAAAAAAAAAAGTTCTCCACGGTCGAAAATTAGAAAATTCGAAGCAGGAAAATTCTATTTTCTCCGCGCTTATCGAACAAGGATGTGTTACCGTACTGCACCCGACCAGCGGTTATAGTTGCGTCCGGATTTTTTCTCGAGAACGGAGGTTGATTTTTTAGATTTATTCGATTATTTGTTAATTTTCTGTTTTCCTTGTCTCGCGAATATCGCGTTAACTCCGCGCATCGCTGTACTATTCCAGCTTTTTATCAACCGCACCGGATCCACGATTTCGTTTCGCTATGCGGTCAACGACGACGTTCTAGACTCCGTTTAATTTTACATGACAAATAATGACAAAGTGTAGAATTCTAACACCGCCGATACATCACGTTGCGGAAAGTATTATTATAACATTTCGTTCGCCGATGCGATGCGATGTTCGGCGAGCGACGAAAAACCGAAAAACAAAAAATTGAAAAAAAAAAGGAAGAAAGATAAACGTATTCTCGTACGTTGCACTTCGGCTAATCCCTGTGCACTTGCCAAATACATACTCTCGGCTACGTTCCCGTGTTATATCTGTACACCGCGTATAACTGCGACGTAAAAATTTCGGTATACGAGAAGAATTTTTGCGGGCTGCACCGCGGAACGAGCGTATATTGTTTTTCTCGATCTATGCATACGTATATTTGCGACTCTCGCACGCGTGCACAGGTGCATAGGTGTATGTCTCGTGAAACGTAGATCACCAAATTGCGATGCGACTAACGACTAGTTTAAATAAAAAAAAAAATTTTTCCGCTCGACGTTCTTCTTTATTACCCGAATCGAGTAGGAATTGCGCAGTTTCTGCGGTATCGTTGAATCGATCTCCTCGCATCCGCGAGACTTTATCCGAGGAAATCGCCGCTGAAAAATTATCTAAAAAAATGATCAGGCCGTCCGAAGACTCCGAAAATTCCTCTATCGAGGAAAAAAACATCTGGGTGCGCGTCTGCAGTTGACCGTGCGGGTCGAATAATCGTCGTGACTAAACCGCGCGAGGACGAGTCAAAACGTCGGACTTTATTTTCCGCGTTAATAACCCCATCGGCAGAGAGCGTTTTAATTTTTTGCTCCTTCGAAGGTTCCCTTCAAATTTTCGGCCAAAGTTTCGAGCGGAAGTTTTACGCCCGTTTGTCTCCGTTTCGCGCGTCGATTCAACGTGAAAAGCTTCGTTGCACCCCCTTCGTGAATGGTGCAGTTGCAGCTGATTTCTCTTTTTAACCCGGCCACCGAACCACTCTACGGAACGGGGGTGGTGGCAACAGGTATTCGAACTTCACCTTGATCTCGTAACGTTCCACAGCAGCAGCAGCAGCAGCAGCAGCACGTGGTGCGCTCGTGGACGGAATAAAATAATGTTTGACGAACGGAATGGGACGAATAAAAGTGCGATAAATAAATCAACGAGAGATTCCGCCTTCGACATCTTTCGATTTTTCGAATGACCTCAACGTCGTTTCTCGTCCTTCCTTTTTTTGCTCCGATTATTTTTTTTTTTTTGCAACCCGTACACCCAGTTTAGGGGTGCGGAAATTATCCGCACCGAAGTCACGAGGAGATGGAATTTTTTATTCGAAAAGAAAAGAAAAGATCGCGAGAAGAAAAAAAATGACACTATTCGAACGTTCCACTTAATAACCTGATTATGTATTTTCCAACGAATAATTATCCAGCGCGAATATTGCAACGTTTATGTACGTTTGTATATACGCATAGGTGTGTGCATACCGTATGCTGCATAACGCACTGTATGACCTCGAGAAAAAATCCTGCAACGAACGGATACGTAAATCGGAAAGATTTTGCAAAAACATACAACGCGAGGTGGGGAAGGCGTATTAGCGGAATTTTTTTCCGAAAAGATACAGGTAGCTCCGTAATACCGTAAATTGATATCAGCTGCGTTATACGATATGCAAAATTCGTACGCAGCTGCATCGTGAAATGGTGGAAGAAAAAAAAAAATAAAAAAAAAAAACTATAAAATATATACATATAAAATTGTGATATAAAATGAAAAAGTAAGAAATGATCGTAAAAGGATGAAAAAAAAAAAAAAAAAAAGAAACATATATGTGAGCAACGATTCTGTTTTGCGAGGAAAAATCTTCCCTTCCCTTTTACTTTTCCCCGATTTGTTTTTCTCGATCCCGAATTTCTTATTACACATTTAAACACTGTATTCGATGGAAACGAAAAAATTGACGAATTTTTAAATCAACTTATCTACGCCTTTAGTTTTTAATCTCTTCAATTTCTTTATCTTTCCATTCAACATGGTCGATGGCCTTGAATCTATTTGCGCGTGTCTCTCCGTGTTCGAAGTACGTTTGGATGTTGACGCGCGCTATAGGGATCCGCAGCACATGAGATGAGTCAGTTTGGACGCCCACGTAACCTTAATAGCGCGATGCCGCGATGCGACTGCACGGGAGAGGTGAAGGCCGAATTTGCGAAAAACAAAAGGAAACGAAGGAGAAAAATACCAAAAAAAATAATAAAACGAAAGTAGATGAGCGAAACGCAAACAGGCGAGGCTCGTCTTCGCTCGGTTATCTATTCGAAAATTACGTCGCCGCATTTTTGGCATATTTTGCAAAGAACCCAAATCGAACACCCGGAAACTGAGCGTCTCTCCCAATTTTGATTTCATATCTCGGTGCGGATGAATTTCCTTATCACATTATCAGCTAGTGAACATATTTTCTTTTACTTTTTTCTCGCGCTCTCCTAGCTCGTTTTAGTTCTAATTCGGTATCGTGTATCCTGGAAATTGCGACAGGAAGTGTCCAACAGGCACGGGTCATACGAGGAAAAAAAGCCCACTACTACTAATAATAATAATAGAAGAAATAAAAATAATAATCGTTTGACTCACAGCGTGCGTTTGACCGAGTCTGCAAAGATAATATAAAATAGCGAGCTTCCAGAATTCTAAAACATAAAAATTGATAAAATTCCTTTAGACGAAAAACAGGGAGTGAGGTTCTTTCTTTTTTTTTTCTATTATTTTTGATAAATAAAATGGACAAAATTTCTTGTACCATTGAGTGTATAACGAAAACCTGTCCGTTTCAAATCACGCGGATGAATCGAGTCGGTTGTCTATACCATCGTCGTCGTCGTCGTCGTCGTCGTTGTTGGGAGCGGTATGCGACGTAGAAGGATAAAAACAACAAAAAAAAAAAAAAATGGAATGAAATAGAATGAACTAGAATAAAATGAGAATAAAAAAAAAAAAAATGGTCAGAAAACAGAAAACAAGGAGAGCCACCGCTGCAGCGGAGTAGCAGCGGCGAGAGGAGAATACGAGAATCACCAACCGGAGGCAGCAGAAGTAAAAATTGTTGGGACTATTTGATGCGCAGCTAACTGTACGTAAGTTTTGGCTATGCACAGGCTAAATGCCCGTCCTACGGGCGGAGGGGGAGGGGCGGGGGGGGAGGGAGGGAGGGGGCGTAAAAAGCAGGAGTAAGAGGAACGACGAGTGGGGGAGGAGGAGAGTGAGTTTGATCCATAGAAAGAGAGTGAGGCGAGTGGGACGCTATACTCGCACGCAGAGGGTGGGCCGACGTGTGAGAGAAAGAGAAAAATAAGGAGGGAGCGAGGAAGAGCGAGAATTTCGGGGGTGGGTGGGAAGGAGCGAAAAAATTTCCAAAGGGGGAGGGAGGGAAGAGTTTGGCGATAAAGGAGTAGTAGTAGTTGCAGTAGTAGTATAGCGGCGAGTAGTACGGCATAGGATGTCGGGGCGGGGGAGGAGGAAGCGTCGTAAGAAGAAGAAGAAGAAGAAGCAGCAGCGGAATCAGAAGCAGAAGAAGAAGAAGAAGAGGAGGAGGAGGAGGAGGACGTCGATGGGGATGGGTGGTTGGGGTAGGAGGAGAGAAAGAATTGGCGCGCGGAGGACCGGCGAGAACGGGATAACGGAGGGAGGCAGAGGAAGAAGGACGGGGCGGGGGGGAGGGGGGGGGGGAGGGGGCCAAGCCCTCGCGGTTCGGCGTTTTCCGGGGGAGGGATGGTAGCGAGGAGTAAAACGGAGGAAGGGGTACGTCGAAACTCCCCTGAATCCCCTCCGTTACTCCCGTGAACTCCCCGCGCTATCCCCCTTGCCGCAGCGTTAAAGTCCCCTCTCTTTTAGAGGTTCCTATGAATTTTGCGACACTCAATAAAAAGTGGTTCCACAGGGTTACCATTTCGGTAACTATACTTTTGCCCGGCTCACCAACACAGGCGAAAACTAAAAACTGCATGGGAGAGGCGCGTTTTGCCGCTGCCGCCGCTGCTGCTGCTGTTCCTGCTGCCGCTGCCGCTGCCGCTGCTGCTGCTGCTTGCTTGCCTGCTTTGCTGGCTTGTTTCTGCCGCTGCTGCTTTGGCAGGCCAACCCGCGCGCGGACCCAACGATTTGCCCAGTTGCGTTCCCAATCATTCTACGACTAGGTAGTCCCGCCGTGTCCAAGCTGAGCCACAAGGTTGGCTGGTGTCATCGAAAAATATCGGCGCTAAGAACTAACGTTCATTCAAAGTTTTCTTCAACAATTTACCCACGCATTTTTATCGATTTAATCTAAACATTAACGCATACATATATATATGTATATATAAATACATATATCTATATACACGTTGTATATACATCCTATATACGCATATGTATTATATATATGGACCCCGTGAACACGCGTTTAAAAAATATAAAATACTCTACGATCAAGAACGAATGTAATTCAACGTATGAAAAAATCAAAAAATCATCAAAAATCGATCGACAGCTGTATAAAAAGAAAAATTGAACAAACAACTTTTTTTTAAACGTTATTAAACATATCTATAAAATTTTAATCAAATAAATAAATAAATAAATAAATAATAATTTTACTTGCGAGTTAATAAAAATTAAGTACACCATACGCTACGACTGAAATAAGAAAAATATTTTCCCAACAACAAATATAAATCAAACAACGAACACGTTTAATTCCGGACTTGCGCGTAGCGCTTTACTGCACATGTATAAACTTGCTATATAATACGTACATATATACATGTGTTTAAACATATATATGTATTTTCTGCAGCACGTCACATCTGTGCCAAAGTCATACCGTATTACGTACATGTATGTATCTAACGTACGTGTACACAAAAATTGCCGGTTTCATTTCAATCCGTTGACGAATAACCGTTCATTATTGTTGTTATAATTAATATATTATCATTATTATCATTATTAATGTTATCTTCGTTAACGTCATCGAATTTGTTTCGTCGTTCGGTTACTTTATACTATAATTAAAAATAATAATTGTTCGAGAAGAAAAAGAAAAAAAAGTTTTTAAATAAATATAAAAACAGAGTAAGAGATAATCAAATGTTAATACAATATCGAGGCAGAGTAATGAAATAAAATAAACGAGAGATATGAATCGGTAGGTGAAAAAACGTTACGCGAAAATAACAGTATCCAAGGACGAGGAAGTGGAAGAGCGGAGAGTTGTGCGGAAGAATAATAAGACTAGAAGAAAGATTTCCACGTTGTAACTGTGCAGCGGGGAGCGAGATAGACGCGAAAAAGAAAAAAAAAAAAAGGAGAAAGAAGAAGAGATAAAGGGAGAGAAAGAGTTGGAGATACGAAACGGAGCGGAAACTGTGATGCTGGAACGATCGTCGGTTGAGCAAAAACAAGAAAAACGAAACAAATCTAATTACAATAACTGCATCGATGATCTTTCATAACTGCACATGAAGTTGCACGGTGTTGCAAAGTTGGCTGATAAAAGAAGGAAGGAAAAAATAAACCAGAAAAAATATCAAAGACACAATTCAACGATAAACTGAGTGAAGTAAAAATAAGAAGAATAAAATCGAAACGCATATGAAAACGGATCTAATGTGCACACTGATGATAAAAAGTAAAATAGATTATTCGTAAAAGATTTTCAAACAAAACTTCGTCGCAAGGAACGGTTGGAGATTTTTTTCCACTTTCCTTTCGTATTTCTGTTTTTTGTTTTTTGTTTTTTTTTCAAATTTGGCACACTCCACGTTTTCTCTGTAAAACGCGAAACGAAAAAAGCGACAAAAAATAGGAAAAAAAAAAACGGATTCAAACGATAATAAAAACTAAACAAAATTAAAAAAGCAAGTAAAGTTTGGCCATGGGCGGACAACCGGAATCTCGAGTAGTGGTTAGACCGCCGCAGATGCTGCACAAGTGATGCCTAGATCGTAGTTATAATACGTCTAGGATTTTGAAGATAGCAAAACAAAAAAAATAAATAAATAAATTAACAATTTTTAACAACAAATGACAAAGTGTGCCGAATCTTCTATTTCCCTGGAGTTACATCGTTGCATTGGAACATCGAGGACCGACTACTACACCCATGAATTACTTATCTGGTAATAGTAACGATAGTAAAAATAATAAAGATAACGGGGCACTGATTATGAATAAATTCATCTTGTGCGAGGAATTGTCGTAGAGGAAAGAAACGAGAAAAAAAAAAAAAATCAGTAAAACTAAAGAAGAGAAAGAAGGAAAAATATCGAGCCGGATTAAATAATCGAAGAAATAAGGAAATTTTTGCTTAAGGACAAAGAAAGAAAACAAAGTTTTATCCGCAAACAAGAAGAAGAGAAGCTAGAGAAGCTGGTACCGCGTTGCAAGGACACAATTTGTAGTTCGCTAGGAGGATTTCTCGAAGTCTGCAGCTAGGAGAGCAAGGTACGTTTGAGAAAAAAATAATAATTATTATTACAATAACAACGATGTGATTTAAAAAACTGAATGAAAAAAACGAACGAAAATGAGAAGAAAGAAAAAAAAAACTTGCGTACGTACAAGTGTACGTACACCGATATACTTGGACTATGGATATATATTCATACGTTATAACCCGCGTGGCCTTCGAGACTTTTGTAAGAATGCGAATTTAACGTCGTCGCGAACGACGTTGCTTCGCGGAGACGCGAAACACTCCTAACGCGACTTTCGGTCACGATAAACTCGTCTGCACGTATATATAATTATTCGAGTTGCACGTTATTCGACCCATAAAAAAGGGGGCGAAAAAAAACCTCCCAAATACCGATCTAGTTCCTCCAAGGAATAAAGAAAAAAAAACATTTCTCGTTCCTTCGCGCACAAAAAAAAAACAACCAAGGATAACTCTCGACGACAAACGAGGATAAGAATCGTTCGTTCGTTATCCTTGCGGCGAGAATCTGTCCTTTTTCTTATCCTTTTTTAATTTCCTCCTCAATCGTATCGCACGGTTAATACTCACGAGTGATTGAAAAAAAAAAAAGAAAAAAGAAAAAACGGTAGTGGTGTATCGGCCGTGGACGTGGATATAAGGAGCGTAAGTAAACGGGGGAATATTTTAATACAAAAGCGTTGAAGAAGGCGAGTTTGTTAGGTGGCGGATATATACGTACGTACGTAGCGTAGCGGTAGTGCAGTCTACGTAGTAGTTTTTTAGTAGTAATAGTGCCGGTTGCTCCGGCCCCGGCTTGGTTGTAGTAGTAAGTAGAAACGGCGTAAAGCGAAAGGCAGTCAGGGCGGACGGAGAAGGAGAAATAGACGGCAGAGAGACGGACAGATGGCCAACGCACCGAGAGGTAGAGGGGGTGGGGGGGGGCACCAGCGCTAGTAGTAGAGACCCGTACGGGCTAGACGATCGCTAGACGATCGCTAGACAAGGTGAATGTCGCTGTTACGCGCGCCTTTTTGTAACGCCTTCCTTCCTCAACGCTCACAAGGCTCGCTCCACTCATCACTCGCCACTATATCTGCAGCTATTACGACGTTGAGCGGTTTCTCTGCGGATTTCCCTCTCTCTGCAATTCGACTATGCCGTCCGCCGGTTTGATACGCCTCACTTTTCTGTTTTTTTTTTTTTTTTTTTATTTTTCATTTTTGTTCCCGTCGCGTTTCGCCAGGATTACACGGTGGGCTCGACCGACGCGCGTTAGAACTCGGGAGAGGAACTCCGAAAACGTGAGCCTTTTTTTTTTCTTTTCTTGGTTCGTTTATTGATTAATTTTTTTTCTATTCGACTATCCGTTTTATATATATATGTATATATAATAGAGCTGGGCGATCTCGTCGTCGACACTCGGTGAATATAAACGATTACGTAAACATCATCGTCGTATATAAAGGAGGAGATTGCGTCCCCGCGGATTCGGAGTATATAATATCCCACACTGTGTGTTCATGTGTGAAATAAAAATTTATATAAAATAGATACGTTGTACACTAATGTTGAGGTGTGTATATATATATATATATCATTCAAATTACTGTATGTTGTACAGATTAGATTAGACGCATAGTAACTAGATTATAAAATATATATATATATATGTATGTACATATCGCATTTTTTTGCTATGACGTTATCGTCGAATTTCACACGCTCAGATCGTGTATATAATTATCGAATTAAACTTCATCTATTAGATTAACTTTTCGGATGAACGGTTATTATTTATCAAACATTGCGTAAAATACATCGACAGCGTTCCATCCGACCCGAATTCGAGAGTTTCAAATCAGGAATAAAATTTCACCAAAGGTTTTACCAGTTTTTGATTCTCTCCGCGCGAAGTGGGATGGTCCCGAAATCGGTGGTTTTTTTTTTTTCTTTTTTTTTTATTTTACCTTTTTTTTTTCCCGTCACCTTGACGAGAAATCTTTTATTATGCAAATTACAAACCGACTGCAGCGTGCCATCGATCAAGGTCCATCTGGTTTGTCGACTTCCTACCGAAAATTTACGAGAATTAAGACTCGAGACGAAATTGAAACGTCAGCGATTTTCTCTGTATACCAGACGATCAATTTAACGCACGTTTTCCGTGTTCAGTGGGAAAAATTGCGAAACCAATCGAGTTCGACGAGTCGTCGATAGACTTTGTCCCGCTGCATAGGGTAAAATAGAAGGAAATAAAATAGTCCTGACGATCCTCCTTTGTCGTCGATTATTCTGCGGTATCGCGCGTCGCAACGCTATAGATACAGGCATAACATTCCTGCAAGTATAAATTAGAGACTCGTATAAATATATATATATATATATATATCGCCTTTATAGTGTGCGGGTGACCCTCACTGCACGAATAAAATATGCAACCGCATCACCGATGAGCCATAAATGACGGGGCCGTAGCCGAAGCTCCTTCGGCTACCGTTCGGTGCGGTGCACAGCGCGTGCATCGCTGCAGTGACGTAATTTTCGGCTATATATATATATGTATACATACGTACGTACATTATATGCATTTACGTACATACGTACGTACTTACATATGTTATTGCAGTGCATGTGTACGAGTGGTATACATACACGTACCCTATGCCGCACAGTGCGAGGAGGGCATGCACTCGCCTGGTGCACCGTCTATTCGCTGTCTGCATCGTAATTATAAAATTATATGCCAATGACCCATTTTCAACGCGACGCCGTTTATTTCGGTTTCTTTTTTAGGTTGACATTATTATCGTCGACCGAACGGCCAACTATTGTTCCTTCCAGCTGTTCGATTTTTTTTTATCGCGTCGATTCGACGCTAGTTAAACACCGTGAGGAATTTCATTCTTCTCGATCACTAAATCCGAATATAAATGCGAAGAGAAAAGAAAGATACAATTTTTGAAAAGACTTTCTACGTTCGAATTACTTTAAACTCGAAATGAAAAGAGAGCAAAAAAAAAACAAAGATCAAAGATCAAAATCAGACGAAGCGTCTTACGATGCAGGTACGACAGTAGTGTGTCCCCGCTACCGGTCAGACGCCGAGGAACCTGAACCGGGAGCGAAGATTTGAAAACGATTTGATTTTTTCTTAATGACGACGACGAAAGGAAAGAAAAAACGAAAGTAAGCAAGTGTTCTCTTGAACATTCGATTCTTTGGGGGCGTGAAAAATTAGAAACCAAAAAATCCCGACTTCAGGTCCCAAAGTATTTTTCGGATAATTTTTTTCTCCTCGTTTTCTACTCTACGATATCCCCGTATCGGTTTCCGAGCAAATTTTTTCAAAAGTTTAACCCACGCGTCGGTAGCGACAGAGCGGAATCGAGCATCGGGCAGCGTCGCGAGTGTAAAAAAGAATGGGGGAAAAAAAAAAAAAACCATCGAAAAAGAAACGGATGTTAAACGGAAAGAAATGTATTTCAGGATCTCCTTCTTCGCGGCGAAAAAATATTTCTAGCTCTCAGCTATACCGATATGTACTTTCAACCTACTACACCCGGGCTCCGATTTCGCGGGGAGCGAGAGGAACCAAAAAAAAAAAAAAAAATCATCGCTACTCACACCGGACGAACTCGGGTCAAATTTTGATCACGCATATTTGCATAGCTCCGTTTGTTTTTTTTTTCTTTCTTTCTCTCTCTCTCTCTTTTTCTCTGGAGACGGAAAATCCTCAATCTCGTCTTGGAGAATTCGTCCACTTATCGTACGCGTCGGAGTTCCGTTTTTTTTTTTTTTTTTCGGGGCCACCACAGGCGATTAGGTGGCGTGTACACGTGTCCTCTGTATACCTGTAGGAGGTACGTAAGGTACAAAAGAGAGAACGATGTTTCGTATGTTAGCGTCGGTTACGACGACGACGACGACTACGTCGAGAAGAATAGCGGCCAGAAGTTAAGCTAGCTCGGAGTTGGTTGTTTGGCAGTTGGCGGGTTGGCCCCATGAGGTCAACGGCCACCGAATGTTTGCGAATGCAGGCGCACGAGGAGGAGAGACGGGGCGCGGGTACGAGCGGCGGGGGGCGTCGCGATGCAGTAGCCGATGTTGGTAGCCCGGTCCCCCCTTTTTTTTTTTTTTTATATTCTTTTCTTTTTTTTTAATTTTATTTTCACTCGTTTTTTCGACTCGAATATATGATGCCATCGCCGCGCGGTACATGTGTGCGAGCCGTTTACCGATCGCCGGCCAGAGGTCTCCAGCTCGTTAATATCCCATTTTTTATGTTTCGACATTTTTTCGAAAAGATTCTTCGTCGATAGGTGGAAATGAAAAACTGTTTCTCCCTTGGGGTTTTCCGTTGGCCGAGGTTGGACAAAAATTTTCTCCCGATTGTCCTGATTATCGCAATCAATGGAAGACAAATTTCCACGTGCTTCGGTAGGATTTGTTTCGACCGGCGTCGCTGGCTTTCGAGAGACTCGCTGCAAATCGTGCGTTCGTCGGTTGGGTGTATTTCCGTGAATAAAGGATAGCCACCCTTACGTGATTACACGCGTATACCTGTAAGCCGGTAGACATCTTGTCACGTAATGGTGGTTATTCCTTTGTAACAACGGTATCATAGATCCGACCTTCGTTATACGCTGGTTTACATACATATAGAAAATCTAATTACAATAGAATTTCCGCCCTTCGAGTCAATTTCCTCGATGAGATTGATTCGAAAAAATTTTTCATTCTTCTAATCGTAAGAAAGCATTCTTCGCCCTCTCGCGGTATACTGCCGCGCGGTAAAAAATGCCTTCGATAAAATTGATTTCGGTTCGAGTGGAGAAAAAAAACGACAAAAAGAAAAAAAAAGAAAAAAAATCAAATCGTATTACAGGCGGATACATGTGTTATTCGTATTCATGCTATAAAAATACGCGAAGATTCTTTTTTTAGATCGTTCCTCGGTGTTTGTGGCGTGCGTGCGTGCGTGTTAAAATCCGTGCGCTGTGCACACGGTGAAAATAAAGAGTGACGGGGTGCGGGGCTCTGGAAGAAAAAAAGGATGCTGCGAGTCGCCGGAGGGAGGGGAGGTGAAAAAAACATCCGCACCATGGTCTCAATTTTAGTGATAATAAACTTTCGATTTACGTTATTTACGCGAACATCGGGAGTGGGTATATATATATATATATATATATATATACACACAGACACACGTATACACGCGTATAAATAAATATGCACGTATGCGATAATTTTTCTATTTCCTTTTTCGTTTTTTTTTCTTCTTCTTCTTCTTTTCGCCGCGTCCGCACACCCCGTGTCTTTAAGTGTAATTATACATTTCCATGTAAGATAAACACACGTTGTAACGTACGGTAACGCGCATAGCTCGATTCCGCGGCAATGAATTTGCATTATTTCGTTCGTCAACAGATTTCCATATCCAGTTACTCCTACCTATACACGTGCAACGTGTTCGGCTTATCACGATATACGTTAATCGCAAACTACCGTACACGAGCGATAATTTCTTTCTTTCCTACGATTTCATCGCAGATCGGCCATCTCCGTCAAAAAATTTCCCATCCCCGCTTACGTAGCCTTTCGAGTAGACGAAGCTCGAAAAGAGACTCAGAGAAAAAATTCGGAGTCGCGGCTACCGTCTCGCCGCTCGCGGTTCTATATCGGCGAATAAGTTTCGCTGGAAATTTACCAGGTCCCGCTTTAAAATGCAGTTTCGTAAAAATTCTTATTTTAGCTAGAGCCCGGCTATATAACACGCCGCAATTATTCTAGCTGCGCCGCCTCCGTTGATCCCGTTGCTGCACCGGGACACGCTGCACACCACCCGCGGGGCGGGGGGAGTTTAGGGGTCGTGCGACGTGGGCAGGGAAAAAAAGGAGGCTTTATTGGCCGCTGTCGGTCGGTGTGCCGTTGAATTTTTCGCGCTATCGTTGCGCGGAGAAAAAAGAAAAAAATCGCACAATTTTACATATTTGCAACGTTAATTCGGTCGCTGCGCTACGTTACGTGTACGTCCTACAAGGAAGGACGCGCGGTTCGGCGTAGCGAAAAGAAAAAAAAAAAAAAAACGAGGAGATTTATTCAACAAAACGCATCGTAGAAAATTGCTCGTCAAGAGCCCGGAGTTATTATTGCATTATTGTATGTACATCTGTGTGTACCGCGTTTCGGAGGACGTGAGAGAGATCGTGAGGAGTAGGAGGAATTACAACGCGAAACTTTTTTTAACGCGTAGAAATAAATACGCGGTGCGGTGTGTGTAGCCGAAAAAAAGCATCGGAAAATAAGTGAGCGAATGGTAATGTGTGGGTGAGTGTGCGTGCGATGGGAGGGTCTAAAAATCGCGCGTAGAAACAAACCGCTGGTATATATATATATATGTATATGTATATGTATACATATATATATACGTAGCGGTGCACTGCAGATTGCGGTTTTACGATACACCCAACCTCGTGTGCACGCTACGTACTGCGTACATTTTTAACTCCGACCGAAAAAAATTAGCGTTACTCTCGAGATGAATTATTCGGTTTCGTTTATTTATTTGATTTATCTATTTTTACCGCGTTTCGAAAAACATGGAAAAAATAATAGATGAGACTCGTAACGTGAAACGAAATTATTCGATACGCGAGAATAATGAAACGTCGATGTGGGAGAAAAAAGTACAAAAGAGGTAAAAGTAAGAATGACGTATGAATAAATGACGAATTAACGAGGAAGCGAGGCATCGCGATCCCTCCCTATTTAACTGCAGTATAAATATTCCGCGATGTATGGCGTATGTAACGTATACCTCGGACGAAGCGAACCCTCTTTTCGGCAAAATTATTGTACAACCGTTTATACCCACCGTTGTATCTCCGCAGGTAATACATAAATACGCACGTACAATGAGTGAGGTATATAATCGTAGATCCGTAGAAGCGTCGCGTAGCGTTTCCTCACTATTCTCTAACCAAAAAGTAGTCACGCGACGAGTGAAAAAACCTCCTCACGTTTCTCTTCCCTCTGCTTTTTTTTTTTTTTCCCGTTCCGTTCCGTCTACAAATCGCCGAATATCGTACAAACGCCACGTCCGATTCGCGGATCAATTATAGATGTATGCGAGCGTACGGGATTGTATAATGATACAGTTGTACAGTTTCGCCGTTTTCTGCACCCCCCCCAAAAACCTGGAAATACACGCGCTTCCTCAGGCGTGTACACGTATAGCGAAGGACCTCCGTCGAGGCACCCCCGGCTAGACCACCTCGAGAAAGTAACATTTTTATCGATTCAGAGTCCCGTATTACGGTATACGTGTACGCGTACCCATATACACGACGCTACCCGTAGTACCGTACAATACGCCTACCTACCTACAACGTACGTATACGCAGGTGTATACGCGTGTGCGAGTGTACCGGGTTTCATTTTAATGCAAACGCGAATATGATAAACACGTGCGGGCCACTGGTTGGCGTGCAGAAGTAGGGGTACTTCTGCGGTCCCGCCGACGCGCGACGTAGGGAAACGCGAGAGGAGGATCGAGCGTAGCAGGAGTAGGAAGAGGAAAAGGAAGAGGAAGAGGAAGAGGAAAAAGGCGGGCGGCGATTCCACGGGGGTGAAGAGAGGAGGGCGGCGTAGCGAGTACGGGGGGATGGAACCGGAGGAAAAGAGAGGAGAATGCAGAAAAGGGGTTGGTTACGAAACGGCACGCCGTGCTCCGGTGTCGCGAGCTGTATAGGGGGGGGGTGGCGAGGTCGGGGGGGAGGGGTTGTCGGGGTCGTCGGGAAGCGAGATATCGGCGGAAAGCGAGAAAGAGATGAGAGGAGAGGAGAGGGACGCGTATCCGCGGTGTATACGTCATAGATGAATCCCGTAGAGAGGGGGTATATCCGCCGCGGGAGCACGCGGGGTGGAAAAGAGAGACGAAAATTTTGCGCGGATATGTACGTGTAATACGTGTACAGAAATACGCGTACACCGCGGGGTAGGAGGGACGCGGCGTGCGTAACCCGGGGGGGGTAACCGGAAGGCGGTATAAACCACGGTGGGGTAGTAGGGGGGAAAATTCGTAGAGCCCGTCGTTCCGTTAAGGGGGGTAGCCTTGAACCCAGGAGTGATGCCCACCAAACCGCGAGCTTACAGGTATACGCACACACCTTTTTCTCTCTTTTTGCCGGCAACAATTTTTCCGCTCTTACTTTTTATCCGTATGGTTTTTTTTTTCTTTCTCTTCACCTTTGCTTTCTTTCTACTTTCCTTTCGTTTTTCATATCGCGAATTTCTACTCTTCAACGTTTTGTCATTCTCATTTCGCATTTCCATTTACATTTTTCACATAATTTTTAACCCCCCGCCCCCGCCCCTCCCTTCCGCGTCTCCCTTTTCGGCGATATGGACCGGATGGATTAAAAAATCCGCAAACTGAGGCGAAGGGAATCGGATGGAATAGAAAACTTCGCGTCCCGTTTTTTTCCTTCCTTTGAAATTTCACTTTCTCGATTCTCATCTTCTTCTGACCGCTGCGTACGAGCGCGCAACTCCGTTTTATTTGCATTCAAGGACGTGTTTGACTCATATACCGAAACGGCAGCGAGACCGCCAACGACATAGAAAACATCCTAATTGCATCGTCGACCAAAGATTGTTTTGATCAAAAGAAGTGCGTCGTCTAAAAATTTTTCAATCCGGTACCTACCACCGAATGTGCACGTGCATATATGCATACACACGCCGCTTTATACATATGTGCGAAGATACACGTTCGCTGCACCGAAAATTATCACAACAATACACGCCCGTGTGCGTGTGCGTGTTTGTGTGTGTAAACACAGAGGCGAACGATTCCCATGTATACTCGCGATCATTACCCGTTCAAATTTCAAGGACAATCGGATCTGGTCAGGGACGTCCGTGACCCTTGCGTCATCATCTCCGCACGGCTTCAGCAAAGCGTTCGTTGCAGCGATGCAACTGGAAGTTTGAAAAACTCGCGGTACCGCAGCGATACACCCGTACCGTTTCACGGATGCCCATTTCGCCCGACGATTCTCTCAATTCTACAATGTGGAAAAATTTTTTTTTCTTTCCTCTCTCGCGTACTTCAATTCTCACGTGCGCGCGTGTGTACGACGCGTTACGCATCTATCGCGTTTCACACACGCACACGCGATTGCAAATGAAACGTACGATGCAACCTTGTGCATTCCCCGACAACACTTCTTTCTCACTCTTACTTATTTTGTCGTCGGTCGTTTCTTCCCTCGGTTTTTTCCTTTTTTTTTTTTTTCTTCTTCTCTTTATTAACAATTTGCTTTTTCTTGTTTACGCACACGCAACTTATTCCGTTATATATATATATATATATCTATCTTCCTACGCGAAGATAGCGAAATGTGGAAATTCCTTTTTTTTGGTGCTTCCGATTTCGCGGACTCGTTCAGCTCATTTTCGTCGATGATCGTTAGTTTTCGAATTTTCTACGCCCTGTGGTATCGAAGAAATATCGAGACGGTACGCGCGGTTTTTCCCTCATCGTTACTTTTGTCGCATTATCAATTCCGCGTCAACACTTTCCTCCCGATGAATGGAGAAAGAGGAGGTGGAGTTTATTTCTCCTTTTATCCTTTTTTCATCTATCTGCACGTGTGCGTACAGTACAGCGCACATGTACAAGGGTGTTTGTATCTGGCCGCGTGAAATTCAGCTGGTTTTTTTTTTTTTTTTACCACCTCCCCTCCATCGATATGCAGCAGCAGCAAGGATGATTCACGACGAACGATGTTTCACGCTATGCGGCGATGCATGTGTAGACGAAAAGTTTTCTTCGCTTTTTTATCGGGATATAACGTAGACACGTTTATTAGTTGCTTATAAAGCCATCGCTGTCTCTTTAGTTAATTTTCAAGGCCCCTCGTAATTCGTCTACCATATTTACGTTGACGCATATCCTAGCAATCGTCTATAACGCACACACATACACACGATACGTTCGCGTATACGCGAGAGTGTGTATAATTAGCTCCATTGTAAGTTCGACAAAAAGAAGAAGGAACGGAAGGAAAATTTTTTTTTTTCTTTTTTTTTTTTCTTTCTTTATATCAGAAACTCTGCATTTGATATTTTGATATGTTCGTGCATGCAGCAAATATTGTTATTAATTAAATATTGAATTTGGTTGTATTTTATCGGATCATGCAACGCATGAGGAATTAAATAAGCAGAAAATTGAATAAAAAATTGAAGGAAAAAAAGCTCGACGAGTTTAATTCGTCGCACGCATATACGTGCAATCTACGTAGAATAACATTTGTATATATATGTGAATGTATATATATTTATATAGCAAAATTGACATCATACCAGGGAGCTATGCATAATATTATATTAACAGCTGGTTCTGCCGTTGAGACGATAATAAATAAATAGAAAAATTTCGTTCAATATTGCCACTGTGTTATACATCTATACGCCGGTATAGTTTGTGCAAAGGTTCCTAAGGAATAAGAGGAGAGCCGATATCATTCGTAGCGAATCCAATCAATAAATATTACAAAGGAACCCCTTGGAGCGGGCGAAAGGGGGGAATGGGGATGTGCAAGGGAGTCGCGGATCGTGACGGGAGGGGGGGGGGGCGAGGGGGGTAGGAGGGTTAAGGAATACGGGACTCCGCGGGTCGCGGCAAGGAATGGGGTGGTGGTCCTGCGTCTTGCGATCAGGTCTTCGCGGCTGCGATGTCTATGCTATTTATATATTGCTTTTCTAGTAGCGAATTAAAATCCCGTTCATGCGCAGCCCGCAGAAGGGCGTAATGATTTTTTGAGGGGCGAATCTCGCCTCCTCCGGTTCCCTCTCTGTCATAGTGGGGGAAAAGCGCGAAGCAAACCTCGAAACTGGAGGGGGCAGATCGCTCTCATTAGCCTACGGGATATGCTATTTTCTATCGCGCTTCGCCCGGAGGGCCGGATAAAGAAAGTCAAAGAGAGTTAGGGGTAAAAGAGGGAGGGATCGAGGGGGGGGGAGGGAAAAAGTGCGGGATGAATAAAAAAAAAAAAAAACCACCACCACCAGCACCGGGAAGAGGAGAGAAAGAAAAAAGTAAACGAAATAAAACAGAATGAAAATGTATAAACCGAGGGAGGAAGAGAGGAGATAGAAAAAGTGGTGCGAGGAAATATAACGAGGAAAAATGTTGTACGGAAAAAGGAGGAAATCGGAGAAGGCGAAAGTGCGTGAAAGAAGGAGAGGTGGTGGCGGCGGCGGTGGCGGCGGCGGCGGCGGCGGCGGAGGAGAAAGAGGACGTAGGGGAGAAAGAGGAGGAGGATCGATTGGAAAGAACGGGAGTCGCGGGAGAACCGTGCGGGGGATTTAAATTCAACTCTATTTTTAATTGGAACTCGTTAGCTTTGCGCATTTTCATCTCGAGGGGGGCCCGCGGAGGCACCCGGCACAGTCCGGAGGCACCGCCCCCACCACCTCCGCATACTCTGCTTTGCTCCTCTGCGTACGCACTATTTTTTAGTCCGCACTTATTACGACAGATGTCTCATGTGCCGATAAAGAATAACCGTAGGCCGTAGTCCTAACTCGCGGTGTGCTCAGTCAGTGCTGTTATACATTTTTTCGCCAGTCGGGTGAATATTTTTTAACCTCCGACTTTACCTCTCGGCGACTACTCAACAACGGTACGGGACCCCGACGTATTAGAATAATAAGAAACACGAATTAAGAAGAAAATAAGGAACTGAAATTAAAATTAACAACAACAATAACAATAACAACAATAACATTAATTAAAAAAAATAAAAATTAAAAAATTAAAAAAAATTTCAATCAAAAAGGAGTAGTTGGGATGATAAATCGGAAATTTTCTTTTTTGTTGTTATTTATTTTCGATTATATCGTTTAATGTAAGAATAACATTGAGATGAACGGGTAAAAAAAATGGAGAGAAATTGAAGAGGAGAGAAGAGGGAAAATTATATATTCAACACGCGATTAAATCTACGAACTTTTAAACAAGGATAATCGGAAAGTTTGTACCATTATTTGGTGAACTTTAAAAATTATCTCTGACATTAACTACCCGTGTTCTTTTTATATCGAACAATTTGGTATTTTTTTACACCGATTTGAAAAAAACTACAACTACTACCCCCTCGTGACAATCGGTAGTTAACTATTTTGTATTTCGCGGCGCGCCAAACACTCTGACAACTCTCCGCTCGTCCCCACGTATCTCTGAACTGTTTGTTGCTCGCTGCTCCTGCTGCTTGGGCTCTTGCTGGTGCTGCTGGTGGTGTTAAGAGCTGCGAGTGCCGATACCGCTGCTGCTGCTGCTGCTGCTATTGCGGCCCCCCCGAAACGTTTTTTGGCAACTCAGCTGCCCGCCGTTATTGCTGCTGTTGCTGCGATACTTATACTGAAATGTACGCGCTAGCTCATCGCCGGACGAAGTGCAACTTTATTGTTATTGAGTAATGGTGGTTTAACAACAATCCGCGCACATGAGCGAGTTCGGCAGGTGTCATAAGGTAAATTAACACATTGTATGAATAAACACGCGGGATATTTCTTTGTGTATTTGTATTAATTTTTTTTTTTTTAAATAGATTTTCAAGATTTTTATATGCAATTTTTTTGAATCTCTCGTCATCAACCGCGTCACGTGAATCCGTGCGATCCGTTTGTACCGGCGCGAAATTAAGGAAAAATCAAATAAATCATGTCCTGAGAATGAAAGTAAGAGAATAATACTTGACAAACTTGAAAAATTGTTAAAATGAAGAAACCACGTACGATGTCCTTTCGGAATGTCTCGAGATATTTGAAATTTGAAAGTGTTCTTGAACTCTTGGCCGACAGGGTTGACGAACAGAGGGTTGCGTTGCGTGGGAATATTTGAGGGGTTAGTTTCTCGAAGCGAAGCATGCTCGGTGCCCTGCATGCTCCTGCGATCTAGTGAGAGTGAGTGACTGACAGGCGTCGTAGTCGTGCAAAACGTGAGAGTTGAGAGAGAAGAGCGAGAGAATACAAACGTGCCAGAAATCAGAAGCCGCAGACGCGAGAATATACCTTTGTTGTTGCGAAATTTTTTAGTACGGTTAATTTTTTGATGATTTGTGCGAGGTTTTTCGAATCAGTTCGCTGTTTTCTTCTAGTTATTCCCGTCTATTTCGCGTGTCTGTCGCCATTTTAAGGTGTCAAAAAAAAAAAAAAAACAAAGATTCGCAAAAAGAGAAAAAATACATTTTATTTACCTGTCTATTTTTTGAATTGTTTATGAACAGTGTTATTGTTGAACTTGATTTTGGTACGAGAACATTAACGAGTACAAAGTTTCGATAGTGTGCCGGCTAGTAAACTGACGTTTCGACGTATTTTCGTAATTTTTCTTATTTTCACAAAATTACTCGTGACCGGCGTCACCGAATTAGCTTTAACGGAGTACAATAATTATTTGGTTGTTTGACGTTGAAAATTGGGCTACTGACAGTGAATTTATTATATTCGTTTAATCAAGTGTTAAATTCTCGGCATTAATATGCCCTTCGATTCCGGAGTGACTCTACATGAATTTGAGGTTATTGTTCCTTCCCTAAACTCTGATAAAAGTCATCTGTCAAATCTAGCAGACTACGTTATATTTGTTGTTAGAAGCAGAATTCTTTGTCAGCTGTCTGTCAGAATTATCAAGCTTGCACCAATGGATTACGCAATTCTTTATTTTCTCTTTCTTTCTTTGCTAAACGTTTCCAACGTAATTCATCATAAAATGATAATAAAGAAAATAATGATTTATAATTTAACTTATGATTATTCGTGATATTAAAAGAAATCTTTGTTGTGAATTCATTAGGAATAATTCTTTAACATATTGATTTGAAGTTTGCTCATCCAATCATGCTCATTTAAAATATAACAATTTTGATTTCACAATGCAATATCACTTGTGTACAGTCATACTTTCTACGTGTCTAGACGCAAGCAATAATAATAATGCCGATACAAATGCCAGGATTTCCTAATAGGTGCTAGGCTGAGTCCGTGGAAGCTTAGAGTAACTATAGCTGTAGTTGAAAAAAAAAGCTTGCAAATTAATTCTAAGAATTCTTTTATCGTTGCTCTAAGATAGCACTATCAGTATTTTAATGCCTGCACTTTTTATGTGTATGTAGTAGGTATGTAAGTATTATACGTTATAAGTAATGGAGAATTATTTAATCTGACTCTCTGGAGTCTGGCTTGGCTCCAATGTGACGACCTAATTTTCTTCAACGTAAAATAAAAAGGAGCTAGGGCCGATGCAGTTTTTAGCACAAGCTAAACCATCTCACCCTACCCCTACCCCTCTTGCAATGTAATCAAGTTTACATTATCGTACACCAAATTACAAGCATAACGTCATTTCACTATTTTTAGGATTTATTTTCGCAGTTGTCAGGCATTTACTTGTGCTCAAATAAGTCTAAACTATAATTATTACTTGAATAAGTTGTCATCTAGACATACAGTCTGCATAAAATATTCCTCATATTAGAGCCTAATCTTTATGTTCCTTATGGTGAAAGCTTATTTGGACTTTGGGTAAATTATTAGGCATAGTTATTGTAGAGTAGGAATTGCAATCTCATAAGCAGCAGTTTATTTAAAATATATGTTATCTTAATTTATCAGCGCCTCTACCAGCTTATCAGGATTTGTCAGACGCTTAGAGAAATTGAGCAAATGTCAAATGACCTTTATTGTGCGCACTCGACTTTCAATAAATATTTCTAGCTGCAGGAGAATTGCAACCTGTAATATAAATCTGATTTATCAGAGCAGTGTAGCATTCACAAAGATTTTATCAAGTTCACTATACTTTGCCATTGCTGTAAAATAAAAAGGTTTAATCACTAGCTTGAAATAATTGAAATTGAATGAGCTTTTTAAATTTGGCAAACATGGTCTGCTGATTTGAGTCGTTGTAATTGAGAGCTGGGTCTCTCTACAGTCTACTAACTTCGTGATTGTATGCTATCTCGAACGAACTTCACAGATGAATGTTTGTGATGTAAAGTTCTTTGACATTAATGCAAGTTCATGGGATTGGGAGCGATAAATTTTTTTTCATACTTTCATCGCTTCAATTCAATTAACGAAAATAAATCTCGACAACGATATAAAATCTTGAATCATTTGGCATAATTGAACTTTATTAGCCGCTTTAACTCTAAGTAACTGTGATGGAAATAATAAACAGCCAGGCTTCCGCCCCTGAGGATAGCAAAAGGAGGGGCATGCGGGCATCTAAAGTTCAGAAACCACCAATCTTTGATACATACTTCAACTCAAAGAGTCGTGCTCGTGGAAAGGTCAGCGGTCCTCTTCGTGTCTTGAACTGCCTATAAATTGTCGAATATTACTTTAAAATGTCTTGAAGTATTAAATAGTCTATCGTTGCTATGTATTATGTGATTATAACAGAATGAGAATTTTTTTTTTTTTTTCGCCCCAAAATGCTTATAATAGATTAATCAGGAAAGAAACGATTTCAATCGATATTGAGGATGATTTTGCAGATGTGATAACTAAGTTGTTGATTAGTGTAAGCCTTCCAAACGATTGTGTGTGTAATTTTTGTGTATTCTGTTTCTAGGTGAACAGTCAGAACGATGGTAGATACGCAACACTTTTGCCTGCGATGGAACAATTACCAGAGCAGCATAACGTCAGCCTTTGAAAATTTGCGAGATGATGAAGACTTTGTGGACGTCACATTGGCCTGCGATGGCAAGAGTCTCAAGGCGCATCGCGTCGTACTCTCTGCCTGCAGCCCATACTTCCGAGAGTTGCTCAAGGTGCGTTTACAAGGATTTTCTTTATTATTCAAACTCGATAAAAATCAATTCAAGGTCAACCGGAAATAATTGTGCTCCATTCCGCTTACTCCACGTGAAAATTGTCCGATTTTAATTGAAAATTTTCTTATCTTTCTCATTACAGAGCACACCATGCAAACACCCGGTGATAGTGCTTCAAGATGTGGCGTTTAGCGACCTGCACGCCCTTGTTGAGTTTATTTACCATGGTGAAGTCAACGTGCATCAACGTTCGCTCAGCAGTTTTCTCAAAACTGCCGAAGTGCTCAGGGTATCTGGTCTCACGCAGCAATCCGATCAGACTGATAGGGATGAGGTGAGTTTATTTTAATTTCAATTTTATTGCGAGAGTAAAAGGATATTTCGTTTAGAGAAGATACTCTACGCATATTTTACTACGCGAACGTTTAGATTATTTGCCGAGCAATCTCTCATTTGTCGTTGGAGATGAGATTTGGGTGAAATAGTTTCGCCTCGTGGGCGTTGACCAAAAAGTCATGTGATTTCCGTCAAGAGTTTCTGAATCCGCCTAGCAAAGTCGAAGTTTTACGATCTAGGCTATCAAAACATTATCTTGGGAGAGCTTAAGTAACTTATTTTTTCTTATCTTGATACAGTGCACCTTCCCGTATCTCGATTCTTTTCGGTGATTGTCATAGGTCAAGCAAACAATGATAATGCACGCCACTTATAATCTTTTACCAAGCAAAACTTATGTTGAATTATTTACGAGTAGAAAAGAAAAATAACGAAAAAAAGTGGGATGACGTTAAAGTAAAAAAAAAAATTGAATACCCTTGCGGATAGATGATCAGAATTATCCCGAAAAAGTAATTACAGTTATTCAAATTTAACAAGTAAAAAGTTATTGAGAACTCCTCGTGAAATTTTTATACGTCTGACCGAATCTGTGAGCATTAATTTTAATTTGCAATTTGCAAATAATTTCTTGCAATAGGTTTTTAAACTAAATTCATATCCAGTTACGTCGCACACCAAAATAGCATTGCTATTGATTATTATTAGGTAGAATGTAGAATTTCCATGTATAATCAGCTGATTAAATGCAACTGCGCATCACCGATCAGGATTGAATTGAGGCTACTTAAACGTGCACCGTCCAATGATGTCTGCCGAGAAGAGATTGTCACTGGCAGATACGCAAAGATTTAGAAATTTTTAATCAACCGATAGAATAAAATTACGCAACGATTCGGTTTCATTTTTTTTCTGTGAAAACAATTTTTCGCTGACATTGTTTTCCAGACGAAGCGAACGAGATTTTTCTACGTCTCTCACAGACGTAGTCGATTGTAAATAATTTCGGATCTCACAGCGGTATTTTTGTGCTTTTGATGCGCAGCTATCGCACGTTCGAGCGCTTGCAGCGGGTAATCATGTTCCCTCGCACGAAAAGTTGCCGGACGAAGGTTTCCCCAGTGGTAACTCACCCCCGCCAACCCCAGCAACGCCGGTATCGACAACGATGCAACAATTGTTTCGTAGATCTCAGATCCGTAAAAGCGAAGCGCATACCTTCGAACCACATAACGAGAACGTGAAAAGACCAAGACTGCCATCACCTCCTTTGAACAACAATGACGCTACACCTACAGACTTCTCAATGATGAAGAGCAACCACTTGTCTAGTAAAATTGAGGGAAATGGATTGAACGAAGACAGCAGTCACATAGAAGAAAATATTAAGTGTGAACCCCTCGAATTAACGGGGGGCAATGGAGGTGCTGGAGGAAATCACGACGACTCGTCTGATTCCGGTGCCGCTGCCTCAGACCGACCCCCAGCATCCGCCAGCAGCAACGAACACGACCCAGAACCAGAACATGCACCGACACCTAACTTCCTTACGCCGGAGAGTAAATTGTTCACCCCTGGAGCTTACAATTTCAGCATGCATGCGTTAACCGATCATTCATCCATGTCAGGTGAGCAACGCATTCAAATTATCCTTCAAAGGCCTGTACGCACAGACCAATTTAATTATTCAATCATTCGAAAACACCGTACTTTTTTCTGTTTTGCGATTTTATTTCAATACTTTCCAACGATTCTTTTTATTCTACTTGAGAATCGAGTTCTTATTAGGTAGATTTTTTTTGGATCTTGTTTCTTACGTGGTCTTTCGCAAAATAACATTTTACAAACAATCCATTTCGAAAAGTTCTTTCCGAAAATGCAATGGGATTTTTCTCTGAGGAGGCTGCTGGCTCCGATCGATCGGGTATCTATTAATTTTCTTGACTGGTTCACGACGATACCGCAAAACGATTATAAAAAAAAAAAATGAAAAAAAAATAAATTGGCCCGATTATTAATTGAGGTGGGTTGAAACTTTGAGCGAGTGATCGAAAGTGGTTGTTTCTTCGTCCACATGCAGATTGGAAGCGTAGAGTCTTCCAACTCTAATGACAGTACTGATATTGTTATCTGCAGATAATTTTGGAGCTATGATACGCAAGCACTAAAACTGTAACGAGCAGCTCTCAGCTAGCAGCCGCCGAAGGTCAAATCAAAAATTAGCTTACATAAGAGAAAGACAGAGAAAGAGAGGGGAAAAAATGACTCTCATACTCTCCTGATAGTATATTCTTCGGCTGATTGAAGAAAGTTCAAAATCAATCTTCGAATATTCTTCAAATCTGGTTGAAATACGAGCAATAAAATTTTCCCTCACGTTCATTTACGGACTCCTAATTGCTGGGGGTGAAATGCATTTGCAATCTACGAAGTTTCTCTGAAAAGTTCCGAACTCGAGGTGGAAAACTATCACGTTATTCGAAACTAGATGAGAAAGAAAAAAAATCGAGATACCTGATATAGACGATTCTCTAGATTGGCTTGTCAGATAATTAATATAATTGAGAAATTGCGTACAGGCCGATGATTGGTGATCAATAATAGGACGATTAGCCACGCGTAACTATAGTGAAATTTCCAGGCTTGGGACACGGGCTTCAAACACCGGACCTGGCGGGAACTTCACAAGGTAAGAAAAACTCCTATTCAATTTCCGCCCATGAAGAAAAATAAAAAATCAAACGAACCATCGACAATATCGTTCGGTTACGTGTGTCATTATTCTCTCCCAATCGTGGATGTGTCAAATTTATTGTTGATCGAGTTCTTTTGATTTTTATTTGAACCGGGCAACTTTATCTTTGCTGTACTCTTATTGTCATTTTCTCTATATTAACGGCTGATACATTAATGTCCGGTGGATTTTTAATGTGGACGCTCGCCCGTCTAATGAAAAAAAATATATTCATATATATATAAAAAGACAAATTAATAATATATATTGCCATGTATGCATATTTCATATATAAACATATGTATATATGCATATGAATATATAATGAAAGAAAAAAAGAAACTTGTGCAGTTATATCAAACTAACCAACCACAAATAAGAATTTTATTACTGGTTACGGTGAAAGAGCACTTACTATACATATAATTATCTGCTTGAAAAATGTAACTTCTTCTAATTGGCATGTGTTTCCAAATCATTGAAATCATCATACTATTTTTCAAAATCATTCAAATCGCTTACACATTATATATCATGAATTTCATAAAACAATAACCGAAACGAAAAAAAAAAAAAAAAAATTACTTAAAATATCGCGATTCTCTTTTGATGCGGATTAATTGGTTCAAAAGAAAACATATCGATCGGTGAATATGAAACCAAAAAAAAAAAAAATTGTCATCCTTGAACAAGCGGGTATATTATAAAAATAAAAGTTTGGCATTACTGTACAATTACGGGATAATACATATGGTATATATATTTGCTATTTAGAATCACCTTCCCCATGTATCCCCAACGGTGATTATCATTATTACCACATTACGAGGGTGAATTATACTTGTGGCAGGTGCAGGTAGAACGTAGATTCCGTGTTGTAATTATTCATTTATTCTTTTTATTATTTTATTTATTTTTTTTTTTTCTCAAATCTCATTTGAAAAAAATACGTACACATATTTTTCTTTCGAT
Organism: Athalia rosae; assembly: GCF_917208135.1. Lineage (NCBI taxonomy): Eukaryota > Metazoa > Arthropoda > Insecta > Hymenoptera > Athaliidae > Athalia > Athalia rosae. The sequence goes on along the minus strand of NC_064029.1, from coordinate 16,082,587 downwards.
TTTCGATTAGCTTCCACTAAATTTGATCAATAATTTTCATTTGATACGTGTACAAATTTACATTGATTATTCATATATATGCCGTGCTCGTACCGTCCAATTTGTCAGTTTTGTATCAGTGTTGTTGTCGTCCTGTTATTTTTTGGTTTTTATTTTAATAAACGATGTATAGTATAACGATTACAAAATTCGAACGTACTTGTGATATATTATTCATTTATTTATTGTATTTTTTTTCTTCGCTCAATTTTTGTCTCTCACATATATATCCCCGTCGTTATTTTATCGAATATATATCCACCCACATAATAGTATGAACCTTACGAATATATACGATATGGAAATTATTATTTAATTAATTTTTTCCCCCCCTTCATTATCTCTGTCACAATTCAATGTTGTGTGGAATTTTATATATATATATATATACGTTAGGAATTTATGGCTATATAGTTACTCATCACACATATATCGACGTATTATGTACCTGAAATATCTATATACCGTTATGTATATACCTTATAGATTTACACTTATTACGAATGAAATATTCGTCCCGCCCATTTATTATACATCGATACAAATCGTATACATCTATACATTATATTAACGTAAGTTTGCCTGCGTTACGGAACTTCTGAACATGCTACATATTTGTTCCGAGCTCACAAAAGGATGTGATAGGGCGTAGTTATCACATTTTTTCTTATACTCTTTTTTTTTTCAATTATTTTTTTTTTATATAAATTTTTTTTTTTTCTCATTTCGCTTCCCTTCTACCGATTTATTGTTATGTGACCCATATGACAATAATATTATAAATATATTATCGCTGTACACATATAATTACGTTATGTTTTATTATTGTATAAGAAATGATTTTCTTTCGTTCGATATAATTATTATATTATTTTCAGTCCTGTTTGTTTGTTTTTTTTTTCTTCTTTATTGAATTTTTCTCTCCTTCGCATTCAATTCACATGTAACTGAACAATATCACCGACGTATTTTTATGATACTAAAGTTCGCGATTCTCGCGTTAGCTCACTATTTTATATCATACCTACGTACGTACGGTATATATCCATACAGAATGTTACTGTGTTCGGTAATACGACCCACGACGGTTCTCTCTCAATATTTTTTTTTTCGTTGCTCTTCTTCCCCATTAGTTCAATAATTCTGTTACTTTTTTCCCATCTAACATTGCAAGTGAATTTATCAAACGGATTTTATCCTCGACCACAAGCGCGCGTATATATAAGGAAAGTGTTGTAACGAGGAACCTTCGTTTGAAGTTGAAACAACGACTTCTTTTCTCTTTCTCTTGATTTTTTTTTTCTTTCTTTCTTTTTTTTTTAATCATGAAGAAACGTCACGCGTTCGATAAAAATAGCCAAAGATTACTCTATATGACAGACGGTAGAAAAATATACATTACTCATAGCCTCGTTCTTTGAATAAATATAATGCTAATATGCAGCAGATTACGATTTATATATGTTCACATTAATAATAATAACAACAACAATTATTATTATTATCATTGTTCTTATTAATTTCTTTTTTCTTTTGCATTAGAGTCGCCAGTGCGATATAGGTACATGTACTCTCGATGTACGTACACATGTGCAGGATGCGATAATCTCTGAAAGAAATAAATTAGTTGCGATAATAATTTTGAACAAAAAAGTAATAAAAAATAAAAAGGACAAGAATAAGAGAGAAAAAAACTAATTACGATACGTACGAATAGTATGCGTTTGTAATATTTCGAATTCGTACGAAGAAAGGAAAGAGTGAAAAAAAAATGTCGATCAAGTTACTTTAGTTGGAAAAAGTGACTTTTATTTCATTTCGTTATTTTTTTTTTTCTTTTTCTTTCAATGTGCATGATACGCTGAGATTCCGCGATATTTCTTTTCATATGTGTGTATATTATGCGTGTATAATATGCGTGTATGTACAGCAGATCCTCGTTAAAATGATAACGTCGTAGAACGTAATTGACGAGCGAACACCGCGAGACTAGCTGCTGGTATACATAGGCGTTCATGTATCGCGCGTGTATGTATTCAGTAACAACCGGTATGTGTAGTATTAATAATGGAATATAACTAGGTATAAAAAAAAAAAGATAATGAAATAATCCGTCCTTTGTAAAATTCAGTCTGAGAGAATCAATAGAAGATTCGCAGATAATGTATGTAATATACATACATATATCTACATGGACCATCCAATGTACACGTACGATATTCTATAATTGAATGTCAATGACGTGTCTATCGGTTTTTTTCTTCTTTCATTTGTTGTTGCGTTTTTAGCATCTCGTCTTTTTCCGTTGCGTCAAATTTTTCAAAAATCACGCATTTGATGTGGCATGCGTGATCGTTGGTCGGGGAGAAGGGTTGAAAAAAAGGGTGGAAAAAAGCTCGAATTACGAAGTAGATTCTTCTTTATTCTTTGCCCCTTTCTTTCGAATGTAGAGAAAAAAAAATAAAGAGGAATTGAAATGAAAAATTTTCGTCACCTCGCGGAGATGCGTTAATTTAATTCACGCCTTATGCTAGGTTAGTACTTGAAGAGTTATCAGAGGCCGACGATAAGCCCGCAGATGTTATCCTCTAAATTCAAGGTCCTCCTATCTCGAACGAATGTCGTCAACCAAACATTGGCCCAACTAAAAATACGGTGACCTTGTCTTGACACTCACATTCCTTTATGCTGCACTGTGAATTATTAGATATATTTTTCATTATTTGCTATGTCAATCTTGCGCCTCGCAACCGTTTTCGTACGATACGATCGCTACGAGTGAAGTGAAAAAAATTTTTTGCAAAAATTTTAAAGAAGCTTTAATAAAATTGACGTTGAAACGAAAAATTTTTTTTTTTTTTTTTTTCACAGATAACGCGCGCACCATTTTTTTAATTTAATTTTATTTACTTTTTTTTATCAAATAAACTATAATTAATGCACAAACACAAACACCCGCCACACACACACACGTGCGTGCATAATTTAATTACACATACACACGCATGCATACAACATACGTGTACGTGGAATATTTTCGTTACCCCGAAAAAAAAAATGGAACAAAAAAAAATTCGAGAAAAAATTTATGTACGTACACCACCTACTCTGCCACGTAATCAAATATGTTGTGCAACTATATAGTAGATGGCTCTGCGAATTAATTCGCGACGTCGTTATTGTAGGTGTATTTGAAATAGTATGATATACCAATTTTTTTTCCGTCTCTCTTTTCCTCTTCGTTTTTGGAAATTGAAAAATTTGCCGAAAATACTATACCGTGTATCATTTATTTATAAAAAAAAAATTTCTCGATCGGTGAAATAAAATCGCGAAGAAGTGGAAAAACGGGGAGGAAAGAGAGTGAGAAAATGAAAAGAAAAAATGGAAAACTCGATCCATTTTTCGCGTACGTGAGAAAATTCGAGCGAAAATTAATCGTCGATAAAATGCTAATTTTCACATCCCCCTCCCTTCGGAGCGGCTAATCACTCGGTTCTCTGCATGAACAGATATACGTGTATATATATATAGGTACGCGTGCAATTTATGTATATTCGCATGAAATTTATACCTCGTGAGTTAGAGAGCGATAGCTAGAGAAATTTTCTGCGCACTTGTATTTATACTTTCATTATGCGCTACAGACTGCGTATGTCTCTAATGTACAATGTACGCACTTGACGTAAGAAAAGGACGCGGGGGTTGAAAGGGGGATGCGCTTAATCGATGCAGATAGCGATGAAATTTAACTGCACGTATCGATACATAGGTGTGTGTGTACGTACGTACGTACGTATACCTATGTATACATATACGCATATGTTGTACTCGCGTACAATTGCGAGAGAGCAAAGAGACCGCGGAGAGACAGATGTTTCTAAATAAATATAAAACGTGTTCAGTGAATTTTTATCCTGCACACACGTAGGTATTGTATAGTGTGTCGAAATTTTATGGATATAGGGGGAAAAAAAAAAAATAATCGCACCGCAAAATCATATTTGTGCATACGCGTATATAACGTATGTACATGTGAATAACGTATCTTTGATTGAATTATGTATGTACTCTGCGAGATTTCTTACGAAATTTCTTTTGTCTCTTCAAACCGTAGTTTGGTACATATGTGTATACGAAGTGTGTAGAGACATGTATGCCGTTATTTTATGTGTTGCAATTACGATACATTGCTGTAGGGACTTTCCCGATCTTTCTCTATACCACTTCCGACTGCACGCGCCTATTCATCCACATTTATTTATAAGAGACCCGTACACTTTGATTAGAATCTCCAGCTCGACGTGTTCTATCATAGAACATCTCTTGTGTGAAGGAAAAAAAATTCCCATTTTTTATCTTCTCTAGTTTTTTATCTAGAAATGGTAGATTATGGTGACCTGAAAGTAGGTATGACTAAAGTACGATGAGCATTTTTTTGATTGATAAAAAAAATTCAACAAATTAACGATAAAAAGATGGAATCGAAATTTTTCGAAACGCATGATGCACGCGAACATGCAGTTCTCGTTTTTTCTTTCTCCATTTTTTTGTTTTTTTCTCTCTTTCTTCACTTCAATTCCGTTGATACACATCGTATTATCAGAGACAAATAAGTCGCGCCCTCGTTCGGGTCTCATATTTTAACGCTATTGAAAAATAAGTTTTCTTTTTTTTTCAACTCTCTGTTTCTCTTCGATCACAGTTTTCGTTCATTCCGCTATCACTCGCTCTCTCATTTCGGAGAGGGGAAAAAGAGATGATTTTTTTTTTATTTCTTCTCCCAACAATTCGCTCAGGTCACCAACCTTTTTATAATTCATCGATATGATTTCATACATGAAAGTACACGTCAATTCTCTTATAAATATGTACACCGATACGCTCACACCTAATAATGTCTACAATTTGAAATGAAGAAAAGAAAAGAAAAAAAGGATTCCTCATCGCCTTGGTTAATATCTTCTTTTTTCTTTTCAAATTCTCGATTGACTTTTTCTCCTCATTATGTTCTGCAGCACTTGAAATAGTGAAATCATTAAATATAAATGCATGTAGAATGTATAATTTTTTCTCCAAATTTTTTTTTCTCTTCTCTTCTTTTTTTGAAGACCAAAAACCTCGGTGTGTCATTCGGTATTTACGTGTATACCTGTGCATACATATACACGTATGTACGTACGTCGATGATAGTAGTAGGTAAAGTTAGAACAGCTTGTGCGATTCTTTTCGGTTCCCTTGCAGCTCTTTTTGCAATTCTTCGTAAATATATATAAATTTTTTCTCTTTTTTTTTTTTTTTCTTTCTCTCTCTCTTCTGCTCTGCAAAAGTTGCATACGACGAAACGTTCCGCGCGCGCGTCGTTATAACCTGTTGTATACGAAGTAGAATATAAAAATAGCACAAACGCACTACTTTTCGCGCGCTATATCAGCAAAGCCGCGACGTTACCCGTCGCGACGTCGTCGTCGTCGTCGTCAACGTCGTCAGACTCCAAGCATACGGTTGGGCGCACTTTCTTGATGCAATTCCCTCAAATATTTACTCCCGCGAGTCTATACTTTACGTAAATACATATGTTGTATATAAGTAAAAATATATATATATATATACGTTCGGTATTTCGTTTACTTAACGCTTTTCTACCTATACGTCATTTTTATTTATCGCAATATCGACGTCGTTTTCTCAAATTGCAACGATCCAATCGCGCCAACAAAAATAAGTCTCGTGATCAGCCATGAAAAATGTCGAACCGCCGCGACTGCAACCTTCGTATAATTATTTTTCTTTTTTTTCTCTCTCCGGAAAACAAAAAGGCTGACACTCTCCGATTTTTGGACTATGAAATCGTTCGCGAGACTAGAGTAGAAACCGTTCGCTGTCGACGTGGAAAAATACTCTATTACCCGCTAGCGAAACCTAGTCACGATCCGGACCTGTCGCCGATCTCAACTTTCGTTGACTCATTCTGACTAATTTTTGCGCTCCACACCGAGGTGCGAGGAGAATGAAATTGCTGCAGTTCTACCGCGAAACGCGTACACAGAGACACCCGCAATCGTAGACGTAAAAAAGATAAGAGGTAATAAAACGTCGAAAAAATCGACGAGCCGACCGTTGTCTGGGTGATTTTTTTTTTTTCATTAATTTTCACAAACTCCTTCGATTCGACTATTCTCATTTTGCGGAGATTGTTGTCAAAGGTCAGTGATTCTTTCGAAGCCTTGAACATTCTCAATGGGACGTATCGCGAAATTGCGAATTACATATACGGCTGTCGATATAATTCATCCGCTCCGCGATATATTCGTAACTCGTAACTCACACACGTTTATCCAACCGTCCGCAGCTTACGTGCGAACTCGTCGTACCCACGTACGTCTCTTTTTGGAATTATACGCATTTTTTAATTCGTTCGAATTTCTTTTTTTTTCTTTATTAGATTTTTTTCTTTCTCTTTTTTTTTCTTTTTTATTATCTGTAACACAAGCGCGTACACTTATCGTAGCTGGCGGTTCTAGTTCGTTGTTTTTCGCCTTCGCTATTATCGATGATGAACTTGGGGCGACCTTAAAAACTGCGCACAACAGTTTTATATGTATATATTGTACACATATATTTGAACAAAAAAAAAAATAAAATAAAATAAAAAATAAAATAAAAAATAAATTATATTATATGTATGCATACGTACGTGAGTGTGAACGTGTTACGGGAGAGGTGTGTGCGCTCTCCGCCGCGGCTGTATAATCAGTTCACTCTCGCTAACTTTATTTGTACACATATACGTACGTATAATTAATACGAGCGGTCCAAATCGCGAAATGCAATGTTTCTAGCTTGATAACGATTACGACGATGATGAAATAAAGAGAAAAAAAAAAAAAAATTCACCGCAATTAAAAATAAAACGAATAATTCAGCGACGATCTCGTCTTTGGGGACGAGATAGCGTTATATAAAAATGCAACGCGGATGGAAACTTTCACATCGGTATTAACGATTTAACTTTTTTTTCTACTAATGCATCGTGCATCCGATACCCACCAGTCGGCGACACCGTCCGATACGCTAATTTTTTGGTAGCTTTTTTTTTTCTTTTTACCTTTTTTTCAAACGGGTCTCGATTTGGTTAATTTTCTTTTCACTCCCCGCAATCGTGGCGCAAATGTCGACGGTTTCTGAATTTGATTTCAAATTTCGGGCGATTTTCGCGGAGGAAAAAAATTAAATAACGACGATCGATGTTGTATTCTGAATAGGGAGGAAAAACTTGAGTTTCTTTTCTTCTAATTTCAATTTTTTGATACATTTCGGATATTAACACGTGGTTTTGCTCGCCGGTGCTTCAGGTTGTGTAAAATGTGAAAGTTTATATATATATATATCCGTTTTTTACGCACCGTTAATCGGATCTCACGCGCGGCTATATTGTTAAAGCCTTATAGCCAGCCAGCCAGCCATAAGAACCTTATAGCGTTATAGCCTATCAACCGTTCCCTACGCTCGTATACGATATGAAACCGATCCCTTCGAATCCAACGTAAAATGGAAACAGTTGCAAAGTAATTGCCCGTTTTATTAGGAATATCAAAACTTCGCCTACCGTATATACAGCGGCCATGAAGGTTCGCGTACCCTAAAAGAAACAAAATTAAAAAAAGAAATGAGAAAGAGGAAAAAGAGGAAAAATTTTAGCACGCCATTTCCCTTTTTTTTCTTTTCCTTTCGTTTCTTTTTTTCTTTTTTTTCTTTTTTTATAGAAAATTCAGAACGTACATAACAACGCACTCTTGCCCGTGTGCGAAGTAATTTTGAAAATCCCGTGATTACGTATTATATCAGAAAATATAGGCGCGTACGTGATAAAATCCCTACGTATAACTTCGCGTTATTATACCGACGAGATTTTTTTCATCCCCTATTTTTGTTTCGCTCTTTTGTATTTCTCGACAATAATTATCTCCTCACTCCTCCTACTCATCCCCTCCTCACGCATGACGAACCCTTTTGGTTGTACAGATATACAGATATATATATAGATACGCGGACACATGTGACGTCGTCGAAGGGGGTGCGAAACGCGTGGCTAATCCGTTGGCGTCGGTCTAACCGCGTAACGTTTCGCGAGAGTCCGGTCAGAGGAACGAGGTCAGGTCAGACGTGTTGTATACAAGTAGATATGTACTCTCTCTCTATATATATACATAATACGATGGCCGCAGGGTGGGCTAGGGGGTGGAGTGAGGGGGTTGCTCGCCCGTACAACGTACAGGACCTTCCTCACTGTGGCCCGAAGTGACCCTCGACAAAGGGTTGCGCCCTTATTTATCGGTAAGAAACTTCCTCGAGGAATTCTAACCCCGCGTAGCTCCGGCCGTTGATCGCTCTGACGTACGCAATACCCTTCAACTGATTTGCATAGCATCGAAGAATCGCTCGTGGTTCGTCACAGGTTGGAACGGGGACGTTATTTTTATTTATTTTTTATTTTTTTTGATTGTATAATTAAAGACGAAAAAGGGACAGTGATTTTTTATATTTTATATCGTTTGTTTATTCAGTTTTTTCATGGGTTGATTTCGCCAGGCAGCGGCGGTTGTAAAGTACAGCTATATCACCTTATATTACGGGGTATACACGTACACCCCGTACCTCGGCATCTCTTTTCGCCCGGGGTCTAATCTCGGACATAAAATACGAAACTTTATTAACATCTCCAGTAAAACATGTAACTATCCTATCAAACGAGGGGAGCGACCGTCGCAGGAGGATATCGCCCTTATTTCGCTCCTCATATTCCACCCCGTTTCGTCCCCGCGCGCGCGCGCTCTCTCTCTCTCTCTTCATCTTCTCCGCAGCTTCCTGTTTTTTCGTTTATTTATTTTCGCGTTATTTTATCCATCGTTGTTCGTTTATATATTTAGCGAGGATATACAGGTACGACGTAAGAGGGGAGGCGATAGATGGATTTTAAGAGCGGAGTAACCAATCCGGAAGGCACTCGTGTGTTTTTATTATTATTATTATTATAGTTATTATTACGACTATTATTATTTTTCCTTTTTAGTCGTTGGCTGAGAGGCGCGTATTATCGATCGCGCAGGCCCGACTGTGTCGGGACACAGCTTCAGAAGTTTCGCTCCCGCAAGCTCTGCAGATGAGAGAAAGGAGAGCGAGCGGGAGGAGACCCGCGCTCAGAAACGACATCAGTCATAACAGCGCGCGCTACCCCCATACCGGGGAGGGTTATTAAGAATAATACGCATCCTAGGCCACCCTCATACCCGAAACAACTTCCCCTCCCTTTTATACCAACCCTCGAAAAGCTCTTCGCTCCTCGCACTATATCTTTATTTCTCTCTCCCGTTATTTTATTTTTTTTTTTTTTTCTATTTTATTTTGTTTATTTTATCCTTTTTTTTTTTCTTTTTCATTTATGCGTCCCCCCGCTCACTCCCACCCCTAAAAATATCCTACTTTCGTACTCCCCTGCTCGCGACAACCAACGGTTACTTCGCGTGCCACCTTTATACCTAAACCGAACTACGTTGTGTCGTTCCCTCGACGCAACCCTCCTCGCGGCTTTCCGATGGGGGTTGTACGACGTTGCCTAGGTAACCGGCCGGGTAAAACCCGCAAAAAAGCCGAGGACCTCGCGTATTTCGCGTTACCGGGTTTCCCCTACCTACTTTCTACTCCGGTTTCTTCTTCCTCTTCTTCTCCTTGTTCATCCTCTTTTCCGGCTGCTCCTACTCGGTCCTCCCTCCCTCCCTCCCGCCCTCCCTCCCTCCCTGTATTGACATCCCATCTGCCAACGTTATACAACCTTTTATGAGTGTAGTATAGACGCCAGCTTCCTTCTACCTGCTACCAACCCCATCCCCATCCGCATCCCCCTCGCCGTCTTACAAACTTCCAGTTTCCCTCGCCCAGACTATGATTTAACAACCACCAATACTACTTACCCTCTTTTTTTCTTTACTCTCCTCTCTCCCCGTATTCTGGAGGAAAATATTCTTTAAACACTCCCACCCCCCCCCCTGAGGAACTTTATACGTATAAATGCTCGACTCCAATGGAATATGTTATCGCAAAAGTCGTTTCTTCGTTGCTTCAGTAACGTAAATTTTTTAGTTGAAAATTTTCGGTCTCGCGTTCCGATCACTCGATTCGTTAACCTCGTCCGATGGATCTTAATTTTTTTCTTTTCTTTTTTTTTTTACGTACCTAAAATTAGCTGTATTTTTTTTTTTCTTTTTCTTCTGGCGAGATGTAGTTGGATTCAGCCCCCCTCCTCTTTGGTTGCAGACCAGGAGGTCGCTGAGGAGGACGGGGGCTGGAATGATGATGATGATGATGATGATGATGATGATGAATCCGGTCCGACAACTTACCGCAAGAACAGTAGCGGAGAAAAATCTACAACTGAGATAATAAATGTTCCCACTTCTTCTTCCTCCTCTTCTTCTTCTCATTCCTCTCCCGATGGTTTGAAAAAGCGAATCGAAACCGTATCCGCTAATTTTCGCGAAAATACCGACGACAAGAATTTGAACAACGTTAACAATTCTCCGGTAACCGACGAATTTCCGATGATAGATTTATTGGACGATATAAACGATCGTATGGAGATCGTTTTTAAAAGCGAAAGGACGTCGCCGAAAATCGAAAGCGTCGACGAGTTGGAGTCCTGTCTCATGGGACGTGGCAATGATTTTGAAAAATTGAATACCGAGCAATTGCGATCTACCGATAAAAATTCGCTAGGGATTTCGTGCGATCGAGACAGAGTTTGCAGCGGCGATACCGATAATCGGGGACTTCCGAGTCTGCGCGAAGTAAGGCGAAGACCCGTTGAACCGGATGTCGTGATTAACGCGAAATCGGCGACCCCCTCGACAGCTGGTACCTATTGCAGTTTTTGTCAGAAGACATTCTCGAGGGCCTGGTCGTTGCAGAGGCATTTGGCCGACACTCATTTTTACGTTCCTCAGTCACTCTCGTGCGATCAATGCGGCAGGAGTTACAAATCAAGGAACAGTCTCGTCAGCCATAAAAGTCAGTATCACGCCAAACGGGACAGAAAGGACGTCGAAGGACATTGCGAAATTTCTTACTAACCTCGCGAGTCCTCGATTCTCTTGACGGCGAAGCGAAAAACGAACGAAAAAAATTAACCGATGAAAAGAGAGAAGAAAAATTTTGGCGGTGTTCAAAAATCACTCGACTCCCCGAAACTAATTCGAGCTTCTTTCGTTAAGGCTCGCGTTTCGAGAAGGCTGTGAAACGGGAGGGGAAAAAATTCCGCAAATCAGTTCTGAGGGGAATTATCGTTTTTGGTGGAAAGAGTTGGGAAATTATGTGATCGGAAGTCGGCCACAAATCGCACTTAATTAATTCCAAGAGTATCGTCTCGCGCGATGATTGGTCATTTTTAATCACTTCTTCCTTTTTTTCCCTCTTTATTTTGCTCATGCTCAATCATTTTTTCGCCCTCTCTGTCCCGTGCGATTCGATTGTAATTAAAACGTGACATAATTACGCGCGCACGTTACATATCGACGATGAGTTTACAGCCGGCTGTGAGCCGATACGTCATATTTCAGCACTTTGATGTTTCCTTATCTCGACTCAATTAACGGACATTACGTTATATCGCGCGCGTGCCTTTTACCTCAATCTCCTTCGCGCTACACAAGGCTGTTCGTTGACCCGACTTCTCTCGCCCCATTGATCCCTCGCCGAGGCACATTTTCCGTTCGCTCTATACCTAGGAAATATCTTCTGTATGTGTGTGTGTGTACGGAACGCGGAGTCGCGCGATTCTGAATGAAAAGCTCGAGGCACACCGACGTACGATTACGAGCCGCACCGAACAGAATTTTGAGAAAATAAATGTTCAGTTTTTTTTGCTTTCGTCGATTGACGAATTATTTAGCTGTCATTTCTTTGGTTGTCATCACGATTATGAATATCATTTTATTTTTTTTTTAATTTTTTTTCTCTTTTCTTTTGGCCGCAAATTTACACACTGCACATTTGATAGAATTACAGAGTACCCGGCGTATGTAGACTAATAAAAAGGCATTTATTTTCTCTGTTCTGGGTGGTGGTGATTTCGGAAAATGATTATACCCCGCGGGCGAATCGAAATAGGAAAAAGGATATCTCAGTTCGACCCTGAGGTATTGCAGACGACCGTCCGATTATCCGGTGGAAACGTAAAACCGAAATTGGAAATATTCCCCGTCGCTGGAACGAGCGTCCACGGCAACGTTAACACCCTGAATCCCACCGGTTCAGGAAATAACAATTATCCACAGTCGTTTAATAACGTTTTAGAAAAAATTCTTCATCCGGATAACAATTCTGTTAACGCCGTAACGGTTTTCGGTAACGCGGCTGGCGCGTCGTCCTCGGGGGTCGGGAGTAGTTTGAATTCTAACGTGGGCGAAGCTGCGACTTCCGGTTATTTCGAAGGTCGCAATAATCTCGAATTAACGACGGCGAAAAATCAGAACGCGGACGCGGCGAGCGCGAGCGCGGGATTTATCGATAATCCGAACAGTTTTCCCACCCCGTCTTTCGACACACTGATAAACCCGGCGACGGTTCCCTTCGATGTTAATTTCTTACCGGACACCGCGCCCTCCGATTGGTTCGCCAACGTACCGCCGGAGTTCAGGAACGCGAACACGGAGTCCATGCAAGGGCTGCCCTGCACACATTGCGGCAAATGGTTGAGGAATAAAATAACGTTGAAACGTCACATTCAGGATTTACATTGCGCTCAAAGCGAGGAATTCAGATGCAACATATGCGATAAAGTTTACAGAACTAAAAATAGCCTCGTCGTTCACAATTGCAATTATCACGGTAATAACAAAAAAATTCATCACGGTAAATTGTTCGTTGGACAGGGAATTCAATTCTAGGGTTTCTTTTTTTTTTTTTTTTTTATAATTCGTACACCAAAATCGGGAGTCGGAAATTTTTCATTGACGAAAAGAAGAGAAGAGACAGCCCCGAGTTGAACGAAACCGGAAATTCGGATGAATTGGGTCAAACGATCTCATCTTTTTTTTTTCAAATTTTTTTCCGGGTTATATTAAGGAAATATATTCGCATTGACTGCGTTTTTAAAGTTACCTCACGCAAAAGAAATGATTACACTAATAATTATGCATAACAATAACCAATATACAAATGAAAAACTAATAGTCGTTCACGCTTTGTATGCATAAAAATATATACTATACATGACTATTATATTGTATATATAAAAAACGAATTAGAAAAGGAAAAAATTATATATATATATATATAAACAATATTTATACATGTATATTATAGATGAAGTACATATAGAATTGAATGTATAATGATATTTAAATAAGGCTGTATACCTATTGTCATTGACTTGAAAAAGTTAATGTATTATATACGTGAAAATTTTGACGGAACTGGCGATATATGATATAATTGAAAAGGAGAATAAATACATTGGTGCGCCAATAATACATATATATGCGTGTTATCATTGATTCGACAAACAAGAATGAAAAAAATTCTATTTTATTTATTCATTCGTTGGAAATATTGGGTGGGAAAATTATGGAAGATCTGATTGTGAGGTATCGAAAATTTATTTCGATAACTGGATCATCGACGGTATATGAGAGTTGTGAGAATTGATAAGGTCGTTATTTTATTTTATAATATATAAAAATGAAACGCATCGGAAAAGAAAAATAATTTACCATAGAAAAAATAAGCCCCCGCATCATCGTCATCAAATCATTAAAATCAATCACATCTGTAAATATATATACTACATATATATACATGAAATATATATGTGTATACATCTACATACTGCACCACTATATACCTGCTGTAAATAATTATATATATTTACTTATATTACCACGCATCAACATCTGGAAAATCTCCATCTTGGTGATCTGAACAAACACTAACCTCATCGCACAGAATCAATCGTTATATGGACTCTTGGATCGCTTGGCATTCTACTATAATGCGCTGCTATTACATACATACCTATAAAAACAGGAAAAAAGAAAAAATTCAAATCTTAAAACTCAACTATAAATTTTTATTCTTTTATCTGTTATACTTGTTACTACAGTTTTATTATATCACAGACGAAATGAATATACTCCTTTACTTTTTTTATTTTCTCTTCCTGAAATTTATCATCGGTGATAAAATTTTGGAATAATTTTGATCGAAAGAACAAGAAAAAGAAAGATCTTTCGTTTTTTTATTCACAATTTATTACAGTATTTTGGTTGTTCTTTTCATTATCCATTCGTAGGTTCAGATAATGTGTTCTTCTATTTTTCTTTCTCATAATTGATAAATATTCAATTCGTCTTCAATTAAAAATGTCACACGTAATTTCGCTGAAACAATTAGCGAATGTTACGTGCATTTAAACTGTAAAAAAAAGGCACATCTTTAAATAATTATACATTACGCATATAACTAAGTACGTGGGCACGGCTTGTCAGGTGATGGTGGCAAAAACAAACAAAAAAAAAAAAACCAAAAATAATTCAATAAATTAAACATAATTCAAAAAATGAAAAAAAAACAAGAAACAAGACACACGGTTTTCAAGAAAAAAAAAAATCAATCATATCTGAATCATTTGAGAGAAAAAAAACAGAAACAAATCAAACTGAAAAAAGAAATTCAAAATACGAGGTGCAGGCGCGTGCAATTATTTTGTCGCGGTTTGAGAAAAAAAGAAAAAGAGAAAAAAAATTTTTTGGATATCGTGTAGAATCGAATTTTGAATTGAGAAGTAAGAAAAAAAAAAAAGGAAAAAAAAAAGAATTCAATAAATAATTAATAAATGATAATGATGATAGTTCGAGTCAGAAAGTAGAAGAAAAAAAACAAAAAAAAAAAAGTAACCCTGTGTCTGGTTCTGCCGCCAGGTCTGTTGGCCGGCAGCAGCGTGACCGATGAATTTCGATGCGAGCCTTGCAACAAAAACCTGACATCGCTAACACGGTTGAAGCGGCACATTCAGAACGTTCACACGAGACCGAGTAAGGAGCCGATCTGCAACATCTGTAAGAGAGTTTACTCCAGTCTTAACAGCCTGAGGAATCACAAGAGCATCTATCATCGACAGCACAGCAAAAATGAACAACAAAGGAAAGAGGAGGAACAACGTAACGCGGCCGCAGCCCATGCGGGACGTGATATCATAGAAAGAAGAGAACAATTGCAATTAGAACGTTCGTTCTCTCATCGTAACGGATAAAATGAAATGAGCCATATAGAGAGAGAGAGAGAGAGAGAGAGAAAGAAAAAAAGAAAGGAAAAGAAAAACCTTAATAAACAAATAAACAAATAAAATAAAAAAATTTATCAACCACAATAGTGAGCGCAGGAAGTAATCGTGACGATGTATGGATACTATTGATCGACCGATATACGTGTAAAGAAATTGCAGAAATTTTCGGAAAATCTACGTCGTTCAATTTCAATAAAATCGGACGATTGATCATCGTAATTATCGTTACTATTAATATTATTTTATTAATAACATTAAAAGCAATTTTATTTTTTTATTCTCATCGAAGAGTCGATGTAATACAATTACAATATTTTCTGAACAAATGGAAATTACACAAGTGGAGTGATATATATATACATACATATTTACTCGTAGATGAGAGGAAGAGAGAAATTGAATTAAAATAAATTAATTTGAGTTAAATAATGATAATAATGATAATAATTGGTGAGGGATAATCGATACACGGTTCAAGTGAATAATTTATATACATATACATATACATATATAATACGATATACTATATATGTATAAAAACTCGGAACAACTATAGTTACCCCCATTTTGTTTTTATTTTTTTACACTTTTTATATTTTATTCTCATTTTCTTTCCTACCTCCACATTTTTACAATATACTGATGATATAAAAGTTAGAAAACTAAAAGAAGAAAACTAAAAAAAAAAAAGATAAATTCACCAATCATACCTACTTGTATACCTATAGTTACGGTTATCGAGGAACACGAAACTGGATGTCAATTTGTTCAGTTGTATGAAAGAAAAAAAAAAGACACAGCACTATGGCGAGTGCGTTGATAAACTTTGCTCGTAATTTTTTTTCACTTCTCCTTATCATCTATTTGGTAATTATTGCAATTTGCCAATAATTTGTACACCTATGTATAGAAGAGCTGTGCTGATTACAAGGCTTATACTATTTTATTTAATTTCATTCAATTTCATTTGTAAATCGATTTTTTTTCAACCAGAGTGTCCTGATTGTGTGAAAGTTCAATGAATCTTTAACGTTAAGAATTATTTTCAATTATAATTTCGATTATAATTATTGATAATATTTATGATTTATTAATGTTACAATTTTTATGAATAGGTATACCGATAATTTAATTATTATTAATTATAAAATTTATTATCAATATTTTTAGATTTACTATGATTGTGATTATCATTACTATAATCTTCGTTTTCCGACAATTACTTCATTATTTTTATGTACGTATTTAAATTCATTCAGTCACGAGGTATGGATCAACGTATTGTGGTAGCGGTGCGTCGGTGTGCCATTCCGTTTTTTTCTTCCCTTTTTTTTTTCAAATTATTCGTATAATTATTACAATTTTTTTTTTTTTCTTTTTATTGACGAGGTTGTAGAAGATTGATTTTTGGAACAATATACAATTTTAATATAATTTGCGAAGTGAGCAGCATAGAAAAGAAATAGACGATGATTTATCGATTGATTGATTGATCTGAAAAAAGAATAACGTTGGATCAAATTAAGAGAAAATATTCATATACATATATATGATTGAGAATCGGAGGGCATTCAAATTATCGAGATGATATTATTTCACCAAGCAGGAAATATATAATTAATATATTATAACGTCGATTGAAGGGAAAACCATTAAGCCCAAGTGATGCTATATTATAATATACATAATGTGGAGAAAAACTAGTACAAACAACTGAACTGAATACAAAATAATTTAGTTTTTATATGCATAATATTTGCTGAATGTGAAATACGTACATGTATATTATACATAGTACATATGTATTCTCTATGTGCACATAGTAGATATGTATGCATCATACATAAATGAATACATGCAGAAAAAGGTGTGAAAAATATTATAGAGCTTTTTTTCTTTTTTTTTTTTGGGATGAAGTAACGCGTACGAAAATCTCTGAATATTCAGAAGGTATAATTTTATAAACAGTTCATTGATAATTGCATGTCTTTGGCAATTCGTAAGTTTTATTTTTCATTTTTATTTAATGTTAATAATTGATAGAAGGAAAGAAAAGAGGGGAAGAAAAATTAGTAACCAATAATTGAATGATGAGGTTGAAAAAAAATTAAATAATTCAAACGTTGGTTGGGTCTTGTGATTGTGAATATGGGTTGACGGAAGACTGAAAATTTTTATGAGATTTTAGCTGGCTTGTGATTTTTATTTCTATAAAATTTCAATACTTAAACAAAATTAAAATTCGCAATTTGTTCTTCTCTCCTTCTTTTCAATCTATCAATAACTTGGTTAGTTTTTAATTTTATTGTGAGAATTTTTTTTCATCGAAGAATCATCGATCTTGATCTGTTGAATATACGTTTTTTACTATGATTTATAATTAAAGTTGTAACGAAGTATTTGCAAAAACAAAAATGAAAAAGAGGAATCATTCATAAAGATAGTTGATGCAGGTAACTACGCTATGAATTACAATTCAACAAAGGATAACGGAAATAGAATTGAAAAAAAGATAATTTATTCAACATTTTACTGGTAATTTTTATTAATTATAACGTAATTACTACTATTATCTTTAATTTTATCATTAATATTAATCATATTCATATTTTATGTTTGCTAAACTATCGTACACCATTTTGTCTCTTTGGCGTGAGAAGAAAAGAAATTCTGTGATGAAAATATAAGAAACAAAAACGTGAAAAGCAACAAAAAAAAAACAAAAAAAAACGAAGGAATTGTGATATTATTGAAATTTTTATTCGATACGGTTGAGTATTTCTGTGATTGAAATTCGTTAATATATCGTTAGTAACTATATACAAGTATATATTTTATTCTATAGGAAATATAAAAATTATTTCAACCGAATTTTCACGATGCAGAATTTGAAAAGGACGCATTGGAACGTTTGAAAAATAAATTAAGCTAAAAATAGTGACACGAGATCGATTCTTACTTGATTTTAATTTTTTTTAGGGGATGAAAATCAAACCCCACTCGCAGGAATTAAAGTTGAACCATACGTAATGTAGAAACTAATAAAACTTCCAGCGCAAATTTCCACGTAAAATTGAATTACGACGTTGAATATTAAGTCGTAGAAAGACGTTGGATCTGAAATCAATACCTGTAGTAAACATTTCCGTTTTGACCTTTCGTGTTTACCTCGTTACACACATACGCAAATCTCTACGGTATTCCTCTACATTCTTCAGTTCTACGCGGTACTTAGAGCGGGCCGGTTGTTCCATTGAATTTTATAGTAGTAGAGAAGTGATGCATCGGTTGGTGATCAGGTGGCGAACAAAAAAATCTTTGAGTGCATTTCGGGGTGAATTTAATTCTTGTGCGATCCGTGAACTCGTTTTCTTTTTTTCGAAAGTATTGATCTCGTTATTTCTTCATTCTCCGTGGCAATTTCATCGGATTTTGGGGACGCGAATTTTGAACGAAGATAAAAATTTGATCGGTGATAGAAAAACGTGCTCGAAATCCCACCAAACGTCTGATATAAAAATGTATACTTTTTTGACGAAATACAATCGAAAAATTTATCCAACGCGGTATTAACGAGTGAAAAAATGTAAACGAATCGAGCGTCGCTATAATCTGCGTTCTAACATCAAACTACGCATCATTCGGTACGCCAGTCTAGCAGGGCAAGCCACTAGTTTCGGAATTTTTCCATTCTTCGGTGAGTAAAAGTTACTCTTCTCACGTATGGTTGAATTTTCGTCACTGCGATATCTGAAACAAAAAATCAATCGAGATGGAAATTAAGTAGTCGACGTATGTTACTCTCAGAACCACGAATGAATTGTTGTTCATCTGAAAAACATTTTGCAATCGTAGCAAATCACCCCTTCGGTTTTCGAATGATTCTATAATGCGTTCCTTCAAATTCGACATTCTGTATTTTTTTGAATTTTAATTTTTTGAACTTTTAAATTTTATTCTTTTTTATTTTTCACGATACTATTTTAATCGTAAGTACAGGGCGCGTATACGATGATTGAACGTTGTAAATAATTAAACAAATAAATGGAGAGATATTATAAATCTCAGTGTAGAGAACATAGCGTAGGTGCATAGTTATAATTTGTAAATAAATTTCTTCCTTTTTTTTATACCTGAGTTTAC
Organism: Athalia rosae; assembly: GCF_917208135.1. Taxonomy (NCBI): domain Eukaryota; kingdom Metazoa; phylum Arthropoda; class Insecta; order Hymenoptera; family Athaliidae; genus Athalia; species Athalia rosae. The sequence continues at coordinate 16,063,068 of NC_064029.1, read as the reverse complement.
AGTATATAATATTAATATAATACGCACACACGGTTAATATATAGATATATATTTTTTAATATCGATACATGCTATACCTAGATACACACATGTATGCACACATATAAATACGATTATTGATATGAATTTTAAAGGGTCAGGGTAAAACATTTCCATTGTACTCACACGCATTATGTTTTCATTATTTATGAATAAACGCATTTTTTTATATCGACAATACGACCATATTTATATGAACAATTATTTATGTTTCTAATGAATATGACGATGATGATAATGATGACGATGATGTTGATGATGGCGGTATATTGCTCACAAAGGAGAGGGGGGAAGTTCCGCAACTGTGGCGTGAATTTTAAATTCGGGTAACCGAACATATATTTTTCCACAAAAATTCTTTGAAAAAAAAGAAAAAATGTGTTCATCCCCCAAACGCGATGTGTACAAATGTGAGCTGCATGGATCCTCACTATTTGTTTAACGAAACGTACGAATGAATTTCTAATAAAAATCTTCGCGTCCATAGAGGAAATATAATGGACGCACTGCAAAACACATTGATCTACTATAATTCGATCATCCGATTCGATTATAGTTTTTTTTTCTTCTCTTCTGTCTTTATTTATTTTCCAATAAATTACGATTCCGGTTCTCTATGCGATTAGTAGAGCAACATCATATTACATTTTCCCCCCATTAGGCTCATCCACGTCCGGGGAAGCATTGAGAATGGTATGTTGGAACAATTTTTCGTTTAAAGTTTACCTACCTCTTGTTCTACGTTTGTTGTATGCAACCAAATAATTTTATTGAAAAGTAATATTTTATATCATACATTTAACTGATAATAATATAATATTAACATATCTGCAGTTATGTATTCTGAACTGTTTGAAAAATATAGATATACACCAGTATACCTATTGTCTGTATAAAAATTATTAGAAGAGAGAAAAAAGAAACTTTTAATTTTGTCAATTTTGAAAAATGTATATCAGTTCAGAATATATATTACGGTAGATCCCATGTGTCGCTCAAAATCATTACGAGACATTTTATACAAGAAGAGAAGTAAAAAAAAAAAAAAAAAATGAAAATAGTGAAAGAAAGAAAAAAAATCTTTAATGATTATTTAAAAACTTATCATATACCATTTTTAATGTATATCTAATATATATATATGATAAATCGGTGAAATAACGATTGCGATTGGTTATCGCCCCGTATGTATGTATATATATATATATATCCTAATAAATAATATATATATACATAGTTAACTGAATAAATCAAATTACCATAATCAATGACAAACCAGAGCCCCGAGCCTTTTTCTCATTAGCTTTTGCAATATGAACGTGTCAGCAGGCAAAAAAAGTAATAGAAAGATGCAAAAAGAAAAGTTAGTAAAAATTAGAAGAGAAAATTACATAACATGATCGAAACCCATGCTCCTGTATAGAATTACTAGTATCGTACTAATGTGTCCACAATACAATATTAATGGCAGCCGTATCTCTGTTCTTCTTTGTTCCCGGTCCCGCTCGGCTATGTGCTCTGGTTCGTCATTGTTCTCTGTGTGTACCCAACTTCACTCACGGACTTGCTGGGGATCCGTCCGCACGTGGGTCTTGTCTGCACCTTCCATTGGTTCGTAACGGATGTTTTTATGATTTTTTTTGATTTTTTTTTTCCTTCTCTTCATTCTGATAATATTCATCATTTTGTTATATTAAAAAAAAAAAAAACGAATCTTTTTTTTTTGTGTTCTTTGATTTTTTTTTTTGTTTATCGTTCGATTCGGTATGTGAAAAATGATGATTTTCGGACATAATTTCCCCGCGTTTATGCTAAACCAAAGGCCCGCCATCAGCGATTCTTGCTATGAGGTTATCTCACCCTTTGCACGGTAGTCTGTTACCACCGGGCGTATGTTATACTTGCGACGTATGCGGTAAAACCCTCTCGACAAAATTAACCCTCAAGAGGCACAAGGAACAACAACATTTTCAACCGTTGAACAGCGCGGTTTGCGCCCTTTGTCACAAAGTCTTTAGAACACTCAATAGTCTCAACAATCACAAAAGCATTTACCACCGTCGACAGAAATGAAGAAAATCAAAAATAAGAAAAAGAAAGAGAGAAAAAAAAATGAACAGAAAACGAGTTAATGAACATTAATGTTATACCTAATTAACGAGGCAACAAAAAAAATTTATACATAATATTATACATATATATATAAGTATATATATGCTCTTAATATATATTATTATATATACACGTTGTTTTTTTTTTATTTTTTTTCCGATCGCATACCGTATGAACTGTTTGGTGAATAAGCGTATCGTTGTATAATCATCGATTTCATTGTACAGAATTTGATAGATCGAGAGATCAATTTTTTTCTCTTCGCGTTAATTGATCGGGTAATTCATTTATTTCTTTATTCATTCGCAATTGACGATTGTTGGATATTTTTTTATCTATCTGCGTGAAACTGCGTTATCGATATCGCGTTTCTCCGTATATTGCGGAACTTTGTTTGATTTATCGAAAAAGAGTCATTGAACGATTGCATTGGAAATGACGATGTGAACTTGATCAAATTTTCAATCGACATTCGCGTTCCACTTCTCTCTTTTCAATTATTTAGATTCGTGTGCGGTGCTTCCAGAAAAATGCGTACGTACGTGCGTATATGTAAAATTATTAGACATATTTTTATTATCCAATGAATACGATGATTATACGTGAAATTTTATTTCGAAAGAAAAAGAACAAAAAATTTTGACCGATTAATAAATATATGCGTATATATTTGTATGACAGTAGAAGAAGGGAAAAAAAACAAAATAACTTCATTCAATTATGATAAATTAAACGTGTATCAGACTTTATTGATTAAGGTGCGTATAAGTATATTACATACATAATTATAAATCGAAAGCTTAGATAGACTGCGGCGCGGACATTTTGCGAAATAATAGAAGAATGAATTTATTATATTTGAGATAATTAACATCTGATGATCACGATGATAACTTCATTAATAGTTCATCGGTTGTTAATTGAATTGAGGAATGAGAAAACTATCAGGAAGAAGAAAAAAAGAAAAGAATACCTTTACTCGTGTGTTAAATATTAACACTCCGAAGACGAGAAATAAAAAAATTAATGAGTAATTTAAAAGATAGTCAGGTTTCAAAGATAGGGAAATTTTAGGAGGAGAATAGGAACATTGCGAAGTGATCGAAAAATTTTTTGTTTTAAAAAATTGCAAATCGCGCCACCGCTAAAACGTTAATCAATACAAGAACTGCAGGTTGAATTAATGTAATCTCTATAATTTATTATTATCGTTATTAATAAAAATTCTGATACACGCGTAAATATCTGTATACACTGCAGAGTATAACGGTAATGATAATAATATTAATAATAATATAATTAATAATATCATAATAAATATTGTAAATAAAATCAGAATAATATATAATAATGATAATACGATACGATTATGCGGTAATTAATAATTGAGGGACGGGGAATCGTGCGTACTAAATAAACTATATAATTATATATTATTTATATAGTTATCGAGGGCTAATAGAACACTTCCAGGCGTAAGACGCCAATCGTCCAACTAATTATAGGAGGAAAACATTTAATGTTAAAAGACTGTACGAACGTATATAAATATATATATATTATAATAATTAAATAACTAAATAACTAAATACTGCAAGACTCAGATTTATTGTTTCAATTCAAACTTACGATTAAAATTGTAATACAATATACATACATATTATATATATCGTAACACGTACATGCATCCATCATAAGAAGAATTAACAAAATGAATAAAAAATTGATGAAAGAATTTTGAAAAGAAGTCAGAAAAGAACCATAAAATAATGCCCGCGAAATCACATGCCTCGGTAACATATTATTACGGCGCAAATATTTGTAGATACCGTTTCTTCTATCGTTCTAAATTATTTCTTTTTTTCAATTTCACATCCCAAAGTTGTGTGTCTCTTCTGCAAGTATTTTTTTATTCTCTGGGTGAATCGAAATAAATCTGAATAATAGTTACCGAGGCAGATGTAATACACCTTATGTATACCATAAATATGTTCGCGGTGCGAAGATGCAATGATGATATAATACATAATATATTTTATCTTAATATATTCATTCCATAATTAAAAATATAATATTGATGAAGAAAAGAAGTAAAAAAAAAAAAATGATGAAAAAAAACAGGAAAAATGAAATGAAAAAAAAATAAATTAAATTAAATTGCTTTACGGGGTACCTTTGCATAGACACGCGCGTTCATTACATATTGTTTTTTAGTTGTTCATATGCACCGGGCTTTACATAAAGTACCTTATATATATATTTATATATTATTTTTATATATTATAATACATGTATGTATTTATATGTATATATATAAATACTTAACTTAAAAACGTCTAGCACCCTGCAATTTTAATTTTACGTAATGCAAATTGATAGTTTTTCTTCTATTTATTTCTTTCTTATTTTAGAAACGCGTGTATATAAAGTCTGATTTAAAATACTCAAGTGCAACGCGTGTAAGAACTATAGATTTTTCTTTGTTCTCTTTATGAATGATAATCTTTCGATTTTTTTCATTATGTCGGTAATACATGCACATATTTCGAATGTACAATAGAGTCTCGATGAACAACAGGATCGATATTACCGTTTTCATAAATATATCCGACAAACAAATTATTAATTATATCGTACACAATGCCCTATGCCCTTGTTGTACGTACAGTATACACGAAGTAACTATTATAAAAAAAAAAAAAACCGGCAATTCAAAATTTATGTTACAATTACGGCACACAAAAACGCGTTTTCGATGTGACCATATATATATATATATATATATGTATAAATACGTATACGTTGAACCGATACATAGTCGTGCGGTTGAAAATTTATTTATTGCAAAGCAAAGGAAAAAAAATAAAGAAAAAATATGGGGGATGAAAATTAGAAATTAATAATATGATACAATAACTAAAAATCTAAAGTATAAAAGAATTAACGTTATGAAATACGGTATGAGATATATTGTGATCGGGACTATAAATTTAAAAAAAGAAAAAATGAATCGTTCGTACGCATAAAATATACTCGTATGAATTGAAAATTTAGACTGCAGGTGCTGATGAATTAACATTACATAATTATCGTAAGATTGATTAGGAAGAAAGAAATGTAGAATTAAAATTTAATTCAATTCAAGTTGGAGAGATTTTGAGTGAATGAAAATGAACGCGATTTTTTTTTTCCTTGTTACATTATAAATATAAATAGCATTCATACCAGTTCAACAATTGATACATATTTAATAATTATAATAATATTAATAATGCTAATAGTAACAACAACAGCAACAGCAACAAAAACATAATATCACATTATATACATATACGGTCAACGATAAGCGCTATAAACAAATAGAAAATAGTAAAAAAAAATGAGAGAAAAATAAGAAAAAGAAATGAAAAAAAATACACGCACACCCTCCTACACACACACACACACACACACGTCACATTATGTACTGAATAATAATTAATTCATTGATTAATTAGCCACATTACACAATATATTAGTCGACTATAAATAAAATATACATAATGTCTTATAAATACGTATATATATACATATTATATGCATATATATGTATATAAATATATTTTAGTAGAACTTTGATAAAACATATTACAAAAGAACAAAAAAAAAAGCTAAATAACTAAAATAAAAAAATAAATAATTATTGAATAAATAAAAATCTTCTTGAATATATTCATTCGGTTTTCATTATTCTCTAGCATACGAGTTTTTTTCTAAATCCACCAGCATAAATCGTCTTTTCGATTGCATGAACTTTTGAAATAGATTTTATTTGATAATTAAGATACGAGAAATAAATTATATATTTTTTGTTTCTCTTCCTCTCGTATAAATTAACTCGATGCTTGCGCTCAAACAGATCGGATTAATTGAATTTCTGTCAATCTCGCTGCAGTTGCTTTTATCTGAGGCTGAAAATTTCTCATCTTCAACACTAGACGAGCAAAATATCGATGATTCGTATATAATAATTCTAATAATATTCATAGTAATAGTGATAATAATTATAATTAACATATTTGTAGTAACAATAATTTATCCGATATACTTGAACTATAGTGAATGGTTTTTATTCAGATAAAAAAATAATGAAAAAAAAACGACTGTAAATAACGAGTATCTCAAGAAGATTTTTATAGTTTTGATTCAGAAAAAACGTATATATTATTAAAGTTATATATATACATGTGTATATATGTATGTATATATATATTAATACTCACATAGGAAACTAGATTCTATATGGGGAGAAAGAAAAAAAAAAATCACCCGATCAAATAGTACGTATACGTTGTCGCTGGAAGTATGTATGAAAAATAACTTCAACAAAAAAACAAACTAAGGTTACATAAACGATAGAATAATAATGTTTTATAGTAGCTGTATATGTATATATATTATTTATACGTATATATATATATATACATATATTTATATGATACAACTTGAAATTGAAAAGAGAAAGGAAAAAATACAATTAACTGATTAAACAAACACAAAATACCCATACACCGATATAGCTAGGCTATGATATAGAATAATATGTATATTTCTCTGAGCGAATGATATTTTTAAGGGCCCGGTCGATTTTTCATTCTTTTCATTTTTTGGTTTTTTCTTACATTTCATCCGCGTATGATTTTTGCCGTAAAAAAATTCATGTACGGTAAAAAAAGGAAACAAAAAAAGGAGAAAGATGGAAAATGGAAACTCAAGTAGATGAGAATAGCGAAATTTCCACCCTCGACTCTATTTCGAAAAATGAAAGTTTCTGTCTTCGGTTAATTAGATAGAAATTCAGGAAGTAATTACGTCAAGATGCACGCGTGTCATCCCTTAGAAATATTGATTCAGGTCTCAGTTTCGAGTGATTTCTTGATCGATAAATATTATTGAAAAATCTAGAAGAATAAAAAACGAATCAACCGCACCAACAGACTCATGAGATAACAGAAGAGAAAAAGAGAAAGAAATAGGGAAAAGAAAGAAATAGTTATTTAGAAGAGAATATTTGGGAAAATTAATATTAAAAAAAAGAACGAAGCTTTAAATTTATGAAAATAAATAAGATTAAAAAAGAAAAAAAGAAAAAAAAATGAAGAAAAAGTTAACAATTTTATAGTAGTCACACGAAAGAACTGATATTGATAATATTTAAATATGTATAGACTACTCAATAAATTGACTTATATATGACTACTGTAAAAATGGCCAAATACGCAAATGGTGGTACCCACCCCCAACAATCGTGGAGGGGAGGGGTCAAGTATATTATGGAAATAATAAATTATTAATAAAAAAATTAATATAAATTGAGGAATATTTAATTATGCAAATGACATAGAATAGTGGATTTTATTTGATTTTTTTTTTAGTTTTTCTTTCTATTCCAATCAAATTCCATCATTACATAACGTTCGTAACATTGATACGATAATTTTTTAATATTATCATACAAATATTTTCTTTTCGTCATCTATGTCGTTACGATTTAACTTCTCTGATTCATCTTGTTTTTAATGAGTTAGAAAAATTGTATTTCTTTTTTTTACTTTAATTTTTTTCTTGTACATTTTTATCACGTCTTAATTGGTGTTATTAATTATCAAGCATGGCGCTATGATGATTGTTATCTATTGATTTAATCGAACGGTTGAAAAATATGAAAGAAACAGAATAAAAACTAAAATAAGTAAATTAATAAACGAACGAATAAAATGAGTAGAGTACAGAAGACGGAAGACAAATTGAATAAATAATCAAAAAACAAATTAGATAACGAGGATAAATAAAAAAAAATAATTAACCTCCTGTTAAAATTGGCCTGTGATATGACAGAATTGTTGCATTATGTTTTCTTAAAATTTAACAACTGAATAAAAAGAAAGAAAAAACATTGAATAAATTAATGAAAAATAAAAAGACTGAGAGTAAAAATCGCATCGGTTACGGTCGAAATATGACATTAAAGATGTCGTTTTGTGAACCACTATTGCAATCAAACAGGATAGAAAAAAAAAAGAGAGGAATTTTTTTTGTATAATATACGTGAATCAATTATCAAAAATGAATGTAATTAATATGCTCTGTCAGATAACTTTGAGACTGTAAATAATCCTGCCTTGTTGGCGAATAGAAATTTTTTAATTTTTTTTTTTATACATAAAAATATATATTATACCTTTTCATGTACAATTAAATAATCGTCTGTTGGAAAAATTGAGAAAAAAAATCAATGGTTTGAAAATATTCAGACGATTAATGAATTGAGAGATAGAAAGAAAGAGAAAAAATCTCCAATTTGAAAATATTGCGTTAAACAAATATTGAGATACCGTAGAAAAGGGAATTGGTGATTAGTTTATAAAACAGAAGCGATAAAAAAAGCAAACGTTTTTATCTATCACGGTAATTAAAACGTAAATTTTATGTAAAATTGTAAAAGCTTTATTATTTATTCGACCGCAACAAATGTTGGTATCAGACTGAATTGAACTGATTTGTCTCATTATTTTTACATATATTTACATATATATATATCTACTTAATTAGTCGACTTTATATATTGGACTGATTTTACTATGTTGACTGATGTTACCAAACTGTTAATTAAAGAAGAAAAGAGAAAAAAAAAACGATGAAAAAGGAATTCGAATACCCTTTAATGATTAAGTTGAAGAAAAAAATATATAATAATATTTTGAAGCTTTTCCATTAAAAAAAAAAAGTTAAACAAACTAAACAAATTGAAATCCAAATTTACACCCATTGCGATTAAAATTGAGGGATAAAAAAATTAGGGTGTCGTAGGAAAAAAGAAAAGAAAATACAAAATTAAAACTATAGGAGGAGCAATTCAAAATTGACAGACGCAACTCAAAAATATAAAGCCTTTTTAAAGTTTAACTGCAAATTTGGAACATAGGTATCTAAAAAAATGAAAGAAGAAATGTTTTCACGGATATTTCGTTATTTATTATAACTATTTTTTTTTCAGTCTATTTTTATATTGCCCTTTTATTTTTAATGAAGCACAAACGATTATGTATATGCATACATACACTTGTATACATACATATATGTAACGCTATTTTATATATTTTAAAGTACACATTTTTTATGTATAGATAAATGGTCGAGGGTTCTAATATATAATATATACACACATATACATAAGTCTATAGCTTTACATATTTTTTCTTTCTTTCACATATATTAAAAAAAATATCAAACAATCATTGAATGAAAAACGATAGATTCATGCGTAAAAGAGAAGAAATGAGAAAAATAAAATATGAGGGAGCGAATTAAACGATACGGAAATATCCAATTTACAAATTAGGTAATTAAATATACGATACATTATAACTCTATGATACGTAGAATAGTTTGTACCTGCGCAAATAACTGAAAATCGAATCAAATTCTGAGGGTGGATTCCACCGAAATGTCAGAGAAAATTGAATTGTTATCGGTTTTTTGAACGATTCAAGGATGTGCAGGAGTCGAAAAATGTCTCCTACGATTTTTGGATGCGACGAAAGTTTTATGAGCGTAAAAATTTTAAAGATGAGTTTCTCGATTCCACCGGTGTGGTAATTTCAACAAATCGAAAATCGACTTTCTCGACTATTTCAATATACTCTACCCTTCAACGGACTGAAAATTATATCGGATTTAAATAGATTGGGAAGCGTACTTTTAGGTTTGCACGCATTTTAAAAGTAGAGTCGTCGGAGAGAAAAAAGAAAGAGGAAACCAACAAATTTCGTAATCGTGTTCGCGCATAATTTTTGTTATTTCTTTATTTCTTGCGTCCTTTTTATTATAAATATTTATAATACCGATGAAACTGAAGACGAATATAAATAATTAATAAAAAAACAAAAAAATAGAATTTAAAGTTGAACAAACGATTAAAGAAAAAAAACTAACATATTACGTTACGATATTCTGAATGAAAAATAATTACGATAATGATTAAAAAAAAAGCCCTAAAGTAAAAAGGAAAAAGAAAATTAAAAAAAAAGTTCAACGTAGTTATGTTATATTGCTTACTTATTATTTGTTATCTGCCAAGGTGTTCTGGTAATAGTATATATTTATTGATTATTATATTATTATCCTTGTTTAAGGCTATATCAAATGCATTTTAATATATTTTCATTTTTATATTATATAATTATATATACGAAAATGTATAACTATTTGGTTCAAATAATTCGGTTGTATTTTTCATTTATTGTTTTCTACATGGTTACCTATCACATCCTCGTCGATAAATGATGATCGTTCAGATATATAATATCGATAATGATATTATACAGAAATATTTTACAATTTCATCCCCTCACTCGAGTCACGATCTATATATTATATTATAATTCGTATGATTTCCAATATACATATAGGTACGTAAAGAAACACACAAAAAAAAATACAAGAGAAGCAATTTTTTATATTCGCTTTGTTTCAGCTGGAAGGTAAGTTTAATGCTAATTGTGTAATGACCTAATTGTTGATGCGTTGTTTCTATTGTGACGTCAAAGCCATAAAATCCTAACAGTCATGTCCGGCGTATATATAAAACATTATTGTTATTTATTATTATATTATCTATTTTTTTTTTATTATTATACATATAGTTTCGCAGGACATTTCCAATCTATTATCGTGTATATCAACATGTATCATCGTTATTATTACTGTTATCATTATTATTATTATGTTACAGTATATTTTCATCAGATATTCAGCGTGTTTCATATCAAACTAATGTCTCCTCCCCCACCCCCAACCCCATATGTCAATATGTACTCACCTAGAGATGTGTATGTATAGGTTTTTGTATACATACACAAAATAATTGAAATTTTCATTAACTTTGTATTGAAAAAAAAAGATATACACTTACATATTACATCGTGGGACGTTGAGTCGAATGTGTGATTAGAAATAATTTTTGAGGAATCGATCGAAAAGCTTTGGCTATTCGGAAGGGGGCGGGGTGAATGAATTAAGAAAATTAATTAGAATTTTCGTTCATGTTTCAAACAGCCTGTTGAGGAATTAAATGTTGTGGAAGATCTAGACTATTGCCACGAATTTTTTTTTAGAGGGCTAAAACATGCTGAATTGATTGAATTGAAAGTTTTATACCAGACGTGTCTGCGTTGCGGATGATATTTCTAAATGTTGCTCCATTCAGTTGCTGATACATGAAAAACATAGAAAACCAAAACCCAGAACCAAAAACAAAAAGAGGAAACAATGAACAAATGATTATGATGAATTATAAAATGCATGCTTTAAATGTATCCCAGAATGCTCAGTGTCTTCCTTCATCGTCTTCTGTTGAATTTTATTTTATATACATACGTATATGTATATTCATTATTGGTAGTATATATTGTTATATAAACGCATTATATACGTATACATATATATTGCCAGAGAGGAAAAACAGCCAATAAGGACGCAGTTTTTACTCGTTGATTCATTTCGTTCACTTTCATTTGAGGTTGATGTTACATTTTTTGATTCAGTATATCCTCGGTTTCATTTATTACTTGAAATTTTCTTTGAAAAACGAAATTCTGTTTTTACTTATTTACTCCCTTCGTTTATGATGAATCATTATTTGAATTATCGACCCTCTGCCCCCCTTAACCCCCCTTTTCGGCCCCCACATACACTACTGCAACATATTTTTCTTTTTAGTTGATCTTTTTTTTCGCCTGAAAGTTTAATGAGACACGGGACTCGAGAAATTGGATAAAAAGCAATTTTAAAAGGATAATGAATAGGTCCCTCATCGTTTGCCTCGGTTTTCTTGACGGTTAGAAAAGAGACAAAATTAAAATGAAAATAAAAATTGAAAGAAAAAGAACAAAATTGTTTGTATAAAGAGAGAAGAAAAAAAAAAAAATTAAAGAAAGAAAGAAAGAGATGATCATTATGGCACGCGCCATTCCAAGTGCGCTACCTTCTTTTAATTAATGAGAAGCGTGTGGGTAAATGGAGTTTCTATATCCCCCTTTTTATGTAATATACATGTTACATATATACATATACATTTATATGTATGCAATATGTATCTGTATGTATTGACGTTTAATTCATTTCTATACGTACGTACGGAGTAATTATTATTTTTTTATTCACTTGTTGTTACCTTACCTTCGTTAAAAATTACAAATGAACGTTTTATTTTTACATACATATAAATATATGTGTTCTATACCATCGTGTAGCTATGTATGTTCATTTATTATATAGTATATACGTTTTTTTATTCATTCTTTCTTTCTCCCTATTTAAAAGAAGATGAAAAAAGTAAAAGAAAAAACGAGAGAGATCCTCTCAAATTTATAATAAACACATCTCGGCAGCAAACACTCCAGGATGAGGTGTTTATATAGAATTTGTTGTAATTATTATATTTCATTTTATTAATATGAACGGCAGTCAACACAAAACGAACAACCCCCTTCTCTTATTCAATTATAAAATAAGTATAGAATCAAAGTTATATTTTTACAGGGGACAAAGTAGAGGGACAGAAACGGGAAATGTAAAGGGGTGGATTTTAATAAAACGAAATTCACATTCGTTGTATGAAACATCTTTACATAGAAATCTCACTGCACATGTACACATTTTATTCAATTCGATCGTTGATTCGTGAGTAATGACAATAATGATATCAACAACAATTATTATTATTGTTGTATCTGGTCATGCAATTAAAAAAATTTCGATCAATTAAAAATTGAATGCATTTGAAATATATAATATTTATCAATTATTTATTCACTGTTATTTACTTTTGTCTCTTTATCAACTGGGATATTACATTTGGTGAGACGTTTTGTTTATTCATATCATTTTGTTACAATCATTTTTTTTACTCGAACGAAACGAATTGCTTTGAACCGCTTTATTATCTACCTGTTGTTGAATTGTCAGGTGGTGGGTTTTTTTTTTAATTTTACTTTTATATATATAATTTTTTTTATCTTCCCACCTACAATCCTTCCCCTTTTTGCCCCTGAGATAAAATTACGACAGTGATTAACCGCGGTACAGATATAGGTACTACAATCAACACTGCTTCACAATGATGTGCAATTGTCGTTTTATTTATTAATATTTTTTTTTTTTATGAATAAATAAAACAAAAAAAAAATCCTCGAAGTGTCTAACAACCACCTGTACCTACATGTTCGCCATAAAAAACAAATACCTCATCCTGATGTGCGCAGATGTATTAATTTTGAAGAATACCACAAATGAATTGAAAAAAGGGAATGCGTAAATCGATTCGCGTAAAAGAAGAAAGAAAAGAAAAATCTAAAACGAAACCAAATGAACTTTTCTAGCTGAAAAGAACGAACGAAAGAGATGTCTTTCGAATTCTTTCCCTCCCTTCTAATTCTTTTTTCTCTTATATTACATATTTTTCTAGTATCCGATACACACACATCCTGTTGAGTTATACCCTGTCAAAATTATTACAGACCCTTTGAGCCCTGAGCTAGACCAAAAAAAAATTGGTTAAAGGAAGAAGAAAAAAAATTAATCTGCCCCAATACATGATTTGATTAAGACTGTTGAGGAACAAAACTGAGAGAATAAAAAACCTATTAAAAAGTTTAAAAAATAAAAACCAAACAAGAAAGATAAAATAGATAGAATATTAGGGTAATTATTGGAGAAAAAAAAAAGGGAAGACAGGTAAAGAAGAGTGGAGAGAAAGGAGAGGAAGAGGGAAAAAGAGGAGATGTGGCGGTATAGGGGGTTACGTGTGGGGAGCTGCATGAGGTGCGTTGTTGTGTTTCAGTGCTCGCCTCCATGCCTGGACTGACCCTGGTGAACTCCCTGAGTGCACCGTCTACTAAGAAGTTGTTCACCTGCCAGCTGTGTAGCAAGGTGCTATGCAGCAAAGCGTCGTTGAAACGTCACGTGGCTGACAAGCATGCCGAACGCCAGGAGGAATACCGATGTGTCATCTGCGAAAGGGTCTACTGCTCGCGAAACTCCTTGATGACCCATATCTATACCTATCATAAGAGCAGACCCGGCGACATTGACATTAAGTTCTATTGAAGGTTTAGATAAGGTAGGGCCATGTTAAGAAACTTACAAAAATTTCAAACGTTCTTTTCAATTTCCATTTAATTTTCTTTTATTTTATATTATTTGATTTTTCGATTTGTTAAGTTTCTATTTTTTTTTTTTTTTTTTTTTTTTACTCTTAGTTTTTTACACTTCTTACTTTCATTCTGTTAATCGTATCTTTCAATTCGGACCCTACAGACGCGTCGTTTGTCACGATAATTGTTAATATATTTATTTTGCAAATACCAGAAAAAGAATCTGAAATTAAAATTTTCTATCATAAGATTCATTTTTACTTTACTCTCATCCTATACTGACATAAGAATTTCCAATCGAGAATTTCATTTGAATTTTCTTTTCTTATTTTTAGTTTTTATTTTCTGATCGCGTAGTTGGAATAATTTTAGATAAAATTTTCGAACAAAAAATTATAATTATGTATGGTGTAAGACGAGGATGTATGAGTTTTTTTTTCCGATTTTTTCTCTTATTTTATTTTCTTCGTACAAAAGACAAACCACATGTCTGTTATCAAAAATTTACTCAGTTTTTTTTTTTCCTAGTTTTTTAATTTTCTTGATTTTTCTTATATCTATATTATAATACTCTGTATAAAGCACATAATTATAATAAGCTAGTAGGAAATTAGGGTTCTCTACCAGTCACACAAATATTATTATGCTTCAGGTCCCCACTAACCCAACCTACTAAAATGCATAATGCAAAAAAATTATGAAATAATCGGAAGCAGAAAAAAAAATTCCCCAGCCTCAGTTTATGCGTTCTCCTGTAATTTGTCTCTTTGTTGTTTCTGTTAGTATTTTTTTCATCTGATTTTTTTTTTTTGTTAATTAACAAATTTTTTTTTCAATTTTTGTTTAATTCTTGTTCTGTTTTGTTCGCTTTCAATGTTCGATGTTGTATGCATGATCGATGTTGCTTATATTGAATATTTATTTATTTCAGCTTATGGGATGAAATACATACTCAAATATTCCATTGTTACAATAAATTATAACACACACTTATATATATATATATGCCATTTTTTATCACACTATAGCCGATGGACATTGAAATACGTCGATGTTTTTTTTTACTTTTTTTCAAAATTCATATTCATTTTGGTTCTAGAGACTCACAATCAGTTTCATTTCATTTCATCTTTTTCAAATACATTACCAATTTTTTTCTAAGTTTGCGACTTTATCGTTTGAAAGGGAATAAATTTTGGAAAAATTATTATAAATTTCTTTAATATTTTTTATTCTCATCGCCTTACGACATTTGAGCAGTTATCATATGTATCGAATATGCATGGCGATATAGATATCGTGTTCATTTTATTTTATTTTTTCCAAATTTCTATGCTTTCTCGTTATGTTAAAAAAATTAAATTCCTTCACCTTTCATATAAGAATGCTATCATATTTTTTTACATTCATGTCTTTGAGATTTGATATATTTCGTTCAATTGCAATTTAAAGTGCATGATGTATATTTTCATACATATTTTTTTTAAATACATGAATACATATGTAATAAACTGATATTCACATACGTTACACGTTACCTGTTTTTATATATATTAAAAAATTTTGATTTCGCTTCTAAATTGGTAAAAAATCTGATTGAATTCTGCAAAACCTTTTATCTTTTTTTTCTATTCTATTATGTTAATTTTATCATTGTTAATAATATTATTACGACTATTACTTCACTTCGTTTTTCTCGCCTGTTAAAATTATCTAAGAAATAACACAATTTTACAATTAATCATCGTCCGACCGTTTATGACTGCAGAAAACAAAAATAATAAATGTATTCGGATCATTTTCTATCATACCACAGTTTCCCGGTTTTACAGAAAATAATTTATCGATTCATCTACACGCTATGAAAATAGAAAACGAAAAGGGGCAAGAAATGGAAAAGCATCTTTGTTGCATTGACTAACAATGTTTTATGAATAATTCGATGCATGCAAGCAAATTAAATTCACTCCTTGAATGAAAAGATCAGAAAAATAAAAGAAACAAAAACGTTCAAAAACTATATAACACTGTCGTATAAATAGTAATGAAAACTGGAAACAACAATTCATTGAGGAAATATAATTTATAATCTAACATACAATTAGTACCTACATATCTACATACATACATATAAGTAATATCTACATAATTCTGCTATATACGTATAAGTGTAAAAATAATTCAACGATTAAGAGGTGAAAATACTCGACTAATTAGAGTAGCGATTTGCATGGAAAATTTTTTTATTCTATAACTATAACTAACGGAATTATTAGCAGCACTTGACTAATTATTTTTTTGTTCCGAACCGCCAGTCGTCGCGTATTTAAGCCTCATAGTCGTTCGCGAGTAAAAAAGAAAGAATCTTTTTTACCTCACGTTTTTTTCTCTCTCTTTATGAAAATAGAAATTACATGAGAAAAACTGAAATTTTTTCAGGTACGGGCAACGGGATGCAAACGCCAACAACGCTTCCCTCTGCCGTGTACCGGATGCCACCACCGACTGCAGGTGGTATAAACGAACCCCAAGAATGTCCTTACTGCCGTCGTACATTTTCCTGTTACTATTCGTTGAAACGTCACTTCCAGGACAAACATGAACAATCGGATACATTATACGTATGTGAATTTTGCAATCGACGTTATCGTACGAAAAATTCATTGACGACACACAAAAGTCTACAACACCGTGGTTCTAGTGGTATGTTGAAAAGATTATTAAAAACTTCAGCGATTAAAAATGTATTAGCGCAACATCCCCAAATACCGCAACAACCGCAATGAAAATGGTGGTATCATCATAATTTTCTTACTTTCGACCACTACCAAGGAAATTATGAAACAACCGGTGATAACAATCCACTAAGTTTAACTGCATATCAGAAATAGTTCGTCTTGTTACACTTGCGAAAAGAAAAAAACGAAGGAAAGAAAGGAAAAAGAATGAAATTCCTTATTATTATTTTCATTATTATTATTATATTGCCTTGATTTTCTTTAAAATTTATCATATTAATAATATTATTGATATTGTTGTTGTTTATTATTATCACTATTATTATTCTTCTAATTATTATCACTTTTATTCTTATTATTATTAATATCGATATCAATTGCATATATATCATAGGTTTTATTTATGTGCGGTATTAAATATAATCATACATAATTATCCAAGAAATCTGTCCATATTATTATTATTATGAGAAAACAAGAAAAAGTTAAAAGTAAGGACAAGAGATAAATCTGCAGATCGAAGGTAGAAAAAGATAGAAGAGAAAAAGAACTGTTAAATGATGATAGAAGATAAAACTTTGGGATATAATGTGAAGTCGCGTACACATATCAATCGTTAATTTTTTTTTTCTTGGGATATTAGATTTTTTATACAATTCTATTAATGGCCCACATAATAATAATCTATTATACATGCAGATTTGGTTTTTTTTTTTTGTTTGAATTCAAATTTTTTTTTTCGTGAAGACTGCGTATAATCCAAAGAAGAGGGTATAAGATCGACTGAGAAAATTATATCAAATTTATTTTTTAAGTTAGAAAAGGAGACAAAAAATATTGAAAAAAAAATCTAAGAAAAACGAAAACTTGAAAAATAGCAGAACTTACATTAGAGAAAAGCCAATTGATTGGGTAATGAGAGAAGACAAAAAATAAGAAATGAAGAAGGAAGGAAAAAACACATTTACATTATATCTACACACGTACACGAAACATTCCATTATTAAATTTTTATACTGTCTTATTATGAATTATCAAAATTTAATTTTGAAGGAACGTATCTAACGAAACAGAAGACGAAAGAAAAAAAAAACACATTATTGAGGAGACTGCAATTACAAAGATATACAATATTATATAGACGAGTATAATATACGTATAGTACTGTAAAAGTTTTAACGTTAGTTAATTAATTAATCGGACTATTAATCAAATTGAACTGTTTATTTTATGCGTTGATCTACGATAATGTCGTGAATAGACAGTCTCTTTTTCAACGGCTTTAAGTTGATTTTAATTTGTTCCTTTCTTTTTGAATTCTCTTTTTCATTTGAAATATTTTTATGAATTTGAAAACTCAGTAAAAAATAGGGGGACAAAACAAGAATATCGCATATCCAGCGATATTAAGGATTATACACATCAAAGCTCTACTGCATCTGATCGCTTCCATCATTATTCTTAATGTAAACGACTTGAACTTATATCAACGTAAATCAAACATAGTATAGCACGCTCTATTATACGTAATATGAGAAATCATTTGATTTTGATTTTTTATTTCTCCTAAAATGATTGAAGGATTATTTAAAATGGTATATGAATTCATCATTTCAATGGAAAAAATGCACGAGAAGGACGGAGGAGAAGATGAAAATCGAGGCGGGAAGGACAAAATAAAATTAAAATAGAAGAAAAAGAAAAAAAAAAAACACGAAAACGGTTATACGATAATTATATACGGTACAGCTGGCATAATGTAATTAAATGTAAAAATTAAGTATAGCCAGCGAAAACACAGGTATTACGATATACAATATGTGTAAGAATCCAGAGAATAAGGAAAAAGTCGAAGAGTAAGAAGAAGAGGGTAAAGTGAAAAAAGAAATCTATAAATATAATATTCATATTTGTAGTTAAGCGAAAGGAAAAACAAAAATATAAAAATAATTTTAAAGAAATGAAATGAAATGAGAAACAGAAAAAGAAAATTAATTAAATAAAAATGAATTAGGGGATACAGTTATTTTGTCTTAGGCCTAAATGAAGAATGTATAAGAGTAAGAAGAATAAGAGTGAAAAAAAGAAGAGAAATTGATGATATATAGTATAAAGAAATAAATTCAATTACAAAAAAAAAAGACAAGAAATGAAAAAAAAAAACAAATTAAACATGCTCAAATTCAACAAAAGTCTCACAAATCGAATACACAATAAAGTTATAACGTAATTATAATATTACGGGCTTAAAAGTCTAGGTCCACCACGCGCGCAAATTACAGACTATATTTTTAACTCTTTGAAATAATAATATTTTGAACTGTACATATTCATAATAATATTAGTAAAAAAAGAAAGAAAAAAAAAACGAAAAAAAAAAACAACAATCTTCTCTTATTCAGGTTTTTATAAATAATAGCACAACACTTCGACATAGTTTTATAGATAGCAGTCGACGAGATGGACAGTGAATTTATTGATTGAATTTATTCGTGTGATTGAATGTTAAACGTTGGCAAAGTGCAATATTACGTGTTTAAGGAGAAATAACCTTCTTTTTCCTCTTTCTTTTTCGTTCTAAATTTTGTTACGATCGTTTTGAGATTATCGTTTAAATATTCATGGAAATTCTTTCGGTTTTTATTCTAGTTTTTCAACGACCTACAATTTTCGTTGGATAGATTCAGCGGAAATTCGATCGATCATTTTAAATGGTAAAAC
Organism: Athalia rosae; assembly: GCF_917208135.1. Taxonomy (NCBI): domain Eukaryota; kingdom Metazoa; phylum Arthropoda; class Insecta; order Hymenoptera; family Athaliidae; genus Athalia; species Athalia rosae. Next base: position 16,043,264 of record NC_064029.1, on the reverse strand, counting down.
TCGTTGCGAAGATTTCATGAATTCAACACGAATGATAATTGGTAACTTCATTGTCCAAACGTATATATATATATATCTTACAACAACCAATGTAGGAATAAAAAATAAAAAGAGAAAAAAAACAACAAATTGTTCATCGCAACATATTCAGGTCTGAAACTCAGTGTAAACAGAAGTAATAATGAAACAAAACAAAAAAATACACAAAAGAATAAGTGAATAAAAAAAAATTTAATGTTTTATTAATGATATATTAAGCGTATAAAAAGAAATGCCATTATAACTAACACGCAAGTACAAATTATTGAGAAATAACAATTTACGTCTATATTAGATTGCGTAGTAAGAGAAAGATGACGAAAATTGAAGGGTGAAAGAAAAAATGAAATTACAAAATTTGAAAAGAAAACAAAAACAAAAAAAAATGATATGAATAAATACAATGTCTTCAAATTTATTTATATGTATAATGTATATATATGTAATAAATTTCTATACATATATATATATATCGTATATATATATATATATTATATATAGCTGCGATTAAGAGGGAAAAGAGTTTTTAAACATATCTTCTAAACAATGTATACAGTTAAATTATACGATTTTAGGATTAGATATATATACATATATATATATATGATATGTCTCTTTAATGAAGCTGCTCTCGGCTCTATAGAATTCAATGTCGAATGAATTTTTAAATGTCGTGTTAAAAAGAGTAAATTGAAAGGAAAGAAAAACAAAAAAAACAAAAAAACAAAAAAAAAGAATTAAATGGGATAAATACTTATAGTGTAACAACCAAATTTTTCAGTGACATATGGTTAATACATAATGTGGAACGCAACGAAGTCAAATTCAAAAATCTCGTTAATAAATTTGATTTTTCGGACTATAACTTGAAATAATGTAATATTAAGAATTCGTACTAATGATGTACGGCGCTGCGAAATTTTCAAATCCGCAGCGACAATGAACGATGGAGATTTTTTACTTTACGTTTTTTTTTCTTTTTTTTTTTGATTGTAAATTTAAATTTTTTAATGAATTTATTATTCCTCTTCTCGTTATATTGGAAGGAAAGAATTGAAATGAAATGATGAAGAAAATTAACGAATTAATTTTCATAGTGAAATTAAACCTAGTCATATTTTAAATTTTTGGATACTTCTGTGATTCTGTGATATAGGGAGCGAAAAAGATAATTAAATATACTTAAAATTAAATGAGTAAATTATTACGCACGTTAAATCCACATTATGATGACCGTCACACGTCACTAATCATCATTATCATTATCATTATCATTATTATCATTATTATTATTAATATTATTATTACATCTATATTGAGGAAGAAATAAAATAAAATAAAATAAAATAATAATTAAAAATTAATTAATTATAATCAATTAATATATTGGGAAATTCTGTGATGTTTTTCAGTTGGTATACTACTAAAATGGATAAAGGAAGAAAGAATTTGAAAAGTAAAAAAATAACCAAAACGAAGCAAAAAAAAACAAAACAAAAAATATTAATCAATTAATTGATAAAATTAATCTAGAATTATGGAAACGTATACGGAATTACGTCGATGTTTAGTGTTGTGAAATTGAAAAAAAAAGAAAGAAAGAGAAGAACAAAACTGCATGAGATCTTTTTATCGATGAGATCAATTTTGTTTCGATATTCACTTATAAGAGTGTCATCGATGATGGCTAAATGTGAGATAAAAGATGTCACAGTCACTTCTCTTGTGAATTCCGAAAAATTGAATAGGTACATTTGAAATAATTAATTCTTAATTGGTAAGTCTCAGTTTATCTTCGCATATGGACTATTTTTTCGAAAATTTAGTATCTACAGCGAATTAGATTTTTGTTCTCTGATTTTTGAAGTTCTTTTTTCTCTAACACATCTAGCGATCATTGTTGAATTTTGTAGTTAACGTTACAGGATTTCAGCGACATATCTTTCCAGGGTATATAAAACTCACGATATATGATTACTCACTCTATTACCTACTGTATACTTATGTACCATCCGTATTTTGAATGTAGAATTCTAAAATTGAATTTACCCGCGGGAGCGAGTGAAAATGAACGTAATAAATAATAAATGATAAAAAAAAAAAAGCAAAAAGGAATGAATAAATAATAATAATGGTAATAATAATCTATTCTGCTGTGCCAACATTCTATGAAAACATGAAAGAAAATAAATAAATAATTGAATAAATAAATAAATAAATAATAAATATTAGGTCTTTTACTATTTACATACAAAACTGAATGGAAAAAAATTAATAGTTCAAAAAAAGAAAAAAAAATTCTTAGATAGAAATTCGTCATATCTTCTATTGAAAATATCACCAATATATATACATATGTGCACACATATATTGTAACATTATCATTACATTACATTATTATTACGTTAATTATATTACTAATATTATGTTACTACTATTATTATTATTATCATCATCATCTCATCATCATCATCATCATTATTATTATTATTATTATTATTATTGTGATAATTATTTCCATTACGATTATAATTATGATAATTATTATTGTTGTTGTTATTATTATTATTATTGCTTTTTTATCAACATCAAATATTACTACTATTTTAATTATTATCATTATTGTAATTATTGATAAAATTATAGTGGCGACTAAAACGATTATTATTATACGTACGTATGTATATGTATACATACGAATATTATGAATGAAAAAAGAGAAAGAATTAAAAAAAAAATTAAAAACATTTTTTTGCTTTTGAATTTCAACCACAAACTTTGTTCTTCTGTCTCTTGTATAAATAAATAATCAGAATGTGTGGATGTAACAAAATTCGAGAAGAGACTAAGGGAAAACTGATTAGATAGTTGAGGGAACGTAATGCAACTTACAGTAAAAGATAGAAAATGATACAATTATTTGAATTTATAATAAATTTTTTGTTGTCGTTCTACTCGTATTCTTGATGAATGATAGGTAGTACATATACATATATATGTGTACTGATAAGTAAGGAGCAGAAAATAATCTGAAAAATTCACATCAGATATCGTAGGTCGGAACGTGGTTATATAATTAATATGAATATGATATGAATATATGTTTTTTTTCACGTGATAATTATATAAATACGGCGATTGCAATTGAGATCGTGATTATTTAGTATTTATACATATTACGTCATTACTTTTTATCGTTCAGCAAAATCGTGTAAGCAAATCTAAAAGATATATGAGAAAATTATCTAGAAAAAAGTATATTCATGTATGTAATATCTGGATCGGGATCTTTGCGCAATTTCATATTAATTAAAAGGATATGTATGTCGTTTACATCTGTATACGAATGCACGCGTCGATTATTGTAACGAAATAGAGACTTATATTATTATAATGATTAATTATTGCTATTCTTTCTATTACTATTCAATGTGATTTCGATAATTATGTTATTTGCGAGACTTTATTTGAGTTCAAAGCATAGAAGAAAGACAAGAAGTTGTTCGTTTGTGATGACTTTTGATTTTTTTTTTCTGCAATTTTTGTCCTCCCATTTTATAAGACGAAAGTTCAGGGCAATGAGAACTTACAGATTCATGCATATTCATCGTTTATTAATATTCGAGCTTTAGTGGGATTTTCTTAAAAATCTTGTTCGCTTTAACTACAAGTGTTTCACGTAACGTATACGTCGATATATAGAATGTTCGAATAATTATTATCAAAGAATGAGAATACTTAATTATTCGCTGATAATAATTATCGTAGTTTTTATTGTGGTAAAACTTACATAGAAACAGGGATAATTATATTTCATTATTTTCGATTATTGATTCTAATTTAATCTAATGTATGTACATTATATATATGATAACGGATATGCTCACACATTACATATATATGAAAAATATACATGCATATACATACATTTTTGATAAAATATATTAAATGTCTAATAATTTTTTTGGGCGCTGTTACGAAATATCTTCGGTAAAAAATTTTTCTTGTGTCATTCTCTTTTTTTTAATTATCATTTTTTGGAAAGGCTGATTTTCATAATTTTAGATATCAGTTATTAAGTGAATTTTTTTCTCTTTCCTTATGACGTCAGGTGTTTCATTTTTTTCTCATCATTTTTTTCTCTTCCTCCTTTCTCATTTGATTATTTCGTAATTTAGGTGAAATCGACTGATTAGATTGTTCCATTGGTTTATATTGTCGATTTTCTTACTTTTGTTTTGTCATGTGATATTGATTGATACCAAAGATCGGAAACCCATTATCAGAAAATGAGAAATTGAAATTAAAATTAAAATTCCAAAGGTTTGAAATACTTTGAAACTAACGTAAATGTACATGCCATTTATTTGATTTCATCAATTGAATGAAAATAAAAAAAGAAAAATCGCCATTAATCATTCGTTGTTTTTTTCACTTTGAAGAGAAAAAAAATTATGAAACAAATCAATTAAATTAAAAAGAAGAAAAATGAAAAATTCATAAAAAGAATGAATAAGAAAAAAGCTAAATTCTTAGAGTAAGTCAGGACGACGTGCGCGGGATAAGGGAGAGTGGTGGCAACGTAATACGATTATAATAATTGAAAAAAAAAAAATAGAAACTAAGATAAAAAACGAGTGGGAGTAGGATGTGTGTGTAATTATACGACGAGACGTTTAAGGCAAAAAAAAAGAAAAGAAAAGAGAAAAAAACTTCGACGAACATAGGAGAAAGACTACTTAGATTTATTTTTATTATGTCTTCAAAAAGACTTTAAATATAATATTTATATTGTGCCATAATTAATATTAATGAACCTTAAGTATAAATTAATTGTTACGGAACGAGAGGATAAAAAAAAAAAAACTACAACCACGACAGCAAAATACAAAACGAAAGAAAAACCGTTCTTCAATTTTGTTAAAATTCGAACGAAATAAAAATTTTCCAACGACAGTTGAAACAAATTCAAACTAACGTTGATAAAAAATGCAGAGAAAAAAATTAAGCTAGAATTAACATTTGATAATTTACAAAGTAAATAAAAATCGAAAAATAAAATGAATTAAATTAATAATACAACAGCAACAATATATATGAATATGTAGACATACATATATGTATGTATATCATTACAATAACAATTTTCATATCATATTTTTATTATACCGAAGTATAAAAGAATAGATGTAAAACATCCACATTCATATTTATGTATATACACAAATATAAATGATATATGATACATAAAATATATATTCACTTAAAGCGGTATATAGAAAATTTTCAATCACGCATCGCATATTAAAAAAGCACACACCGAACGTTAAATACAATCCATTTCACACATATTATATATATACATATATAATATAATAATGAAGATGAATAATAATAATGATAATAGTAATGGTAAATAATTCTATTAATAATAGTAACAGTAATAATAACGATAATATTAATGTTAACGATAGTAATAAATATCAATAATAATAATGATAATAATAACAATGTTATTAATAATAATGATGATAACATTATTGAAAAACTAGTAAAATAGATATCGCGTTTTTTTCCAGTTTATTTATTTATTTATTTATTTTATTTCATTTTTCTTTTTAATTTCTCGTTCCAACTTTGAACAAGTTTGGAAAATTCTATACTTTCTGGAGGATGGACCAAGAATAGCTGCTATCGAATGAAGATAAAAATTTTAGCTAAGTGTTTTATGTATTGGTTGGTCTTTATCTATTAATTATTACGTCGGGGGTAATGAGATGATAATAATAGAGATACGATGGTAACGATAACTATGCAGAAAAAAAAAAACTAAAGAAAATGAATAGAAAATGAAAAGTAGACAAAAAAGAAGAAAAAACAAAATAAAATTGACACGAAAAGAAGATATTGAGTTCTATAATATACTATATATGTATACATATATATGTATATATATAAATTTTACTTGAAAAATGATGATGAGGTGATTAAGTACATGTAAAAAGACAAAAAAGTATACTTCTTAACAATATGTATACGTGTGCCAGCGGATATAGGATCCTTTTTATTGTAGTATAATCTAAGTTTTTTGGATCAGAATTTTCAAAGAGGATAGGAAAAACCCTTAAAATAAATAAATTATACGATAAACGGGTTTATAGAATTGGATCCTTGACGTTGAGCTTATATGACACAATTGTATCACGAAAGATATACATATACATGTATAATATGAATAACATAGTTCTTATCTTCAGAGAACATTGTTATATTTAATATTATATTATACATACGTGTACGTATATTGATAAAAAAAAAAAAAAAAAACAATTAAAAGTAAAGTAATAAAAACGCATCAGTTTTTAAGAGATTAAACAAGTAGATGAGGGAAGAAAATGAGAAGGATTAAAAAGAAGATGAATGCGATTTACGATAACGGTAAATGTAAGGTAATAATAATTTTCATCATTCTGATGATGAATGAAATACAATAGAAATAGAGATTATATCCCGAATATGATAAATTAATTAATGAAACGTGAGCATATTGAATAATAAATTTAAATAAAATGAGAGTAAGGGGAGCCAGATGTCGCGAGTAAAATATAAAAAAATTCAAGAGTTTGCGTGTGTGCGTCTGTTTGTGAAGTTGTATGATCTATGAAAGGATACGAAGATTGATATATATGTATATAGAAATACTATATACATTAATTACACAAATACATACATCATACATAACTTCGGATATATATATATATATATATATATTAAGTAAGAAATAACAGGACTTTGCAATATATTTGTAATATAAAATTTTCGGTTTTCTTTACTTTTCTTTTTTCTAATTTCTTAATTTTATAATTTTGAATAAAAGTTTATGATGGTTCGAATGTTTTTTCGTTCTCACCGTTCGTTTAGTTTGAATTATAATATATCGATTATACGCCGAATAATAATAATAATTATTATAGACAAGGGCTGTTTTTTTTTTTTTTCAATGTAGAAGAAAAATAAAAAACAGAAACTGTTTGTTACTCATTTTACGCGTACAACTCGTTGATGAATCTTTTTATTGTATTATAATCGTACATAATTGCTTCCATACATTCTATAAATTATAAAGATATAGACGAGAGCATATAAAGAAAAAAAAAATGAGAAAGAAAAACCCATGAAAATACATTTCTTATGGTAAAATAAAACAATCATAACTTTTAAAGAAAAAGAAAAGGAAGAAATGAAGAGATAGAAAAATTCGTTTTTTGACAGAATAAATATTAGACAATGCGATATGCAAGACATAGTAAAAACAGACAAATATAATATGTATAAATATTATGTAGACGAGAACTTTTTTCAAGAATATTCTTCTTTTATAAATTTGTAGCTCGTCGATGATTGATTCGTGAAATTTTGACGAATGAAAATTGATTTATAAAAATTATCGTTGTACTGTAAAGCTACAAATTTATAAAACCACCATCATTTAATATTAATAACTTCCCACTTAACTTTTGTACGATATATTTCATCTCACTGTAGACCACCATACACACAGAGGAAAGAAAAAAAGAAAGAAAAACACAAAAAAAAGATACGGAAAGAAATCATCGTTCATTTATTTTTAATTATTATAATCTTTAATAATATGTATAAATTAATTGGGGGCTGACCCTTGTCTGGTAATTATAATATTTGGCATATCCTCGTTGTCAATCTTGTTATCAAGCCAAGGAATGGTTCGGTTTTATATAGCTAGTTGATATATTGATTACGATATATCTAGATATCAAAATCGATCGCACGTTACGTTTTTTTTTTTATGTAAATACTTCTATACATATACATATATACACTATACCTATACAAGCATATAAATATTATAAATAATAGGCCTAATTTTCGAGGCACCTTTCTGCCTACCTAAATACCTTTTCCATTTTCCCCGACCCCCCTAATCTTTCCCACGATTCTTTATCGATTTTCAAAAACTACCACGTCAGTTTCCATTGTTAAAAACATCATGCGGTAAAATTGTAACGAGATAGAGAACTATTGATTAATTATTTTACGATATTTATGTTCGTTTGAAAGTTTTATAATTCTAATAACGACACACACGTACGTATAATATATACACATATGTTGGAACACATATGATTCTACGAACACATACATTTATACCTACATAGGATATAATACAATACATAGGTATTGGAATTTTTATCGAGGCAATAGACAAAATAAACGAAACATGAAAATGGATGAAAATATCTGGATATATGTGAACATATATATATTTTGAAAAAACTCATTCATATCATACCAAAAGTAGTAGTTGGGACTCATGATCGGTATTCAGTGGATTTGTAAATTTTTTATTGTATCTGTACAAAAGAATAACAAAAAGGAAGTAGCTAAACGAAAAACCAGATGGCGAAAATTACTATTACTCTTATTTGTTACTATTATTACAAAAGCAGAATAAAAATATCTGAAAAAAATACAAAAACAATTATATAACGATAAAACGAAACGAAAGAGATTCGCAATTCAAAAACTCAAACAGGAGACCATATAAAGTCGACAGGTTCAGGGCCGATAATTTTCAAGCGTCAATCAGCGATTATTTCCCCTGAAAAATGGGAAAAAAAAGGAAGTGGAACAACTAAGAATAAAATACATCGAGAAAATCTTGAACACGGTGCGAAAAATTTTTGCATAATAGCATTATAAACTTTGCTGATTGTTTTTTCCCTTTTTGTTTTCTCATTAGATAATTGACGCTTGGATATTTTGAAGCTTGTCATACGAATCCGAAATAGGAAAAAAATAAAAAACAGGATGAATAAATGAACGAAAAAAACACAGAAAAGAAAATTGACAGGAGTGAATAAAATATTAATAATGAAAATAATAATAATAATAATGCTAATAAAATAAAATTTATAATAATAATATAAAGTAACAAAGTGCAACTCGCTGCCTTGCTGAACAGTACAAGTACAAAACGAATACAAATACATAAAACATATGTCTTCGATTTTTGAAATTCTGGTAGATAAGATTATGCAAACGAAATAAAGAAAAAAAAAGGAGAAGAATAATAAAAAATAAAGACAAAAAAGAAAGAAATAAGTAAATAAGGATACAAAAAGAAAAAATAAAATAAATAAGAGAAAAAAACAATTATTGTTATAATGATAAGAAACAAATCTCTGGGTAGTAAACGCCGTTATTACTTTTCGGCAAAAAATACACAACATTGCAAATACCTCATATTTGCCGATGCTTCAGTCTTTTATATGCATTTTCTAGAACAGAGAAGATGAAGAAAAATGAGAAAAGCAAATTTTCCAATTTTTCTCTTTCCCTCATAAACTCCGTTATAATTATTTAGTTTCCTATTCTCAATGATCATACCGATGCTCTCATACTAACGTCGAAATTCGTCGATTACTTTCTTCCATTATACCTCCACGTTCGCCACAGAAAAATAATGCAAGAGGGAACCTCTGAGGGAAAATGAATTGACAAAAAAAGGAACTTACATATCGATTGTAGTTGTATTTCTCAACCCTTTACGATAAATATAAACATAAAACACTGCCATATATAAACGCATTCAGTGAACATGGAGGTACATATTTATAAAATTTTTTTTATATCATTCCGTTAAATTATTTCGATATTATTTCGACGATTTCTCTTCCGCTTTGTTTCTACGTTGAATAGCTAGTACTAGATGAAAAAAGAATGTACAAATAAAAGACTGGAGTTCGGCAATAAATAACAGATTTTCAACTATAAGCTACAATAGTTGTTGTACTTACTTCTTGTATTTTATCAATAAAAGGAAAAAAAAAAAACGAAAAAAAAAACAAAAAGAATGAATAAATAATAAATAATTAATAATTTACGTAGTGTCTGGGCAGATATATTGACATGAGTGGTTGACATGCAATTGTTCAGGTTTTTCAAAGATGATACATGAGAATTTTGTACGTTATTTTTTTTTTTTTGTTCCCTTCTCTTCATCTAACGCATAGTTCTTCCGATGTATGTAACGTATATTCGATTCGCCCGAATTTATTGCATGTAAACTGTGGAGTACAACAGTCGCCATATTATTATTATCATTATATTTTACAGAATATATTATTACATATAAATATATTGTTCCGTTATATAACAGTTACATTAAATATCTCTCGTCTAACGTACATGTAATTTTTATGCAGAAAACAAAAAAACAAATACAATTAATCAAAATAAAAATCTGCAATTATCACTATTACATTACTTACGCACACAACCCGCCGAGGTTCTTAATTGCCGAGCTTGAAAGAAAGAGAAAAAACAAGATGTACATGAAATAAAATAACAACAATAAATTCGAAAAAAGAAAATCTTATTTGCCATTTTGTCATCGTTATTCCACTGTGCAAAACGAACAGTAAATATGGTATCGTGAAACGAGATGATATAAAATTAATCCATTCACTTATCATCACTTTTTGATACGACCTGGTTAATCTTTTAAAATATTACGGTGATCTATACGTATATAGGTATACATATGTAATCTATAAGTGCAGATTTCGAATGTTTCAATATCATTAAACTAAAGAAATGATTAAGTTGATCGTAATGTTATAAATTCCTATCAACGTATACTTCGTATGCTTGCTATGATTTTTTTTTTTATTTCTAATTTTCTTTCTCCAATTGTTTATTGTGTCTCTTCTTGTTATCTCCATTTTTAATTGAACGTATAGTCATACGATCGCTGTCGAGCATTCCAAATAGTTATGGTGAAAATCAGTGGAGGAAAAGTAACGTTAATGTGTTAAATAAATGAGAAAAATGAATGAGAAAATAAAAAGTCTTATACCTACGCATATATCGATATGTTATAACGAAGAAATATTATAATAGGTATAAATATGGCGATATTTGAAAAGGAATAAAAATGAAAGAATAAGAAAAAGAAATAATTAAAACGATACAAATACAAAAACAAAATCGGCATTTCTTATAACGTGCATTGCATCTTTCTAGGCTATTATCAAGATATTAATTATACAACATTAAAATTAATTAATATATATGATTTTGTCTTTATCATTATTATTATCATTATTATTATTATTATTATTATCAAATAAGTGTTTATTCGCATTTTTAATATGATAAGGGAATTATTATTATAAAAATTCAATAATAGTTGTTGGTGTAATATTATGAAATAAATCTTTACGATAGTATCCATGCAGATTTAAAAAAAAAAAAATGAGAAAAATATAAAAAAAATACAAACAAAACCCGAGGAAAAAAAAATTTAATTCATATAAACCTTCTTCTCTCATCATCGATCCAATACAGCAATCCCTATCCGAGTCTATTTTCATTAAAGTAATATACCTAATTATTACTGGTGATGAACAATATTTTATATTCGTTTCTGAGGCCTACGATTAGTTCGTTTTCATTAGATATTATCTGTTGAATAGATACGATAGTCAGTGATTGACTAGGATCGTTATTCGCGGTCCTTTTTTTGTCGTCGTTAGAATTTTTTTTGATCGATTAGAAAATTTTCCGGTAAATTAGGATTACCTGAACTAACAGGGTTTTTGATGTCGTTTCAGACGGATAAATCCCTGCAGACGGAATTCAGGAATCAGGAAACGATGGAAAATGTTTTTGGTGAGATACACAGCTACTTCATATAGTTGAATGGAGCGTATATGCGTTTTTATGCAATTTGAATCTTTCACATAGGTAAATTAAGGTTTTTCCAGACCTCAGGAGAACTTAGGTAGTTAGGGAGGTAATTTTTAATAAAGCAACGCGATTCTCTTTCAATTCCTCTTATTTCATACATCGAGAAAATTTTTATTAATAAATTAGCTTATCGGGGCCCCAGGAGCTGATGCCACCCCGCGGATTGTTGATGAACTGATGGGGTTGCAAACATAAGTGCAGCTAACGTTGCATACAACCAGGCGCCGTCAAGGGATGAAATCGGGATATGGATGAATTGATTTGTCTGGTACGAAAAAAAAATCAATTTTTGGCGCCAGAAATCGCATGAAACCGAAAACTTTCACCCTTGATTTCTTTTGACGTTAAGGCTTAATGTCGCCATAGCGACATCTTCTTCAGTCTTCGGTATTCTCGTATTTTTGAGATCAGTAACACGAATCCATCGAGGACGTTGCGCTGCAAATGAAATACTTCAATTTTTCAGATCGTGAAAGCAGTTTCTTGGATCACAATATCATTTGAATTCTGAAGCTGCGGCCGATCGGTTTTCGTAAGAACGGTCTCTTGGCTCACAATATGGCTATGAGATCTGAAAACTGGTCGGCACACTTTTTTTTTTAATGTTTTCTCGGTTTCTTCTTCATTTCTCGCTTCGAGTCATTACGTTATAAATTCTGTAGATTAAAAAAGCCGAGTATTCAGTCGATAACAAATAATTCAGTACGTCAATGAATTATCAATTGAATTTCACACGTTAAATTTGGGCTCTGAATTTTTGGATTGATGACGATTGATTGCAAAGTTTAATTCGGGCTTGACGCATTGCTGTGAAAATCTAAGGGATCGCAACCAATATTGAAACGATTAATCGCGGGGGTTTAGTTACGCATTCGGTCGGCCTGTCGTATTATAGATTTCTCGTAGTTTTTCGGAAACGGCAGTGGAACTGCAGCAGCAGAAGCGACAACATCGGCAGCGACAACATCCTCGGAACAGGGGAGGGGAAATTGAGGTATCACATCGTCATTTGCTACGAAACATAATGTACCGTGTATATGTTTATTTCGTCGTTTCTTTTTCCTCGGAACGTTAGGATCTCGATACTCCATAGGTATTTGTTCGATCCACTGCTATGCAATAATATGCATTTGGAGAATCCTATAATCGCATACGTATTCAACGAGAATATTTAAACGGAGTGAATATTTTTCCAACTATTGAATTAAAAAAGTTATAGTCTGATTTCGGTTCGAGAATGTTCTTGTTCGATTTGATAATTGTACTGTGTTTCTTAGATAACATTTTCTTTTTTCAGGTTGATAATCGATGGTCATGCAGTTTGCCTAGTTCAACGCAGTATTCATCCAACTTTGGACTGGAATACATGCGGAGCAGTTACGTCGCATCGGGGAACATTTCAAAGGTATTTACACCTATCGTTTTTCTTCCTTTTCTATTTCACTCTCGGCTAGTATGACATGCCTAATGCATACCTGTTGCAAGCTGCGAAAAGATCCCTTCTCAATTACTGCTTACCTGAAAGCGTGTTGGCCGGTCTTGAAAATTCCTTGAAGCAATGCTACCTCATTCTAGTCTATTATTCTCGTCGTATTAGTTTATTGTTAGATTATTCCCCGCCCGGCCTTTAATAGCTGTATGCGTTGTTGATCAAGCGTATAAAAGATGAAGATTAGCTTTTAGCCATTGCTAGCTGGAATTAATCGACGTCTTCGTGTTCGTTGCGCATTTTAACGTAAGGTAAGCGTCCTGGACTCATCCGAACGAATACTTTATCTTATGCCTCAAGAAAACTCCGAGCTCAGGGTATCACTCAAGATCTTAAATCAGAATTACGAGTCGCGAAGCAATCGTCGCGTCTATCATTGTAGACTGTTTTAGCAATCAACCGATTAATTATCATGGATAGTATTTCAAAGAATTAAATAATTCACCAGTATTTTTAAACCATTTATTCATTTATTCATTCAGTCATTTATTTATCATTTATTAATTAAGTAAGTCAAGTATATATTCAATCTTCGAATTATGAATTTACACGTGATGCCTATATACTCTCAACGCGAAGCAATCGTCGCGTTTATTATTGCAGACTCTCTCAGTAATCAAACAATTCATTATGATGAATAGTATTTCAAACTATTTAATAATTCACCAGTATTTCTGAAGCATTTATTCATTTATTCATTCATACATTCATTTATTTATTCAAATATCAAATGTATCTCAGATCTTTATATGAATTTAAGGCTATATGCTTACCGTTTTTTCTTGGTAGGGAAGATCCGGTAACCGGTATTCAAATTCACTCGTATGTCGAATAGAAAGAGTTAGCGTCGTAACTTTGGGCCAGTCCTTTGTTGTCGCAATTTCAAATAATCAGGCATAAATAATTACACCTTCATGAACTCTTACATCAGTAATTATTCAGTGATAATGTTCTCAACTGCGAGATAGTGCAACCTATTTTCAACGACTATAATGCGTTCATCTATAGGATTTGGGAATTCATCATAGGTTTAGAAATAATCTTCGCTGTTATATTTTGAGCGAATTTATTCATATATTTTAGTCTACAATTTTACTTTATTTCTTATCGGACATTTTTTTTCAGGCTTTCAATCAGTCACCACGGCGGTTCATTCGTCGCAGAACTCATTCAACTTCCAACCACGAAGGGCAGGAGTTATACATGGCATCGTTTAATTCATTCACAGGTATGATATAATTATCAGTCAGTATGATATATAAGTTAGTGTATTATAAAAATATATTCAATTTCATATATTATAACGTCACATTGGTAGAAATATGTTCTTACATTATGTCTTTATTAATGCACTTTAAAAATATATTCAATTTGATATATTATAACATCACATTGGCAGTAATATATTAACATATAATATAATATAACATAGAATTAATATATTGACATAGAATATAATATTGGTAATAATTTATTCTTATATTACACGTCATTATTAATTCACTTCTCGTATGTTTTTAGGTATCCAAAGATGCTGCCGCCGTAGCTGCTGTTTGACCGGACTCCCCCTGTTCATCAGGGGGAGTCCACCGTCCCCTGGGACTGCGCGGCCTCCCACCGCCCCCGGGGTCCCAGGGGACCCGGTCCCCGAGGACATGTCTTCGGGGATGCGGTATCCCCGCTGGAGGGGATGCCATATCCCGAGGGACATGTCCTCGGGAACTGGTCTTCGGGGACACGTGTCCCCCCAGGGACACGTCCCCGGGGATGCGGTATCCCCGCTGGAGGGGATGCCGGGTCCTTGGGGGCGTGGCCTTGGGGGAATACGAGTCCTCGAAAATCCCGGGAAAAGGAGGTCCCAAGCGGTCACTCGTTTTCTTGATTTCTCAAGAGAAACGAAAAACAAAGTGTCCGCTTGGGACCTCCTTTTCCCGGGATTTTCGAGGACTCGTATTCCCCCAAGGCCACGCCCCCAAGGACCCGGCATCCCCTCCAGCGGGGATACCGCATCCCCGGGGGCGTGTCCCTGGGGGGACACGTGTCCCCGAAGACCAGTTCCCGAGGACATGTCCCTCGGGATATGGCATCCCCTCCAGCGGGGATACCGCATCCCCGAAGACATGTCCTCGGGGACCGGGTCCCCTGGGACCCCGGGGGCGGTGGGAGGCCGCGCAGTCCCAGGGGACGGTGGACTCCCCCTGATGAACAGGGGGAGTCCGGTCAATGATGTTGGAGGAACTGCGACCTGTAACACAAATAACAAAAAAATAATTAGTTAACGCAATACATGACCTAATGTATGACCTATCATGTCACCTAATGTATAACTTATTTTATGACTCAATATATAAGTATATAAGACATTTGAATTATAATAAATTGTACCAAGTTATGTGATAATAAATTATTGTCTAGCCTTATTGGCGTGTCTGATGAGTTATATTGCGAGGGTGCATGAATTTACCAAGTCCAATGGGTAATACTGGGCGATCTGATTTTATGAGAAGGATTTTGAAAATCTTTTTCAAGGGGGTGCAATTTATATCAGATGTAAAATTCGAGTCATGATGTAACAATCACTTATATTTATATTATTTTTGTATCCATGAATAAGATCAATAAATTTTTCCGTATCTCATTAATAGAAGAAATTGAGTGAATCATTGAAAAACCATCCCGCAAATCCCGAGGAATTTTTCAGGTGCTGCATTGAGTGCATTTGCATTACGTCCTCTCGCCGAGATCATAATAGAGAACGTTATCAAATTACAATGGAAAACAGCCGCTCGAGCGATTTGAGGAATGCTACATTGACGGCCCAAAAATATCAAAAAATTTTTTTGTATAGATAGTTGATTGGAAATAATAGCTGTATCCAATTTGTATTAGTTAAATATATCAATTGATCATCTCAAAATACTAGAAAATAAAATGAAACGCGTATGATTCAATTGAAGAGTCATCTCTCGGAATTTCAAAGGATTGTTGAGAACCCGGGCGAGTATATTTATAACGACTGATTTTAGTATAATGAGTCGGAAGCGCGTGATTAAAATGGAAATGAAAAGTTGGCGCAAGCGATTTAAACAATATTTAACTAAATCGTGCACGAAAGCTTGCTCACCGTTTCCTCTCGCCATCGTCGCTCTGAGGAAACTGCGTTGCTACTGATGTCGCTCCTGATGTCGCCGCTTCTGTCGCTGAAGCTGAACTGCCGTTGTATCCAAATTCCAAGGCGAAAAATCTACGACATACATGTACTCTGTTAACCATATACCAAATTACACGTCCCCGATCGAATGTTTCGTAATTGGCTGCAATGGACATACCCATTAATTCGTAATTTAATTTATTATTAAATACTTGGGGGTAATTCAATGAATAGATGAATAAAGAAATAAATTAATTAATTGATGAATTAATGAATGAATGAATGAATGAATGAATGAATGAATAAATGACTGAATGAATGAATGAATAAATAATGAAATTAATGAATAAATAAATGCTTCATAAATACTGGTGAATGATTGAATAGTTTGAAATACTATTCATCATAATGAATTGTTTGATTACTGAGAGGATCTGCAATAATAGACACGACGATTGCTCTGTGTTGAGAGTATATAGGCATCACGTGTAAATTCATAATTCGAAGATTGAATATATAGTTGACTTACTAGATGCATGAATGGATGAATGAATAAACGAATGAATGAATAAATAAAAGAATGAATGAATGAATAGATGAATGAATGAATAATTGAATTAATGAATGAATGCTTTATAAATACTAATGAATAATTGAATAGTTTGAAATACTATTTATCATAATGAATTGCTTGATTACTGAGAGAGTCTGCAATGATAGACGCGACGATTGCATCACGTGAGAGTCTATAATTCCATGAATAAATGAATAGTTGACTTCCTAAATAAATGAATCGATGGATAAATGAATGAATGAATGAATAAACGAACACAGAAATTAATGAATAAGGAAATAAATAAATAAATAAATTATCACATGAATTTGGGTATTTCCAGATCGCGACCGGAAAAACTTCGACAACTGATGAACTATGGCTCAGCACTAACTGCGTACTAAAATTCACCGCAATGTATTTATTTCCCATTCTCCCACCTCGATGCTTTTTTTTTTTGCTTTTTCAAGGATATACGCGCTACCATCGATGTCGCACCTGACAACGTGTGACGACGCTTCGGCTGCTACGGCTATACTGCCGTTGCTTCGGAAGAAGAGGATCTACGTACGTGATGCTCTGACGACCGAATACCGAATTGCAATGAAGTTTCCTTGCGACAGGAGTTGCGTCTGACAATAAGGGACAATCATTCCGTGATGTTATTTGAACGTTGGAATGAGCAACGAACACGGAAACGACGTTCAAGTTTAGCGAGTGATGAAGCCAGTCGATATATCTTCAATTTTTAACATCATAAATCGATAAATTGGCGATATTATGTTCAATTCAAGATGATGAATTATTTGAAAAATTTCGATAACTCAAAATCCCTAAGAATCGTTCGGATTTGCAGCACAAAATAAAGTCTCTGATGTTTTAGGACCCCTCAATATGCCAAAGTCGCAAGAATGATGAGCGAAGACTATAGTCTTGGGTGATTTTTGACTCCGAAATCTTCTAAAATCCCTCGAAAAATGAGCAAAGACTATAAACTTTGGTGTTTTTTGACTCCGGAATCTCCCGAAATCCCTTGAAAAATAAGCAAAGACTATAGTCTTTGGTGTTTTTTGACTCCGAAATCTTCCAAAATCCTTCGAAAAATGAGGCAAGACTATAGTCTTTGGTGTTTTCACCGTCAAAAAATGTGTAAAGACTATAGTCTTCGGTGTTTTTTGACTCCGAAATCTTCCAAAATCCCTCGAAAAATGAGCAAAGACTATAGTCTTTGGTGTTTTCTGACTCCGGAATCTTCTAAAATCCCTCGAAAAATAAGCAAAGACTATAGTCTTTGGTGTTTTTTAACTCCGAAATCTTCCAAAATCCCTCGAAAAATGAGCAAAGACTATAGTCTTTGGTGTTTTTTGACTCCGGAATCTCCCAAATTCCCTTGAAAAAAGAGCAAAGACTATAGTCTTTGGTGTTTTTTGACTCCGAAATCTTCCAAAATCCTTCGAAAAATGAGGCAAGACTATAGTCTTTGGTGTTTTCAGCGTCCAAAAATGTGCAGGACTATAGTCTTTGGTGTTTTCAGCGTCAGAAAATGTGCAGAAACTATAGTCTTTGGTGTTTTTTGACTCCGGAATCTTCTAAAATCCCTCGAAACATAAGCAAAGACTATAGTCTTTGGTGTTTTCACCGTCAAAAAATGTGCAAAGACTATAGTCTTCGGTGTTTTTTGACTCCGAAATCTTCCAAAATCCTCCGAAAAATGTGCAAAGACTATAGTCTTTGGTGTTTTCACCGTCAAAAAATGTGCAAAGACTATAGTCTTCGGTGTTTTTTGACTCCGAAATCTTCCAAAATCCCTCGAAAAATGAGCAAAGACTATAGTCTTTGGTGTTTTCTGACTCCGGAATCTTCTAAAATCCCTCGAAAAATAAGCAAAGACTATAGTCTTTGGTGTTTTTTGACTCCGGAATCTCCCAAAATCCCTTGAAAAATGAGCAAAGACTATAGTCTTTGGTGTTTTTTGACTCCGAAATCTTCCAAAATCCTTCGAAAAATGAGGCAAGACTATAGTCTTTGGTGTTTTCAGCGTCCAAAAATGTGCAGGACTATAGTCTTTGGTGTTTTCAGCGTCAGAAAATGTGCAAAGACTATAGTCTTTGGTGTTTTTTGACTCCGGAATCTTCTAAAATCCCTCGAAACATAAGCAAAGACTATAGTCTTTGGTGTTTTCACCGTCAAAAAATGTGCAAAGACTATAGTCTTCGGTGTTTTTTGACTCCGAAATCTTCCAAAATCCCTCGAAAAATGAGCAAAGACTATAGTCTTTGGTGTTTTTTGACTCCGGAATCTCCCAAAATCCCTTGAAAAATGAGCAAAGACTATAGTCTTTGGTGTTTTTTGACTCCGAAATCTTCCAAAATCCTTCGAAAAATGAGGCAAGACTATAGTCTTTGGTGTTTTCAGCGTCCAAAAATGTGCAGGACTATAGTCTTTGGTGTTTTCAGCGTCCGAAAATGTGCAAAGACTATAGTCTTTGGTGTTTTTTGACTCCAAAATCTTCCAAAATCCTCCGAAAAATGTGCAAAGACTATAGTCTTTAGTGTTTTCAGCGTCCGAAAATGTGCAAAGACTATAGTCTTCGGTGTTTTTTGACTCCAAAATCTTCGAAAATCCCTCGAAAAATGAGCAGAGGCTATAGTCTTTGGTGTTTTCAGCGTCCAAAAATGTGCAAAGACTATAGTCTTCGGTGTTTTTTGTCTCCAAAATCTTCCAAAATCCCTCGAAAAATGAGCAAAGACTATAGTCTTTGGTGTTTTTTGACTCCGGAATCTCCCGAAATCCCTTGAAAAATAAGCAAAGACTATAGTCTTTGGTGTTTTTTGACTCCGAAATCTTCCAAAATCCTTCGAAAAATGAGGCAAGACTATAGTCTTTGGTGTTTTCACCGTCAAAAAATGTGTAAAGACTATAGTCTTCGGTGTTTTTTGACTCCGAAATCTTCCAAAATCCCTCGAAAAATGAGCAAAGACTATAGTCTTTGGTGTTTTCAGCGTCCAAAAATGTGCAAAAACTATAGTCTTTGGTGTTTTCAGCGTCCAAAAATGTGCAAAGACTATAGTCTTCGGTGTTTTTTGACTCCAAAATCTTCCAAAATCCCTCTGAAAATGAGCAGAGTCTATAGTCTTTGGTGTCTTTTGACTCCGGAATCTTCTAAAAACCCTCGAAAAATGATCAAAGACTATAGTTTTTGGTGTTTTTTAACTCCGAAATCTTCCAAAATCCCTCGAAAAATGATCAAAGACTATAGTCTTTGGTGTTTTTTGACTCCGAAATCTCCCAAAATCCCTTGAAAAATGAGCAAAGACTATAGTCTTTGGTGTTTTTTGACTCCGGAATCTTCCAAAATCCTTCGAAAAATGAGGCAAGACTATAGTCTTTGGTGTTTTCAGCGTCGAAAAATGTGCAAAGACTATAGTCTTTGGTGTTTTCAGCGTCCGAAAATGTGCAAAGACTATAGTCTTCGGTGTTTTTTGACTCCGAAATCTTCCAAAATCCTCCGAAAAATGTGCAAAGACTATAGTCTTTAGTGTTTTTAGCGTCCGAAAATGTGCAAAGACTATAGTCTTTGGTGTTTTCAGCGTCCAAAAATGTGCAAAGACTATAGTCTTTGGTATTTTCAGCGTCCAAAAATGTGCAAAGACGATGATCTTTCGTGTTTTCAGCGTCCAAAAATGTGCAAAGACGATGATCTTTTGTGTTTTCAGCGTCCAAAAATGTGCAAAGACATCGATCTTTCGTGTTTTCAGCGTCCAAAAATGAACAAAGACTATAGTCTTTGGTGTTTTTCGACTTCGAAATCTTCCAAAATCCCTCGAAAAATGAGCAAAGACCACAGTCTTCGGTGTTTTTCGACTCCGAAATCTTTCAAAAACCCTCGAAAAATGAGCAAAGACTATAGTCTTTGGTGTTTTTCGACTCCGAAATCTTCCAGAATTCCTCGAAAAATGAGCAAAGACTATAGTCTTTGGTGTTTTTTGACTCCGAAATCTCTCGAAATCCCTCAGAAATGAGCGAAGACTGTAGTCTTTGGTGTTTTCTGACTCCGGAATCGTCTGAAATCCCTCGAAAAATGAGCAAAGACTAAAGTCTTTGGTGTTTTTTAACTCCGAAATCTTCCAAAATCCCTCGAAAAATGAGCAAAGACTATAGTCTTTGGTGTTTTTTGACTTCGGAATCTCCCAAAATCCCTTGAAAAATGAGCAAAGACTATAGTCTTTGGTGTTTTTTGACTCCGGAATCTCCCAAAATTCCTTAAAAAACGAGGCAAGACGATAGTCTTTCGTGTTTTCAGCGTCCAAAAATGTACAAAGACTATAGTCTTAGGTGTTTTCAGCGTCCAAAAATGTGCAAAGACTATAGTCTTTGGTGTTTTCAGCGTCCAAAAATGTGCAAAGACTATAGTCTTTGGTGTTCTCAGCGTCCAAAAATGTGCAAAGACTATAGTCTTTGGTGTTTTCAGCGTCCAAAAATGTGCAAAGACTTTAGTCTTTGGTGTTTTCAGCGTCCAAAAATGTGCAAAGACGATAGTCTTTGGCGTTTTCAGCGTCGAAAAATGTGCAAAGACTATAGTCTTTGGTGTTTTCAGCGTCCAAAAATGTGCAAAGACGATAGTCTTCCGTGTTTTCAGCGTCCAAAAATGTACAAAGACTATAGTCTTAGGTGTTTTCAGCGTCCAAAAATGTGCAAAGACTATAGTCTTTGGTGTTTTCAGCGTCCAAAAATGTGCAAAGACTATAGTCTTTGGTGTTTTCAGCGTCCAAAAACGTGCAAAGACTATAGTCTTTGGTGTTTTTAGCGTCCAAAAATGTGCAGAGACGATGATCTTTCGTGTTTTCAGCGTCCAAAAATGTGCAAAGACTATAGTCTTTGGTGTTTTCAGCGTCCAAAAATGTGCAAAGACCATAGTCTTTGGTGTTTTCAGCGTCCAAAAACGTGCAAAGACTATAGTCTTTGGTGTTTTCAGCGTCCAAAAATGTGCAAAGACGATGATCTTTCGTGTTTTCAGCGTCCAAAAATGTGCAAAGACGATGATCTTTCGTGTTTTCAGCGTCCGAAAATGTACAAAGACTATAGTTTTTGGTGTTTTCAGCGTCCAAAAATGTGCGAAGACTATAGTCTTTGGTGTTTTCAGCGTCCAAAAATGTACAAAGACTATAGTCTTTGGTGTTTTCAGCGTCCAAAAATGTGCAAAGACTATAGTCTTCGGTGTTCTTTGACTCTGAAATCTTCCAAAATCCCTCGAAAAATGAGCAAAGACTATAGTCTTTGGTGTTTTTTGACTCCGGAATCTTCTGAAATCCCTCGAAAAATGATCAAAGACTATAGTCTTTGGTGTTTTTCAACTCTGAAATCTTCCAAAATCCCTCGAAAAATGAGCAAAGACTATAGTCTTTGGTGTTTTTTGACTCCGGAATCTCCCAAAATCCCTTGAAAAATGAGGCAAGACTATAGTGTTTGGTGTTTTCAGCGTCCA
This sequence comes from Athalia rosae, assembly GCF_917208135.1. NCBI lineage: Eukaryota > Metazoa > Arthropoda > Insecta > Hymenoptera > Athaliidae > Athalia > Athalia rosae. The sequence continues at coordinate 16,020,757 of NC_064029.1, read as the reverse complement.
AAAATGTGCAAAGACTATAGTCTTTGGTGTTTTCAGCGTCCAAAAATGTGCAAAGACTATAGTCTTTGGTGTTCTCAGCGTCCAAAAATGTGCAAAGACTATAGTCTTTGGTATTTTCAGCGTCCAAAAATGTGCAAAGACGATGATCTTTCGTGTTTTCAGCGTCCAAAAATGTGCAAAGACGATGATCTTTCGTGTTTTCAGCGTCCAAAAATGTGCAAAGACGATGATCTTTCGTGTTTTCAGCGTCCAAAAATGAACAAAGACTATAGTCTTTGGTGTTTTTCGACTTCGAAATCTTCCAAAATCCCTCGAAAAATGAGCGAAGACTACAGTCTTCGGTGTTTTTCGACTCCGAAATCTTTCAAAAACCCTCGGAAAATGAGCAAAGACTATAGTCTTTGGTGTTTTTCGACTCCGAAATCTTCCAGAATTCCTCGAAAAATGAGCAAAGACTATAGTCTTTTGCCTTTTAGACTCCGAAATCTCTCAAAATCCCTCAGAAATGAGCGAAGACTGTAGTCTTTGGTGTTTTCTGACTCCGGAATCGTCTAAAATCCCTCGAAAAATGAGCAAAGACTATAGTCTTTGGTGTTTTCACCGTCAAAAAATGTGTAAAGACTATAGTCTTCGGTGTTTTTTGACTCCGAAATCTTCCAAAATCCCTCGAAAAATGAGCAAAGACTATAGTCTTTGGTGTTTTCTGACTCCGGAATCTTCTAAAATCCCTCGAAAAATAAGCAAAGACTATAGTCTTTGGTGTTTTTTAACTCCGAAATCTTCCAAAATCCCTCGAAAAATGAGCAAAGACTATAGTCTTTGGTGTTTTTTGACTCCGGAATCTCCCAAATTCCCTTGAAAAAAGAGCAAAGACTATAGTCTTTGGTGTTTTTTGACTCCGAAATCTTCCAAAATCCTTCGAAAAATGAGGCAAGACTATAGTCTTTGGTGTTTTCAGCGTCCAAAAATGTGCAGGACTATAGTCTTTGGTGTTTTCAGCGTCAGAAAATGTGCAAAGACTATAGTCTTTGGTGTTTTTTGACTCCGGAATCTTCTAAAATCCCTCGAAACATAAGCAAAGACTATAGTCTTTGGTGTTTTCACCGTCAAAAAATGTGCAAAGACTATAGTCTTCGGTGTTTTTTGACTCCGAAATCTTCCAAAATCCTCCGAAAAATGTGCAAAGACTATAGTCTTTGGTGTTTTCACCGTCAAAAAATGTGCAAAGACTATAGTCTTCGGTGTTTTTTGACTCCGAAATCTTCCAAAATCCCTCGAAAAATGAGCAAAGACTATAGTCTTTGGTGTTTTCTGACTCCGGAATCTTCTAAAATCCCTCGAAAAATAAGCAAAGACTATAGTCTTTGGTGTTTTTTGACTCCGGAATCTCCCAAAATCCCTTGAAAAATGAGCAAAGACTATAGTCTTTGGTGTTTTTTGACTCCGAAATCTTCCAAAATCCTTCGAAAAATGAGGCAAGACTATAGTCTTTGGTGTTTTCAGCGTCCAAAAATGTGCAGGACTATAGTCTTTGGTGTTTTCAGCGTCAGAAAATGTGCAAAGACTATAGTCTTTGGTGTTTTTTGACTCCGGAATCTTCTAAAATCCCTCGAAACATAAGCAAAGACTATAGTCTTTGGTGTTTTCACCGTCAAAAAATGTGCAAAGACTATAGTCTTCGGTGTTTTTTGACTCCGAAATCTTCCAAAATCCCTCGAAAAATGAGCAAAGACTATAGTCTTTGGTGTTTTTTGACTCCGGAATCTCCCAAAATCCCTTGAAAAATGAGCAAAGACTATAGTCTTTGGTGTTTTTTGACTCCGAAATCTTCCAAAATCCTTCGAAAAATGAGGCAAGACTATAGTCTTTGGTGTTTTCAGCGTCCAAAAATGTGCAGGACTATAGTCTTTGGTGTTTTCAGCGTCCGAAAATGTGCAAAGACTATAGTCTTTGGTGTTTTTTGACTCCAAAATCTTCCAAAATCCTCCGAAAAATGTGCAAAGACTATAGTCTTTAGTGTTTTCAGCGTCCGAAAATGTGCAAAGACTATAGTCTTCGGTGTTTTTTGACTCCAAAATCTTCGAAAATCCCTCGAAAAATGAGCAGAGGCTATAGTCTTCGGTGTTTTCAGCGTCCAAAAATGTGCAAAGACTATAGTCTTCGGTGTTTTTTGTCTCCAAAATCTTCCAAAATCCCTCGAAAAATGAGCAAAGACTATAGTCTTTGGTGTTTTTTGACTCCGGAATCTCCCGAAATCCCTTGAAAAATAAGCAAAGACTATAGTCTTTGGTGTTTTTTGACTCCGAAATCTTCCAAAATCCTTCGAAAAATGAGGCAAGACTATAGTCTTTGGTGTTTTCACCGTCAAAAAATGTGTAAAGACTATAGTCTTCGGTGTTTTTTGACTCCGAAATCTTCCAAAATCCCTCGAAAAATGAGCAAAGACTATAGTCTTTGGTGTTTTCAGCGTCCAAAAATGTGCAAAAACTATAGTCTTTGGTGTTTTCAGCGTCCAAAAATGTGCAAAGACTATAGTCTTCGGTGTTTTTTGACTCCAAAATCTTCCAAAATCCCTCTGAAAATGAGCAGAGTCTATAGTCTTTGGTGTCTTTTGACTCCGGAATCTTCTAAAAACCCTCGAAAAATGATCAAAGACTATAGTTTTTGGTGTTTTTTAACTCCGAAATCTTCCAAAATCCCTCGAAAAATGATCAAAGACTATAGTCTTTGGTGTTTTTTGACTCCGAAATCTCCCAAAATCCCTTGAAAAATGAGCAAAGACTATAGTCTTTGGTGTTTTTTGACTCCGGAATCTTCCAAAATCCTTCGAAAAATGAGGCAAGACTATAGTCTTTGGTGTTTTCAGCGTCGAAAAATGTGCAAAGACTATAGTCTTTGGTGTTTTCAGCGTCCGAAAATGTGCAAAGACTATAGTCTTCGGTGTTTTTTGACTCCGAAATCTTCCAAAATCCTCCGAAAAATGTGCAAAGACTATAGTCTTTAGTGTTTTTAGCGTCCGAAAATGTGCAAAGACTATAGTCTTTGGTGTTTTCAGCGTCCAAAAATGTGCAAAGACTATAGTCTTTGGTATTTTCAGCGTCCAAAAATGTGCAAAGACGATGATCTTTCGTGTTTTCAGCGTCCAAAAATGTGCAAAGACGATGATCTTTTGTGTTTTCAGCGTCCAAAAATGTGCAAAGACAATGATCTTTCGTGTTTTCAGCGTCCAAAAATGAACAAAGACTATAGTCTTTGGTGTTTTTCGACTTCGAAATCTTCCAAAATCCCTCGAAAAATGAGCAAAGACCACAGTCTTCGGTGTTTTTCGACTCCGAAATCTTTCAAAAACCCTCGAAAAATGAGCAAAGACTATAGTCTTTGGTGTTTTTCGACTCCGAAATCTTCCAGAATTCCTCGAAAAATGAGCAAAGACTATAGTCTTTGGTGTTTTTTGACTCCGAAATCTCTCGAAATCCCTCAGAAATGAGCGAAGACTGTAGTCTTTGGTGTTTTCTGACTCCGGAATCGTCTGAAATCCCTCGAAAAATGAGCAAAGACTAAAGTCTTTGGTGTTTTTTAACTCCGAAATCTTCCAAAATCCCTCGAAAAATGAGCAAAGACTATAGTCTTTGGTGTTTTTTGACTTCGGAATCTCCCAAAATCCCTTGAAAAATGAGCAAAGACTATAGTCTTTGGTGTTTTTTGACTCCGGAATCTCCCAAAATTCCTTAAAAAACGAGGCAAGACGATAGTCTTTCGTGTTTTCAGCGTCCAAAAATGTACAAAGACTATAGTCTTAGGTGTTTTCAGCGTCCAAAAATGTGCAAAGACTATAGTCTTTGGTGTTTTCAGCGTCCAAAAATGTGCAAAGACTATAGTCTTTGGTGTTCTCAGCGTCCAAAAATGTGCAAAGACTATAGTCTTTGGTGTTTTCAGCGTCCAAAAATGTGCAAAGACTTTAGTCTTTGGTGTTTTCAGCGTCCAAAAATGTGCAAAGACGATAGTCTTTGGCGTTTTCAGCGTCGAAAAATGTGCAAAGACTATAGTCTTTGGTGTTTTCAGCGTCCAAAAATGTGCAAAGACGATAGTCTTCCGTGTTTTCAGCGTCCAAAAATGTACAAAGACTATAGTCTTAGGTGTTTTCAGCGTCCAAAAATGTGCAAAGACTATAGTCTTTGGTGTTTTCAGCGTCCAAAAATGTGCAAAGACTATAGTCTTTGGTGTTTTCAGCGTCCAAAAACGTGCAAAGACTATAGTCTTTGGTGTTTTTAGCGTCCAAAAATGTGCAGAGACGATGATCTTTCGTGTTTTCAGCGTCCAAAAATGTGCAAAGACTATAGTCTTTGGTGTTTTCAGCGTCCAAAAATGTGCAAAGACCATAGTCTTTGGTGTTTTCAGCGTCCAAAAACGTGCAAAGACTATAGTCTTTGGTGTTTTCAGCGTCCAAAAATGTGCAAAGACGATGATCTTTCGTGTTTTCAGCGTCCAAAAATGTGCAAAGACGATGATCTTTCGTGTTTTCAGCGTCCGAAAATGTACAAAGACTATAGTTTTTGGTGTTTTCAGCGTCCAAAAATGTGCGAAGACTATAGTCTTTGGTGTTTTCAGCGTCCAAAAATGTACAAAGACTATAGTCTTTGGTGTTTTCAGCGTCCAAAAATGTGCAAAGACTATAGTCTTCGGTGTTCTTTGACTCTGAAATCTTCCAAAATCCCTCGAAAAATGAGCAAAGACTATAGTCTTTGGTGTTTTTTGACTCCGGAATCTTCTGAAATCCCTCGAAAAATGATCAAAGACTATAGTCTTTGGTGTTTTTCAACTCTGAAATCTTCCAAAATCCCTCGAAAAATGAGCAAAGACTATAGTCTTTGGTGTTTTTTGACTCCGGAATCTCCCAAAATCCCTTGAAAAATGAGGCAAGACTATAGTGTTTGGTGTTTTCAGCGTCCAAAAATGTGCAAAGACTATAGTCTTTGGTGTTTTCAGCGTCCAAAAATGTGCAAAGACTATAGTCTTTGGTGTTCTCAGCGTCCAAAAATGTGCAAAGACTATAGTCTTTGGTATTTTCAGCGTCCAAAAATGTGCAAAGACGATGATCTTTCGTGTTTTCAGCGTCCAAAAATGTGCAAAGACGATGATCTTTCGTGTTTTCAGCGTCCAAAAATGTGCAAAGACGATGATCTTTCGTGTTTTCAGCGTCCAAAAATGAACAAAGACTATAGTCTTTGGTGTTTTTCGACTTCGAAATCTTCCAAAATCCCTCGAAAAATGAGCGAAGACTACAGTCTTCGGTGTTTTTCGACTCCGAAATCTTTCAAAAACCCTCGGAAAATGAGCAAAGACTATAGTCTTTGGTGTTTTTCGACTCCGAAATCTTCCAGAATTCCTCGAAAAATGAGCAAAGACTATAGTCTTTTGCCTTTTAGACTCCGAAATCTCTCAAAATCCCTCAGAAATGAGCGAAGACTGTAGTCTTTGGTGTTTTCTGACTCCGGAATCGTCTAAAATCCCTCGAAAAATGAGCAAAGACTAAAGTCTTTGGTGTTTTTTAACTCCGAAATCTTCCAAAATCCCTCGAAAAATGAGCAAAGACTATAGTCTTTGGTGTTTTTTGACTTCGGAATCTCCCAAAATCCCTTGAAAAATGAGCAAAGACTATAGTCTTTGGTGTTTTTTGACTCCGAAATCTTCCAAAATCCTTCGAAAAATGAGGCAAGACCATAGTTTTTGGCGTTTTCAGCGTCAAAAAATGTGCAAAGACTATAGTCTTTGGTGTTTTCAGCGTCCAAAAATGTGCAAAGACTATAGTCTTTGGTGTTTTCAGCGTTCAAAAATGTGCAAAGACTATAGTCTTCGCTGTTTTTTGACTCCGAAATCTTCAAAAATCCCTCGAAAAATGAGCAAAGACTATAGTCTTTGGTGTTTTTTGACTCCGGAATCTCCCAAAATTCCTTAAAAAACGAGGCAAGACTATAGTCTTTGGCGTTTTCAGCGTCGAAAAATGTGCAAAGACTATAGTCTTTGGTGTTTTCAGCGTCCAAAAATGTGCAAAGACGATAGTCTTTCGTGTTTTCAGCGTCCAAAAATGTACAAAGACTATAGTCTTAGGTGTTTTCAGCGTCCAAAAATGTGCAAAGACTATAGTCTTTGGTGTTTTCAGCGTCCAAAAATGTGCAAAGACTATGGTCTTTGGTGTTTTCAGCGTCCAAAAACGTGCAAAGACTATAGTCTTTGGTGTTTTTAGCGTCCAAAAATGTGCAGAGACGATGATCTTTCGTGTTTTCAGCGTCCAAAAATGTGCAAAGACTATAGTCTTTGGTGTTTTCAGCGTCCAAAAATGTGCAAAGACTATAGTCTTAGGTGTTTTCAGCGTCCAAAAACGTGCAAAGACTATAGTCTTTGGATTTTTCAGCGTCCAAAAATGTGCAAAGACGATGATCTTTCGTGTTTTCAGCGTCCAAAAATGTGCAAAGACGATGATCTTTCGTGTTTTCAGCGTCCAAAAATGTACAAAGACTATAGTCTTTGGTGTTTTCAGCGTCCAAAAATGTGCAAAGACTATAGTCTTTGGTGTTTTCAGCGTCCAAAAATGTACAAAGACTATAGTTTTTGGTGTTTTCAGCGTCCAAAAATGTGCAAAGACTATAGTCTTTGGTGTTCTTCGACTCTGAAATCTTCCAAAATCCCTCGAAAAATGAGCAAAGACTATAGTCTTTGGTGTTTTTTGACTCCGGAATCTTCTAAAATCCCTCGAAAAATGATCAAAGACTATAGTCTTTGGTGTTTTTCAACTCTGAAATCTTCCAAAATCCCTCGAAAAATGAGCAAAGAATATAGTCTTTGGTGTTTTTTGACTCCGGAATCTCCCAAAATCCCTTGAAAAATGAGGCAAGACTATAGTGTTTGGTGTTTTCAGCGTCCAAAAATGTGCAAAGACTATAGTCTTTGGTGTTTTTAGCGTCCAAAAATGTGCAAAGACGATAGTCTTTCGTGTTTTCAGCGTCCAAAAATGTACAAAGACTATAGTCTTTGGTGTTTTCAGCGTCCAAAAATGTGCAAAGACTATAGTCTTTGGTGTTTTCAGCGTCCAAAAATGTGCAAAGACTATAGTCTTTGGTGTTTTTTAACTCCGAAATCTTCCAAAATCCCTCGAAAAATGAGCAAAGACTATAGTCTTTGGTGTTTTTCGACTCCGGAATCTCCCAAAATCCCATGAAAAATGAGCAAAGACTATAGTCTTTGGTGTTTTTTAACTCCGAAATCTTCCAAAATCCTTCGAAAAATGAGGCAAGACTATAGTCTTAGGTGTTTTCAGCGTCCAAAAATGTGCAAAGACTGTAGTCTTTGGTGTTCTCAGCGTCCAAAAATGTGCAAAGACGATGATCTTTCGTGTTTTCAGCGTCCAAAAATGTGCAAAGACGATGATCTTTCGTGTTTCCAGCGTCCAAAAATGTACGAAGACTATAGTCTTTGGTGTTTTCAGCGTCCAAAAATGTGCAAAGACTAAAGTCTTTGGTGTTCTTTGACTCTGAAATCTTCCAAAATCCCTCGAAAAATGAGCAAAGACTATAGTCTTTGGTGTTTTTTGACTCCGGAATCTTCTAAAATCCCTCGAAAAATGATCAAAGACTATAGTCTTTGGTGTTTTTCAACTCTGAAATCTTCCAAAATCCCTCGAAAAATGAGCAAAGACTATAATCTTTTGTGTTTTCAGCGTCCAAAAATGTGCAAAGACTATAGTCTTTGGTGTTTTCAGCGTCCGAAAATGTGCAAAGACTATAGTCTTTGGTGTTTTTTGACTTCGAAATCTTTCAAATACGCTTGAAAAATGAGCAAAGACTGTCTTTGGTGTTATGACAACCCTAATTTTACCGAAATCCCTTGAGAAATGAGCGAATTTCTTTTTCATTCTTGATTGTATGTCAATATCTTCCAAACCGCGGTTGAACTCAAAACCTCTTTCTTCAATCCGCTATCTCTGAAGATTTATTCTCTCGAAGAGGTTTAGAAAAAAGTGGTATGCAGTACGCGTTAAAAAATAATATGAACCATTTTTCTACCATGCAGTAAGGAATGTAAAACCGCATCGTATCGTCAACCTTATATCGATCGGCACCTATGTCAGATTGTAATTTCGTATGATAACATGAGTAGTTATGAAGATGAATGACAAATATCGCACAAGTGACCCAACGCGATGCTATTTCACGATAACTGCATAAGTTAAGCACGCAGGTTTCATGGGAAAAGATCGACCTGCCCTTTCAGTTTTGTATCAGCGCAATATCAACTAGATCTGAAGAGCTAGTAAATAAAAAAGAATCACTTCGAAAATTCGCGGTGTGATAAAAAAAAAGTGACTATATCCTCGTGATGCAATTTTCAAGATTAATCGTACTGCAGTGTTTTTGTTATTTCGTATCCGGAGATTTTACATCGATCAACCAAACTCTCTTTAATCGCAGCTATTCAAACGGGAGAGAAAATATCCTAGAAATATTTTTTATAAATTTGAAAAAAGTTTACCTGAATAAAATTAAACCTCGGTTAATAACGATCACCGGTGTCGAATCGAGTAAAAATATCGAAAGTTTCAACCCCTTGTTAAAAAGTTATCCTCATATAGTGACGTCTAAGGAATACGATCATTTTTTCCATTCCGAACAACTGAGCCCGGGAAATTTTGTCATCGTTTATTTAGCGGATTTAAGCAGAGAGACGTTTCGAAAGAATAAGAACATCCTCTCGCGATGTTTCAACTGCAGAGTTCTCTTCGTATCGGATAATCGATCTATCAAACCACCCGAAATTTCACTACTTTTCACCCTGACCGGAGAACAAAGTATCGGACATGCAGAATTCGCGTTGATAAGCGATAGGAATAGAGTCGACATTTTCAGCCGCTTCGTAACGAGCAACTGCTCGATAGAAATAAGATCAAGAATTTTCTGGGAACCGGGATCGAAGGCTAACGATATGAAAGACTGGGCGTTCCAAGATCGCAATTTGAACGGTTGTCCAGTTTTCGTGAGTATTTCGAGTTTCGTGCCGAAAATGATGATAGAAACTAGCAAAAACGGTTCGCTAAAAATAGCCGGTGGGATAGAGGGTGAGCTCGTGCTGGCTATCGCCGATAAACTGAACTTCACTTTGGCGTTGAGATCTCCGTCGGCGTCGGAGAGGCTAAAATATTCCCGAAAAGCGTCGATACTGAACGACGTTCTTTCAGGGACAGCGGAAATCGGAATCGGTCGATTGCGTCCCACTAACGATATGGAAGGAAAAGTCGTACGCTCCGTGATGTACGACACCGAATGCATAACCTGGGGTGTCCCGAGGATCGTTAGGTGGTCGAACAACGTCGTATGGGTGGAATTTACCCCGAAAGTTTGGGCGATCGTCGGAATGATATTCGCGATCGGTTGCGCGACCGGCTACGCGTCCCACAGAATCGACTCGTCGGCCGGAGTAAAAAGGGGAACGGGAATCGCCGCCACTGTTTTCGACGTCGTTTCGATCCACCTAGGAAATACGGTCGCCAAGGTCCCGATCTCCTTGGGCGGAAGATTCATGCTGATGGCTTATCTCTACTACGCAACGGTCCTGACCACCGCGTACAAAACTTCGCTCGCCTCGATTCTGACTACGGAAAAAGGAACGCCGATGGTCGTCGACATGCACGACATATTGAAGTTGAATTTAAGCATCGGGGGTTCCCGCTACGATTTTGACATACTCAGGGATCAAGAAAACGGCAGCGAAGTGATCTCGAGACTCGTCGAACGTTTCGTCGTTAATAACAACGACTCGGCAACCCTGAGGAGACTGAAGATGGAGAACAATTTCGCGTTTCTTGCGAGAGGTTCATCGCTCGACGACGAGAGAGGGAAGAGCGTAAGGAGCAACGGGTCGGTAACGTTTGACGTTTTCAATACTTGCGTTTTGTCGTATCACACGGTAATGGTAATCAGAAAGGAGTCATTTTTGAGGGAACCGATAAATCGCGTTATTCGAAGACTGTCGGAAGCTGGAATACTGAAGCATTGGGATATCGACAAGTTCGACGTTGATCAAATAATAAAACGAAGGAGTGCAGAGAAATTTTTTGAGGAACGCGCCGGAGAGAAATTTCAAAATATATTCTTACTCTATTCAATTTTTATCGGATTTTGCGCCCTCATTTTTTTGATAGAAATATCCATCCCGATAATAATCGATCCGCGAAAAAAATAATGCAACGTCTAATTAAAATGGATATATAACGATCAACTCTGTCGTCGGACACCCGTTTGGAAGACTATTATTTCGGACTCGACAAGTATCAATTAATCATCTCGGATTTATTATTCCCATCGATAAATTATTTACGGAAACACTGTTTCCTGTATTTTTCGCTCTACGTCACAGCCATTTCAGTACATATATATATATATGTATTTACTCACCTATACCCGTCGTACCAGTTGTAAAGTTTTATCGCGATAGCTATTTCTCATCGGTCCTTCCGTTCGGATTCCGAAGGATAAAATAAATGTTGCACGTCCTCGACGGACATCTGGAATAAGAAAAAAGAGAGAAATAAAAAAAAAATCGAATGTGATTAGGTATTTCCGATGGTCATCAGGTGTTTGAAATCATCTGGATTCGTTAGCTTTACGAGTAGCAGACATACACCAATAAAAATTGATTTTCAAGTACTCGATTCGATTCGAACTTTTTTCGATCAACCAACTTGGTAAATTACAGCAAACTTGGTCTCACGGAAAATATCACGCGGGCAGAGGGATCACAATCAATCTAGACACTGGTACGTGACACATGTGCATAATTTAAGTCGATTGTCTCCGACGGAAGGTGAGGTGAATAAATTTTTTTCTAATAAAATAACATGTAAACTTGTAAATGTGATGCCCTTTCACGATAACGAAAATATAAAAGTCACATGTACCTGCGGACTGTAATGTGCGAATACCACGAGGTACTTCGCGTACGTCGGGAGATCACGTTTGATATTCGTTCGAAAAATAAGAAAATCATAAAATCAAAGAACAGAGGAAGAAAATGAACGAGATGAAAATCGTGGAGACAAAAATTCTAAAATTCCACTGCCTGTTCCTGTTAATAATTTCCGACCAAGTGTCAAGTTCGTTGAAAATATCCTACTTGGAGAACTACGCGGTGGATATGTATGAAAAAAACGAAAGGAATATGATAGAAGAATTTTTTATGGATTTAAAAAATGTTCTATTCGAGAGATACGAACCGCATCAGATGATAATTACCGGTGCGTCGAGAAACGATTACATCGAACGAGCGCTCAATCCCTTTCGAAAAAATTACCCCAAGCTGATATGCACGGAGATCGACGTGTGCGAGTATCGAAAAATATTTGGCGACGGACATTTCGCCGTGATATTTCTCGAGGATTTAACCGTGGAGACATTCGAGAAGAATATGAACATCATATCGCTATGCAGGAAGTGCAGGATCCTTTTTTTTTGCGACGGAATAATCGCGAACGATGACGTACAGTTGATATTCGATCTAGCCATGAAAGAAAATCTCACGTTCAGCGAACTCGCGCATTTCGACGGTGACGGTATCGGTCTGTACAGTAAATTTTACGGAAAAAACTGCACCATAGAGGCTCGCCTGGTGGACATTTGGAGGCCGGGAACCGGTAGGGAGAAGATAAACGAGTGGGCGTACAAATTTCACCACCACGGTGGTTGTCCCGTGGTGATAAGCTCGCTCACTTTCACCCCAAAAATGATGGTAAAGAATTACAAAAACGGTTCGCGAAAAATAATCGGTGGACGAGAGGGTAAGTTGATACTGGAGGCGGCGCAACGATTGAATTTCAGCATAGTGTTAACTTATCCATCGATCGACGACCGTATGAGATTCTCACTCAAATCGGCCATACTGGTCGACATTATTTTTGAGAGAGCGGATATCGGAATCGGCAGTTTACTGCGGACTAATTACTTCAGCGGGTTAACAGAGTTCTCAGTCCCGTACGACGACGAATGCGTGACGTGGGGAGTACCGCGGATAATGAGCTGGTCGAACGACGTCGTGTTCGTCGAATTTTCCGGACTGGTTTGGATAGCGGTCACGTTGATGTTCATCGTCATTTGCCTCATGGGAAACGTCGATCGAAAATTCACTCTAACCAAAGCCGGTGAGTTTCGCAAAAAGTCACCAAAACGTTCCGAATCACCTTCACTTGTTAGAGTATGAAATTTCTGTTTCCAGGTGATAAAAAAATCTACGGAATAATCTCGGTCACTTGCGACGTATTCGCACTTCACCTGGGCAATCCGGTACTCTGGATAACATCGTCCCCTAGCGGAAGAGTTCTGTTAATCGTATGTTTGTGTTACTCAACGGTGATAACGACCGCTTACAAAACTTCCCTGGCGTCGATTTTGGCGACGGACAAAGGTACGTCGGCGATCGTCGACGCCCAGGGAATTTTAATGGAGAATTTGAGCGTCGGAGGATCGCTTTACGAATGGAATATACTTAGGGATCAGGTGAACGAGAGCGAACTGACCGCTGAATTATTCGAAAGATTCGTAGTTGATAACGACGACGTGGCGACGAGGGATCGTTTGAAATTTGACCACGATTACGCGTTTCTGGCGAGCCGTTCGTGGCTGAGTTACGAGAGACAAAAAATGGTGAGAAACAACGAAGCTGTTACATTCGATGTTTTTGATACCTGTGTACTGGCGTATCACACGGTGGTGAGTTTTCCGAAGAAATCGTTACTGAGGAAACCGATGGATCGTATTATACAGCGATTGACGGAATCCGGAATTTTCAATCATTGGGATCTCGAGAATGAAATAGACGCGAATTCGGTATCGGCCAATGCAAATGACCAGGAAAACCAGAACCACGGCGCCGCTTACAAATTTCAAAATATATTCGTCGTTTATCTAACTTGCATTACATTATCTCTTTTCGTTTTTATAAGCGAACTTCTCGTAGCAAAATTGCAATCTAAGAAAGGTCAAGACGTTATTATTCAATATTTTTGAGTGTTTTCAAAATTAAATGAAACTCCTTCAGAAACAGAGAAGAATGTAGCTTGCGCCTCATCTTTGCACCCCGTGCGATAATCTTGAAATATGATTAATATTTCAGTATTATCCTGATTATTTAGAATTTTTTATTTCGGGATAAAAATCATAGGTATATTCTGCCATCATTACCTCTGCGAATCTTGGGTATTTAACCCCCTCGAAAACCGCGCAAACAATTAATTATTATTTGCACACGATTAAATTTTTCAATCGATCTGTTGACGTTTCAGAAAAAAACGCGATTTCAAGATTAACGTACGTCGATTAATCATTATAGATTTAAAGTTTAGATTCATCAATGAATAAATAAATACTACTTCCTGTGGTTTCTCTGTACGCAAAAAACTTATCCACAATTTGCCAGATTATTGTATTTTACTGTGTACCCAACCACCTACCTACTATGTTAATCGTTATTATTAACCTCGGCGTTCGGATTTTAAACGATAGAATAAATGTTTTATGTCTTCAACACACTTCGATAATTCTCACTATTGCCATACTTTTCGAAAAGAAAAAAAATTAGAATAAAATTAAAATAAAATAAAAATCGAAAACTAAAAAAACGGAATGTGATATCCTGTCCCAATCCTTCCGTCCATTTGTAAATGTCATTTTTTTTCTCGAACAAACTTGAGTCACCATGATGTATGCGACTGTGTAGTTTTGTGATATCGGGTGAAATTTTGCACGTAAAGTGAAATGATAAAACCGGGAATAACTTTTGAAAAACTATAATCCGCAACGCGTGCGTCACGATCGGCGATATTCGTTTGAATTTTTGATTCGAATTAAGAATGCCATCGATATAAATCTGTGGGTATGATGTTTTTCTCTTTCAGCAGTGTCCTTAGGACTGAATCGTATATAATTAACGCCGTACGCATATGATTTATATTTATTGTCTTCGACGAAGGGGTATAATTTTTTCGTGATAAAATAAAACACAATGATGTGTCAATAAGGTACCAGGTAAACTCATGAACGCGATGGAGTGTGAAGATAATACAATTGTAAAACTCACATATTTGCCATCTACGATGTACTTATAGTAGTGAGTTTTTTTATTTTTTTTTGTTTGACTTTTTTCTGCATTTTTTAATTTTCTTTTTTGTAATTTCCCCGACCACTTGACGACGACAGTGCGGTAATGGGAACCCTACTCCGCGTACATTGAACGATTCCCCTGCCCAGACTTTGGGAGACAAAAGAAAATAAAAAGATAAAGGGAGATGAGTGCGAAGAGATACGACGAATAGGACGAGCATCATGCGGGGATTATCGCCGAAATCGTTGTGTCTGTTTATTTTGATGATTTGTGACCAAGTTTTGAGTTCGCTGGAAAAACCGTACTCGAAAAATCACACGCTGAAAGAACGTGCGAAGGACGAAAGGAATATTATCGAGGATTTTTTTTTGGATTTAAAAAATAGTAAAGACTTTGTAAAATATAAACCACGTCTGGTAACGATTGCCGGTGTTTCGCGAAACGACGACGTTCAAAGAGCCCTCAAACCGTTGTTTCGAAATTACCCTTACATCATTTGCACGAATGGCGAGAAATGCGAATATCCCGAGATATTTAGCCGAGGAAATTTCGCCGTAATTTTTCTGAACAATTTGACCGAAACGACATTCATGCAAAATATAAAAATCATTTCGCGCTGCAGAAAATGCAGAGTTCTGTTTTTATGCGGTGGAATAATTGAGAGCGACGATGTACAGCTGATATTCAATCTAGCTCTGAAACAGAACGTAGCCCACACCGAATTAGCGCATTTTAATCCGCAAAGCATCGACCTGTACAGTAAAATTTTGGGAGAAAATTGCACGATGGAGGCCGGTCTGATAGACGTTTGGAGACCGGGAACCGGTTTGGAAAAAATCAACCGATGGGCCTACAGATATTACGACCGTAAGGGTTGTCCCGTGGTGGTCAGTTCGATGAACTTCGCCCCGAAAATGATAATAGAGGAGTACAAAAATGGTTCGCGAAAAATAGTCGGGGGACTGGAGGGTAATTTAATATTGGAAGCAGCGCGTCGGTTGAACTTCACTGTTGTGTTGAAACACCCTTCGGTGGTCGACCGGATGAAATATTCTCAAAAATCGGCTATAATGATCGACATCGTATTTGAAAACGCGGAAATCGGTATCGGTAGATTGAGAGAGAACAATTTTCTTCTCACAATTATGGATTTCTCAGTGCCGTTCGACAGCGAATGCGTGACATGGGGTGTGCCCCGGATAATGAGCTGGTCCGATGACATAGTTTTTGTCGAATTTTCAAAACTGGTTTGGGCAGCGGTCACGATAATGTTCGTCTTCATATGTCTAATAGGATACGTTCATCGACAGTCGACTCTAATCGAAGCCGGTGAGTGTCTCGATAATCCTTGCGAATTTCTGAATCAATTTTTTTTTTTTTCAACAGCAAAATTTCTGTTTCCAGACGATAAAAATATCTTTAGGATGGTATCGGTCACCTGCGACGTCTTCGCGCTCCACCTGGGCAATTCGGTACTTTGGGTGACCTCCTCCCCCGGGGGAAGAGTCTTGTTGATGACGTGTTTGTGTTACGCTACGGTGATGACAACCGCGTACAAAACTTCGCTGGCGTCGATTTTGGCGACGGATAAAGGTACGTCGACGATCGTCGACGCCCAGGGTATCATCAGGGAAAATTTGAGCGTCGGAGGGGCGTTCTACGATTGGAATATCCTGAAGGATCAAGTGAACGAGAGCGAAATCAGCGCCGAACTGTTCAGACGATTTGTCATTAACAACGACGATTCGGAGTCGAAACGTAGGCTGATACACGATCACGATTTTGGCTTTTTGGCGAGCCGTTCGTGGCTCAGTTACGAGAGACAAGAAATCGTGAGAGCCCACGAATCCGTAACGTTCGACGTTTTCGATACGTGTGTACTGGCCCATCCTACGGTGGTCAGTTTTCCGAACAAATCGTTACTGAGAAAACCGATGAATCGAATCATTCGGCAATTGACGGAATCCGGAATCTTCAACCATTGGGACCTCGGTAGTGAAATAAATGCCGACATAATGTTATCGCGTGAGAACGACCAGAATAATATCGATTACAGCGCTGCTCAAAAATTTCAAAATTTATTCATCATGTATTCGGTTTGCATTTTTTTCTGTCTCCTCGTCTTCGTTATAGAACTTGTCGTCCCGAAGGTACGATCGGAAAACCGACGAGACACTGGCAATAAATATTTGTAACTGTACGAAGTTCAGAAAAAAAAAAAAACCAACCCTTGAATCAGAAAAATATAATCGCCTGCTTTCGAATACTGAAATATCAATAAATACGAGATAATTCATCATCGATTTTTAAAAAACTTATTCACCGATCCTCGCGATGCACCAACGGAAATTTATTTTTCTTCTAATTAACGATAACCACGAGTCATGGCTCACAATTGGAATCCACACGCGACTTCGTTTCCATTGATCGACGTTCGTATAAAAAAAAAAAAAGCGAAAATCAATCGCTTTTAACGCTCTTCGCATTTATATATCACCTGAGTTACCACATGCTCATGATTTTCGAATTAAGGTTCATGAGAAAGAAAAATTTGAAAGCACCGATCGTGAGATCCGATCAGAAACCTAAACTATAAGTCGCTCATTTTTTTTGCCTCAATTTTTTTCTTTTGCTTCTTATAAAAATAATCCAACGCTCGTATCGTTTCGCACGAAGGATAATCGAGCGTCGTCGACTAATTGCGAATCGTTGTAACAATTAAATATTATACATAAGTTTACTCTTTTCGCAACATCCTGAGATCAGCAAGATAGGATTCGCACCTTGGATACCGCGCGTTTCATACGATCTGTACGGAGAAACGTTGGTTGATTTTCAATGCGTTTTGTCGATTTCGTAGATATAGATATCAGTTAGCAAAGTTTTTCGAGTAATTTGTGCAAATCTTTGGAAAAACTCTCTCCAGATCGGAAAGCGCGTTTGTATCGATTACATTGAACCATGCGGCGAGGTGTAATTTTTAATAATAAAAATGATGTGTCAAAGGTCAATAAGGTACGAAGCTAATAAACCCGATGCAATACGAAGATAGGAAAAGTGTGAAAGCTCCACATTATCCGCGCGTTGATTAAAGTTGACCTTCGCTTGCCCGATACAATCACAGTTGTTTGTTGACTGTTGGAGCGGTTCGTCACGTTTCATTCAGCGTTTGTACCCCCGAGCTTTGGGAAAAAGGAAAAGCTTCGACGCGCGATTGGAAAGAAAGAAAGAGAGAAAAAAAAAAAGTATAGAATAAAAAAAAAAATAGAGCGATCGCCATGCATATGCAATTATTGAAATTACTGTGCTTATCCGTCTCGATGATTTGTGAGCGAGTGACAAGTTTATCGAGTGGTTCGTTTTTGAAAAATAATACGTCGGGGAATAACGAGGGAAGCAAATGGAACGTGCTCGAAGAATTTTTTGCCGATTTCAACGAAGCTTATTTAAAAAAATACGAACCACGTCAGATAACGATTACCAGTGTCCCGACCAACGGGGAAATTCAACGGGCTTTCGATTTGTTCTATCGCAATTGGCCCTACATAGTTTGCCCTGATACCGAAAATTGCAAATACCCACGCAACATATTCAACAACGGAAATTTCGTCATTATTTTCTTGCGAAATTTGACCGAGGAAATATTCATGGAAAACGCTAAAATAATATCGCTGTGCAAAGAGTGCAGGGTGCTATTTTTGTCCGATGGAATAATTCAGAGGGACGACGTACGAATGATATTCGAACTCGCGGTACAGGCGAACATATCGTCGAGCGAGTTGGCGCATTTGACCGAGGACGGTGTCGGTCTGTACAGCGAGATGTTGGGTGACGAATGCACCATGGAAGCCTATCTGATAGACTTTTGGAAACCGGGAGTCAGTTCGGAACGGATAAACCGATGGGCCTTCAAATACCACGATTGCAAGGGTTGCCCCTACGTGGTAAGCTCGATGACGTTTAAACCGAAAATGATAATGGCCGGCTACAAAAATGGCACGCGAAGTATAGTAGGCGGACTGGAGGGTAAATTATTGCTCGAAGCGGCTAAGCAGATGAACTTCACCATAGTAATGAGACATCCGTCCATAGTCGACCGTATGAAATATTCTCGAAAATCTTCCATACTGAAAGACGTTACCATCGAAAATGCGGAAATCGGAATCGGTAGATTACTGCAGACCAACTACATGCGCGATCTCGTTGAATTCTCGGTACCGTACGACGTCGAATGCGTGACATGGGGAGTACCGCGGATAATGAGCTGGTCCAGCGACATAGTTTTCGTCGAATTTTCAAAACTAGTCTGGGCAGCGGTAATGGTAATGTTCGTCGTCATTTGCATCGTGGCTTACGTTCACCGTCAATCGATTTTACCGAAATTAGCCGGTGAGCGTCTTGATTATCTCCCGATCAGCAACGTACACGATTTCCACGTCTAATTAATCCATCTTTTCAGACACCGACAAAAAAACCGGCGCGATCATCGTCATTTGCGACATCTTCACTCTTCATCTGGGCAACTCGGTACTCTGGGTAACGTCCTCGCAAGGGAGTAAATACTTTCTCTTGTCGTTGCTGTATTACGCGACGGTGATAACGACCGCCTACAAAACATCGTTGGCGTCGATTTTAGCGACGGATAAAGGTACCTCGGCTATCGTCGACGGAGAAGGAATAATAAAGGCGAATTTGAGCGTAGGCGGAACATTTTTCGACTGGTGGATACTCAGGGATCAGGTGAACGACAGTAAAGTGAATCGTAAGTTACTGAATCGATTCATCGTCAATAACGACGATGACGAATTGAAAGTTCGTCTGAAAACCGAAGGTAATTTTGCATTTTTGGCGAGCCGTTCGTGGCTGAGTTACGAAAGAGAGACGTCCGTCCGGGCTCACGAGCCGGTTACTTTCGATATATTCGATGTGTGCGTAATGGCGTATCCGACCGTAGTCAGTTTTCAGAAAAGATCGTTGCTCAGGAAACCTATGAATCGTATCATTCAACGTTTGACGGAATCCGGAATATTCATTCATTGGGATCTCGAGAACGAACTTGGCTCCAAATTGGTATCGGCCAGCGAAAAAGATCAAGATTTGCTCGGCGATCACTCTGCTCATAAATTTCGAAATCTGTTCATCGTCTACTCGATCTGCATATTCTTTTGTCTATTGGCTTTCGCTGTTGAACTGTTTGTCGCGAGGGTTCAAGCAAAAAAACGACAAGAAGCAGCTCGCAATCGCATAAATTATGACATTCAGTTGAAAAATAAAATGAAAATCAAATAACCAGTTCGTAAATGAGAGAGGATTCTAGCTTAAACTCCACCCTAGCACCACCTGAGATTTTATCTGTTCCCCAATGCTGTCGATAAATCGCAAAATTCGTAATAATTAGTAATCAATCAATATTGAAAATATACCGATTGTCAAATTGGATGTAATGTGTACTATTTTCATTTCCGTATCTGATAATAAATTTTCATTATTCATAGTTAAACAAACACCTGTAGTTCGTTATTCGCCTATCGTAATTGCCACGGTTGATCCCGTTGTCATTTTTAGAGCATCGATTAATCATTTCATAAATTTTTCAAAAACCACGTTAATAAATGAACACCACCCGTTTCCCGAGTAGTCTGCTTTTCCATCACTGATATTCCACGATTTACCAGATTCGTGTATTTTAATGCCTACTTAACCTAACCTAACCTATGTAAAATATTATTATTGCCAACGTTGCTTACCCTCGCGTTTAGATCTGAGATGATAAGATGAATATTGTATGTCTCCTGACCCGACCTCGGCCGCACGTGTCGCACGTGCAACGTCTACTTGCACTTTTCAAGCCTCATCTGAAATCATAGGGAAATACGATGTGTAATCAATTTCCAATTTCATGCATATATGCTGAAAAGTATGTCGACTAATTAACACGAAAAAATTAACGAAGGTGGAAAGTTTTTTTTTTTTGTCGCCTCGTGCGATTCTTCGGAATTGAAAAATTATCAAATTTCGATTCAAAACGCACCCGTCGGGATCCTTTTCTTTTACTGCGGATTTAGACCGAATAATTTCAGCGTTGTAATTTGAAGAGAAGAATTTTTTGCGAAAGTTCTTTTACAGGAGCTTGCATAGAAGTTGTAACAGGTGCATAATTTACCATCGATTGTTTATGAAGTATGTAATTGTATTTGTAAAAAAAATAACACGTTTAGGGTCAATAAGGTAGGAAGCGAACTCGCGAGTACGATTCCGTTCGAAGATAACAAAATTGTAAAAGTCGCATATATCACATCTGCGGTCTATGACGTGCCTATTAGTATAGGGCTTTTCTTTACCACCTACGGCGACCTAACGACAGTTTTACAATAGAAGCCCTTCGGCGGCGTTTGATCGGACAGGAGGGTGATATTAGTGCACGAGAAGATTGTAGATACAGTTCGACAATCATGCGTCTAAAATTACTGAAATTATTCTACCTATTTATTACGATGATCGGCGACAATCAGTTGTCAAGTTCGACGAAAATATCTTATCTGCAAAATCGAACGTTGGAAAAGTATGGAAAAACGGATAGGAAGATAGTCGAGGAATTTTTTTCGGATTTTAAAAAAGTTTACTTCGAAAAGTACGAGCCACGTCAGGTGACGATTACCGGTGTATCGAAAAACTACGACATTCAACGAGCCCTTGAACCATTTCTCCTAAGTTATCCTCACATGATTTGCTCCGACACGGACGAATGCGAGTACCCAAAAATATTCAGTCAAGGAAACTTCGTCATTATATTTCTGGACGATTTAACGGAAGAAACATTCATGAAGAATATAAACATCATTTCGCGCTGCCGAAAATGCAAAGTCCTATTTCTATGCGACGGAATAATTCGGAACAACGACGTCCTCCTCATGTTCACCCTTGCCACGGAGCAGAACGTGCCCTACATCGAATTGGCCCATCTCGACGGTGACGGGATCGGTCTGTACAGCGAATTTTTGGGAAAGAATTGCACGCTCGAGGCCCGTCTGGTGGACATTTGGAGACCGGGAATCGGTTTGGAAAAAATCAACCGATGGGCCTACAGATATTACGACCGCAAGGGTTGTCCGGTGGTGATCAGTTCGCTCACTTTCACCCCAAAAATGATGATAGAGGACCGGGAAGACAGTCTGCCGAAAATAGTCGGCGGTAGGGAGGGCAATTTGATTCTGGAAGCGGCGCGGCAATTGAACTTCAGCATATCGTTGAAACACCCCTCGGTGATGGACCGGATGAAGTATTCGCGAAAAGCCGCTATAATGATGGACGTTGCATCCGGGAATGCGGATATCGGAATCGGCAGACTACGTCAAAGTACGTATCTTCGCGAATCTATATTGTTCTCGGTCCCATACGACGAGGAATGCGTCACGTGGGGAGTACCGCGTATAATGAGCTGGTCGAACGACATCGTGTTCGTTGAATTTTCCGGACTTGTTTGGGCCTCGTTCACCCTGATATTCGGCTTCATTTGCCTCGCGGGATACGTTCACCGGAAATTCGCCGCAATGGAAGACGGTAGGTGTTCAAAATCGAGAAAAATATTCGGACAAAAAAAACCCTCGAAAACCGACGGAATTTTTTTTTCGTTTCAGACGACAAAGGGAACTTCGGGATAATACCGATTCTTTGCGAAGTCTTCGCCCTCCATCTTGGTAACCCGGTGCTCTGGGTGACCTCCTCTCCCGGGGGAAGATATTTATTGATATCTTGCTTGTACTACGCGACGGTGATAACGACCGCTTACAAAACTTCCCTGGCGTCGATTTTGGCGACGGACAAAGGTACGTCGGCGATCGTCGACGCCCAGGGAATCTTAATGGCTAATTTGAGCGCCGGGGGATCGCTTTACGATTGGTATATCCTCAAGGATCAGGTGAACGACAGTCAACTGAACGCTAAATTGTTTAAAAAATTTATCGTCAACAACAACGACATCGAGACGTGGCATAGGCTCAAGTGTCATCGCGATTACGCATTTTTGGCACGCCGATCGTGGCTGAGCTACGAGAGACAGAAAATCGTCAGAGCTCACGAGTCGGTGACATTCGATATATTTCACAGATGCGTGTTGGCCTATCACACGGTTATAAGTTTTCCGAAGAAATCGTTGTTGAGAAAACCGATAGATCGTATTATTCAAAGATTGGTGGAATCCGGTATTCTCAACCACTGGGATCTCACGAATGAGATAGACGCCGACGCGGTACTGGCCCGTAAAAGTGACCAGGACTACATCGACCATCGAGCTACGGACAAATTTCAAAATATATTCATCGTGTACCTGGTTTGCGTTACTTTGTCACTCTTCGTTTTTATGAGCGAACTTTTGGTATCAAAAATAAAATCGATAAAACGAAGGAACGCCAAAAAATGAATGTATCAGAGAAATTTATAGCTCGTATCACCTCCCACCTCTTTGCACTCTCTACGTGAATTTTTTCCCGATTCCTCGATTCTCTGAATTGTAATAAATATTGGCAATGAATCTGGAAGTTCGGATGAATTATTGTACCCATACGTATACGTCATTGATTTTCGACTCGCATTTATGCGCAGGCTGATTGTGAATGAAAATAACGCTATAAAAAAGCTTTCAATTCCAGAAAGTAAACGAACAGATTTGTCATTTCGATAACTACTATACCATCCGTTCGTATGGATTAATAAACACGTTCTTACATACTATGCCTTCCTTTATTCACCACGTGTTCGCTGTTCAACCATAAAAAATAAAACCATTTCACCGCGAGTATCTAGATATGTATTATCCAGTGACGATGATAACGTTGTGTTTCTGCTTTAATCAGCCGGTTATAAGTTCAGATCTAATTTTACGTAATCGGGTGATATCCGAGAACGAAATGACGCTGAATATGTTGGAGAAGTTTTTCACATATTTCGAAGAAACTTACTTGTCCATCCGTAAGCCTCGTCACGTAACGATCGTGGGTGCGAATTCGGACGGTATACACGAAGTGCGAACGATAACGAAAAACTACCCTTGCGTCGCGTGTCGAAAGCCCGACGAATGCGGTTACGCGGAAAATTTCAGCCGCGGAAGTTTCGCGATCATTTTTCTCGACGATTTGAAAAAAGCAACGTTCGAACAGAACTCGAAAGTTATCTCCCGGTGCAAAAAATGTCGCGTTCTTTTCGTGTCCGACGGAATAATATCCACCGAAGATATACGACAACTATTCGAGTGGTCTTTGGAAAAAAGTGTCGCTCACGCGGAATACGCTCATCTCACCAACGAATCGGTGGAACTTTACAGCGAAATAATCGGGCCCAATTGTACGTTGGAAATCCAATTGACCGACGTTTGGCGCCCCGGCGTTCGTCTGGACAAAATCGCATCCTGGGCATTCCGATTGCACGATTTCAATTCATGTCCGGTTACGGTGAGCTCGTTGACTTTCAGACCAAAAATGATGATAAACGAAGACGAGAACGGCTCGCTCACGATAGCCGGAGGACGAGAGGGTGAGCTGTTGTCGGCCATTGCCCGCAAACTGAACTTCAAATTGGATTTAAAATACCCCTCGGTTGTCGACCGGATGAAATTTTCACGAAAAATGTCTATAGAGAACGACGTAGTTTCCGGTGCCGCCGAAATCGGGATCGGTAGATTGCGTCCCACTAACAACCTAAGCAGTCATCTAACGATTTCAATTCCTTACGACGAGGAATGCGTGACTTGGGTCGTTCCACGATTAATTACTTGGCCGAACGATATACTCCTCGTGGAATTTTCTTGGCAAGTGTGGGTCTGCGTCTACATCCTATTCGTCGTTATTTGCCTCGTCGGATATGGTCATCATCGTTTCGTTCCATCGTCAAAAAATAATGGTAATTCAAGCGACTCATGAATCTAATCAAGGTGATTGCCACGAGTAAATTTTCTCTCCTTTCTCTTTTAGGAAAACGTGATTCACGAGTTGGATTCATCGCGATTGTTTTCGACGTATTATCATTCCACCTTGGAAACCCCGTAGCGCACATTTACTTCTCTTCAGGAAGTAGACTGATGCTAATGATGTGTCTTTCTTACGCGACGGTTTTATCAACCGCTTACAAGACTTCTTTAGCCTCAATTTTAGCGACCGACGTGGGTATTTCCAAGATTCTGAAACCCGAGGACATAATCGAAGGAGATTTTACCGTCGGCGGTTCGCTCTACGACTACAATATCCTAAAAGACCAAATGAACGACAGGGAAATCATCGCGAATCTGATGAAAGGATTCGTAGTAATCAACGACGACAACGAGTCGTGGCTCAGGTTAAAAAACACAAGGGATTTCGTTTTCGTTGGTCGTCGTTCGTGGATGAATTATCAGACTCAGGAATCGATGAGAGCTCGTGAAACGATCTCTTTCAACGCTCTGGATAGTTGTGTACTCAACTATCCCGCGGTTATAGTTTTCGCAAAATCGTCGTTCCTCCGACACCCGATAAATAAAATAATACGTCGACTGTCCGAAGCCGGAATTCTCGCTTATTGGGACCTCGCGGTAGTCAACGCGAACATGATATCGAAGAACATACTTTCGGATCAACAACTCGGAAAACAAATTTCTTACAAATTTCGCTACATATTCAATATGTACCTTATTCTCATCAGTTTTTCATTCGCTATTTTTCTCATCGAGATATTTACCGCTTGGATAGTTTCCGCACGCAAAGCGGACAACACCAGCCAATCGCGCAACGATGATGTTACGATTATCAATCACTAATTTATAGGTAAGAGAAGAATCGTTAGTTCTGATTGAATTCCGAATCTGAATAAATTCTGTGTACCCGTATTTTCAATGTACTCGATGATAAAAAAAAAAATATTTTCGGAATAAAAATTCCGCTGACAATTTTACACGAAGATTATCTCGAAGGGTGATTCGGAGCAAGGTTGATATCGATCTTGTATTAAAAAGAAAAATGAAAAATGAAAAAAACGAAAGAAAAAAAATACATGTCAACGGTCAATAAGATACACGATGCTTATAAACGCGATGCAGTGTGAAGATAACTAAAGTTGTAAAAGTCACATATTACTCACGCGTATATTAAAATTGACCTTTGCCAACTTGTTCCGACGACACAATGTCATGGTTGTTTGTCGAATGTCGAAGCCCTTCGTTAAAGTTTGTTCGGTGCGGTTGCGTTCGCGGGTGTTGGAGGAATAATTTATTCATTTTTTTAAACAGAACAAGAGAGACTTCGTTCGTTGGGTGAAATAAAACTGTAGCGACGGCGCCATGAATGCAAAATTATTGAAAGCACTGTGCTTATTCGTCTCGATGATTTCTGACAGAGTGACAAGTTCGCCGAGAATATCATATTTGCATAATCACACGTTGAGGAAAGACGAGGGTAACAAATGGGATATGGTCGGAAAATTTTTCGCCGATTTCAACGAAGCTTATTTAAAAAAATACGAACCGCGACAGATCACGATAACCGGTGTTCCGAAACACGAGAATATTCAAAAAGCTCTGAAACCGTTCCTGAAAAGTTACCCCCACATCATCTGCACGGAGACCAGAGACTGCGGTTATTCAAAAATCTTCAGCGATGGAAATTTCGTCATTATATTTCTGGATGATCTCACCGAAGAAACGTTCATGAAAAACTCACGAATAATATCTCGCTGCGAAAAGTGCAAGCTCCTATTTTTATGCGATGGTAAAATTCAAAATAACGGTGTCCGTTTGATGTTCGCACTCGCCACGAAGCAAAACGTACCCTACAGCGAATTGGCCTACCTAAACGCGGACGGTATCGGTCTGTACAGTGAATTTTTGGGGATAAACTGCACCATGGAGGCCCGTTTGGTGGAAATTTGGAGACCGGGTACCGATTTGGACAGAATAAATCAATGGGCGTACAAATTTCACGATCTGAACGGGTGTCCGGTGACGGTGAGCTCGTTGAATTTCACTCCGAAAATGATGATCGAAGAGTACAAGAACGGAACGGTGAAAATCGTCGGAGGACGTGAGGGTAAACTGATGCTGGAGGCGGCGGAGAAATTCAACTTCAGTTTGACGTTAAAATATCCGACGATGACGGACCGTCTGAGGTATTCTCAGAGAGCGGCTATAATGAAGGACGTTGCTTCGGGTGTCGCGGAAATTGGAATCGGCAGATTGCGTCCGAGCGATCATTTTCGCGATCGCGTATCGATGTCGGTAGCTTACGACAACGATTGTCTCACCTGGGGAGTGCCGCGTTTCGTAAACCGTGCGAACGACGTTATATTCGTTGAATTTTCCGGAATGGTATGGGCCATGATCACCCTGATATTCGGGGTTGCTTGCGTCGCGGGATATCTTCACCGTTACTTCACCTCTCTAAAAGCTGGTGAATTTTTGAACCTCCTCGCCACGTTATACGACAAATCGATATCCCTTCTATTTTCCATGAAATTCTTTTTCCAGGCAATCGAAAGAACCTCGGATTGATACCCATCGTATTCGAGGTGTTCGCACTCCACCTGGGCAATCCGGTGATATCGGTAACTTCTTCGCCGGGAGGGAGATCTTTTTTGATAGCGAGCTTGTACTACGCGATGGTGATAACGACCGCGTACAAAACGTCGTTGGCTTCGATACTGGCGACGGAAATCGACACCGCTACCATCGTCGACGCCGAGGGTATAATAAAGTCGAATCTGAGCGTCATCGGATCGCTCTACGACTGGAATATCCTCAAGGATCAAGCTAACGAGAGCGAAATCACCAGTAAATTACTCGAACGATTCACGATCAACAACAACGACATGAAGACGTGGAATAACTTTTTGTCCGACAACAATTACGCCTTTTTGGCGCGTCGTTCTTGGCTAAGTTATCAAAGACAGAAGATCGTGAAAGCTCACGAGTCCGTTACGTTCGACGTGTTCGATACTTGCGTGTTGACTTATCACACGGTGATAAATTATCAGAAAAAATCGATCCTCAGAAAGCCTATAGATCGCCTCATCCAACGACTGACGGAATCTGGTATTCTGAAACACTGGGATATCAACGACGAAATAGACGCCGACGTAGCGTTGGCCCGTAAAAGTTATCTAGATTACGTAAACCATCGCGCCGCTCATAAATTTCGAAATATATTCGTACTGTATTTCATTTGCATTACATTATCCCTCGTCGCTTTTGTTCTGGAACTTCTTTGCGCTAAAGTGCAATCAAAAATACGACCTAACGATGACATTTAACGTCCGAAGTCGCGAAATTGCGATACATATGTGTAACATATACGGTCTGATAAATAAAAATGATCTATATAGAAATAAATTAGACTAGAGTTTTTTTGTTTTGACCCTACATTTGCACCCCGAGCGATCCCATCAATTTGTGGATATATGATATTGTACCTCGTACGATGTACAATAATATCAATAAATCTAAATATGTTTAGATAAATCACATTAAGTATGATTGCTTTTGAAATCGCTTATCGTCGCAGAAATGCAACGAAATATTTTCATGGTTGAATAAAAATGAATTTATTTGAAGAAGCTTTCGAACAGGCAGAGTTGACAGTTGCGTTACATGTGAACACGTGCGCGAAATCTTATGCTCTCGATTTTCATTGCAACCGTGTTCCCTATTCGACTGGGTATAAAAAATTGATCAAAATCGAATTTGAAAAATAAAACTTCAACGATGAACAATTTTACCCTGATAATAATGACTTTGTATATTTACTTCGGAGAACCAGCAAGTTCGTCAAGTTCGAAGTTATTTTTGAATAATCGCGTGTCGTTATACGACGAAATGGAATTCAAGATTTTGGGTAATTTTTTGAACGATTTCAGCAGAGCTTATTTGAGAGTCGAAAGACCTCGGCATGTAACCATCGTAGGTGCTACCTCGGAGGAGTTGAGAGGAGCGCAAACGTTACTCGACAGCTACCCTTACATCGTGTGTGAAAATACAAGCGAATGTGGTTACACGCGACGTTTTAGTCCCGGAAGTTTCGTGATTATATTTCTCGACGATTTAACGAAAACGGCGTTCGAACAGAACTCGAACGTCATTAACCGATGCAAAAATTGTCGCGTTCTTTTCGTGTCCGAGGGAATAATATCCACCGAAGAAATACGACAACTTTTCGAGTGGTCCTTGCAAAAGAATGTCGCTTACGCGGAATACGCTCACCTCACCAACAAATCGGTGGAACTTTACAGCGAAATAATCGGGCCCAATTGTACGTTGGAAATCCAATTGACCGACGTTTGGCGCCCCGGCGTTCGTCTGGACAAAATCGCATCCTGGGCATTCCGATTGCACGATTTTAATTCATGTCCGGTTACGGTGAGCTCGTTGACTTTCCTACCGAAAATGATGATAAACGAAGACGAGAACGGTTCGCTCACGATAGCCGGTGGACGAGAGGGTGAGCTGTTGTTGGCCATTGCCCGAAAACTCAACTTCAAATTGGATTTGAAATATCCGTCGGTTGTCGACCGTATGAAATTTTCACGAAAAATGTCTATAGTGAACGATGTGATTTCCGGTACCGTTGAAATCGGAATCGGTAGATTACGTCCGACTAATAGCCTTCGCAAAGAGCTTGCTGTCTCAATTCCTTACGACGAGGAATGCGTTACTTGGATCGTCCCGAAGCTAATTACTTGGCCAAACGATATGATATCGATAGAATTTTCTTGGCAAGTATGGGTCTGCGTTTTCATCCTATTCGTCGTTATTTGCCTCCTCGGATACAGTAATCGACGTTTCACGGAGTCGCAAAAAGATGGTATAATCAATCGTCATCCAAAGTAATAACGCGTGATCATGTATCATGAATGCTGATTTAAAATTTTCCTCTGTTTTTTGCAGGACGTTCTCCAAAAGTTGGATTAATCGCAATAATTATTGACGTAATATCGTTTCACCTGGGAAACCCCATGGTTCACGTCCCGAAATCAAGAGGAGGTAGATTGATGTTGATGATGAGTCTTTTCTACGCTACAGTTTTGACGACCGCTTACAAGTCGTCATTGGCTTCAATCATGGCAACTTACGTTGGTGTCCCTAGAATATCAAACGCAGATGATATAATTACGGGAAACTTTATGGTCGGAGGTTCTCTTTACGACTACAATATATTGCTGGATCAAAAAAACGACAGCGCAGTGAACGTAAAGCTTTTGGATAGATTCGTTATCGATAACGACGATAGCGTATCTTGGGGAAAACTGAAGTACACGCGTAACTTCGTTTTCATAGGTCGACGTTCGTCGATGGATTATCAAAAACGAAGATCAATCAAAGCTAAAGAGATCATTACTTTCGACGGTCTGAATAACTGTGTGCTCAATTATCACGTGGTTATGGTTTTTGGAAAATCATCGTTTCTCCGTGAACCAACGGATCGTATAATAAGTCAATTAACAGAGAGCGGAATTCTCAACTATTGGGATCTTCATGAAATGAACGCGCATACGATATCGAAGCACAGAACTGTTGAAAAAACTTTCAACAGACGAACCTCTCATAAATTTTCACATATATGCAAACTATACGTTTGTTGCATCGGTTTTTCTATCGCAATTTTTTTTATTGAGATATTCACTGCTTGGATCGTTTCTAGCAGAAAAAAACTCACTATTGGACGTGTACGAAGTAAAAAAGAAAGATTCATTCAATTCAGTATCAGGAAAGGAATACAAATTTTTCATAAGTGATCGGGTACAGTCGGGGAGTTCAGGATCTGCAGTTCGATGGTGTTTCTCGTCCGGACGTCTGGAGAGCCTTGGTTGTTTCTCTTCTTTTTTTTTTCGTTTAATATACATGATATTTTTTATTAGAATATATGTATACAGGTCAGTTTGTGTTTGACTATTGAAAATACATATTTCTAAAGGTATACTCTGAATAAATTGTGTGTATACATATATGCTATATTTTTTCATTTCGTTCATATAGTGGCACTAGAGAATCATGAAGAAAGTAACAAATTATATATAAACAAGATATATCTTATACCTATATACGACGGCACTAAGGAGATTCGTAACTCTATTAGTAACTGTTATACATAAGTTTTGGTAATAAAATATCATATAGTAATAAGTTTATAGATATTGTATAATATACGTAGTAGTTGAATAATTTTAATCTGGAAGATAGCTAATACTATAGTAATAACTAGACATCATGGTACTAAAAATTTCACGATTACATATCATGTACTTTTGCAATACGAAATCCTGGTGAACGAGGATTCGCTTCGGAGGGGATGAAAAAGAGGGAAAGAGGGAAAGAGGGAAAGAGGGACATACGACTAACTTTGTAAAACCACGATTGAACAACAAATCGCAAACAGGTATCGAGCAAATATCACTTGGGCATCCACCGATTCTGAATTACTTTGAAATCGGAACGCAGCAATTATATAAGGCAGCTAATAACCATATCACAAAATATCCGATCGCATTAATTATACGACTCTCATGCTGCCGATCACCTGTCTACGAATTGTGTACACCAATTCTTTCCCTTTAATGAGTTAAGATTGTTGGGCTCAGTAATTTCGGTAAGAAATCACTCTCCTTTCTAATGCACTTCGCCGTCATAACTTAGTGGGAGGGCTTAATAATTACTCTATTATTTTCATCCAACACATATAAAAAAGTGCGTGAACGAATAAGGCAATGGCGTTTGGGCGTTTTCGTGTCAAAAACGTTAGACACAAATATACGGCGATATAAAAACACGTACGTTACTAATTCGGGGTTACTAATCCACGGTACCGAAGAGGAATCTATATACGCAACTTATCCGAATTGAAGATTAAAAAATAAAAAAAAATTAACGTATGATCAGATGATTAATGATCGTAATTAATATGAATAAGTATTTCAGCTGTTCTTGATAATTCACATGAAACTTGGATGGATCGATATTGAAAAGAAAAAAAAAAACATTTGGCGAATTACCTTCAGCTTTTCTGCTCTAAAGATTTGGCACTGAATGGTCCATCGCTGATTTCAGTAGGCTTCCGGACATTCTGGAACAGAAAGTGAAAAAAATATCATCGCAATGCAAGGAAACAGATCTTTTCGTGGGGTCCGCATGAAACATACTTCTTGATCATGTGATCGTAGATATACGAGGGAATGATTGTAATCGTGATGATATCGCCACCCTTTTCGATTTCGGCACCGATTTCTTTGTCCTTCAATCCAACCACGTTCTGGAAAAGAAAAAAATAAAAACACATTTTTTGGTAAAATCAGTAGCACTTATGTTCGATAAAAAATTCTAAAGTGAACACGAAATGCGAGAGAGTTATTCAATACCTTGCCGTTAACTTCGAGGAGCTGATGATCGGTCAATAATCCATTCCTAGCAGCCGAAGAATCTTTTACCAAAGCTGTAATCTTCCCATTTTTGAACTGGAACCCGATGTGTCCAACACTGTCCTTGTGCAATGTGATGCTTCTTTCGAATGGTCTGTGTAACGACAACATAAATATTCATTCGTCACACAAACCTGATGCCAAACCTTTTCATCAGATGATCTTAAAGAATAAAAAATAATATCCACCAGTCATAACGTACCTATCTCTGACAACGACTCTGATTCCATTCTCAGGAGCTTTACGTAATATTTTGTGCACCTGATCCATGGAATAGCCAGCTACGGTGATTCCGTTGATTTCCAAGATTTGATCACCGAAACGTAGCCCTGCCATTACAGCTGGGGAATCCGGGCTCACGAGACAAACGAAAATTCCGTTATTTACCGGATGTACTCTAAGGCCAATTTTTCCATCCTTGTCTTTGCAAAGGATTAACTAGATGAGAATAAGACACAATCACAGCATATGGCAATGTATTTATAACTGAAGATTATCATGATCGTGTACTGAGCAAAAATACTCACTTCTCGAATACCATTAGTAACATGCCCTTTGTGTAAGCCAACTGAATTCCCAGAGAGTGGGGCAATCATGCCTGATAATCCTCCGGTTGATGAAGGCAGAGGTGCTACGGCTGTCTGTAAAAAATCGTTAGCGGATTATAATAATTACTGTACATTCTGGCAAGAGAAAATCAGACTCACAAGAAATAACATACCGATTGTCTGTTGACTAATGCATACTCAGGCATATTTTGAGCTATTACATCCTCGCTGAGTTCCAATCCCATATAATCACCAAGAGATGGGTATAAAATATGATGTGCAGGTGCAGAAGGAGTTCCTGTGTTTGGAATGGGAGCTGACTGCACCGGTGTAGGGTGAGGAGTATATTGTTGCTCTGCTTGAAGTTGAGCCTAGAGACAAAGACATGGGGGTAGATACAATGGGTATAAGCAACCCCTATTGATTGGACAAGATACATGAATTATTGACAATCATATGCTGTGGAAAACACGCAAAGAATAGTCAAAGAGTCAGAGTTCAAAGTACATTCACCTACCTTAATCATATGGTCGACTTTCATGTCTTCTAAAGATGGATACAGCGACATTTTGATATAGTTTTTCTGGAAAAAACGAAAGTAAATGGTAATTACCATTCTATCAAATGTATGGTGTAAATATATGATCACAGTTTATCTATAATTTTGTTGGATAACAGAACAAATAGTGAATATACATTGTTTAAAAAATATAGTGAACTTATAAATTTAGAGATATACCAGATATACAGAATGGTAAGACTAGTTATGCTAAACCTCAAACTTAACAAAAAATGATTCGGTCTAATGACCAAAAACCTAGTAGCTGGAGGCCACATGGGAATTGCGCAATGTGTCATTCCACGAAAAATAAATCTACTTCCCTGATGAATCAGTGTTATTTATTTCGTCATGCACATGTATGTATATGGGATGTGGTAGAAACTTATGTGATAGCGAAATGATCCCTGCTAGCAGGTTCTCTTATCTTATTCACACAGTTCTTGATTAGTTGAATGGACGATTCAACACATTTCAAATAACAAAGTCGAGCCACTAGTTCTAAATAAGGTAAATTACAAATGCAGTTTTGAGTATAAATGATTTTTGAACACAAGTATGAGTCGTGATAACGAATGCTGATAATTATAGAGATAGTGGAGAAATAAACCCAGAAAAACCAGCCCCATTAAATGGAAAATCTCGTCTTTGTTATCTTGCACTTCTTTGACATTCTTATGACATTAGCAAACGATATTTATAAATACATATATAGTTCGATTATTATACAGGTTATCGTTTCAATTCAGAAAAATAGCAGAGACGTGATCGATAAAAAAACTGCTGTAATTTAATTCCGATAAATCTCGATACGTCATAACACTGGATATGTGACTCATGGAAATAGCCCGGCTAATTAAGCAATACGTCAGAAGATTTGACTAACTAACCCACAAGATATAGTAAAGTTTTTCGTTTGAAGAATTCAACCTGTACTCACTTTGAAACGCCTTTATAGTTCTATAAATAAACGGACACCACCACACCCTGTGTCGGGCAACTCCAAAGGGATCGTTAGACTAATATGTCTAATAACTAACAACAAAAGCAAGAAGACACTTGTCGCACACTTGACGCACCAACGCGTACTGTCAAACTAACCACACGCTCACGTCTTCTTTCCCAAGCCGTTAACTACACAATGAGTATACCCGTCTCACAATTCAGGAAATCAAACTCATTGATATCCGCGTACCTCGAGGGGTATAAAGCGACTGAAAATGTGCGTGTGGTGCTGGGACTGTAGTAGTAACAGATTTAGTACCTACTACTACTGCTCTCTTGTGTCATTTATTCACACTGATCGCGGGCGATTTCAAATACGGTTCGTATTAATTTTTATCGCTCTGAACGCCTGAGACTTTGAATTTCGAGATATCAATTTTTGGGGATTTTAGAGAATATGTATTATTCAAAATTGAATCAGTTTCTTCTTCGATATATTTTCTTTCATTTCTGGTATACTATAATCTATAAATGTCTGTCGCCTTTGATGGTGAGTCATGTTCTCTAGGCGGTAGACCAACAGAAAGAATTTTCTCGGGGTTATTACACCTATAAATTATTATTGCAGCATCACGATGGTGCAGCTGCGCGTAGGTGAATCAGACACCCTTTGAGAAAAAGAAAACTAAATTAAAGAAAAAAATTTTAAACGGTCGTTACTCCCTCTCTCCCTACTCCCAAATTACACCGAAGTAGACAATGAATTTCAACAATTGCTGAATCGCTGTGTTTCCCCTGCACTTGCAGAGTCCACGATCAATACTTTTATTCGAAAGACCGAAGTCAGAGAATATCAATTGGCAATATTTTCGAATTATATTTCGCTACTTTTTAGGATCATAACGACATTATATATAGGTACTTTAAATTTTCATCATCTTTATTATACATATCGTTAGTTTCAATTCACTCATAATTTGTTCATTCAACGAAAAAAACGAAGTAAATTAATGAATATAGTGTATGAACAGATATATGGATATTCACATCATAGTATGTATGTTCTTTGAAAATTTACACGAGAGCATATATCAATGTAATGATAGATCATCGATGGACAATTATATATTTAAAAAATAAATTTACCGAGTTTATCAATTATTATAATTTGATGAACAATAAAATCATGATAAACCAATGTGTACGTGGCTGTTATTTTGAGAAAAATTTCCTGAAGAACTTAATTTTCTATATCGTATATTTATTGTATATTATAGGTATATGTATATTATCTATTAACGTTCGAATTTCGATTCCATAATCAAGATATGTATGTTAAATCTGTATTACACTCTCGTGATACGAAGTTATAACTACATTTATTCATAATTAATAAGTGACCTGCACCTGTGAATTATTTTTTCCTCCGACTAATACATCCGTTTAATTTAAAATATCTCTTTTCGCATTGCGCACGATGTTAATGGTTTTCTAAAATTTCATCAACGTATCGCATCATATCGCACCGACAGTCGTCCATCATTTTTTATCGATCACACCGCACTGTTCCTAGGAAAATTACGACGATAAAAAATTTAAAATAAAATGAATGAAGAATAAATTTGCGTTGCAAATAATAATCAGTGCCATTTTTTTTTTTTCAAAATATATGTAACGTAAAAGCAGGTATTATTTCACTATACGGTGGACGATATTTGTTTCATTCATTTATTTTTATTGCTTCTCTACGACATTTGTGATTTTCAAATTATTATCCTATCACACCAGTTTATTTGGATATACATATAGGCAAAGATTTACCGATCGTAGACCGCGAATTATATTCCAACTCGAATGTAAAGAGAATGCAGAAAGAAAAACCAATTTGTTAGAATCAGATGGATGCGACGGAATGACAAAAAAGTCAAATTAAAGAAGGATTGATAATTGATCATGGATTATTGTTGTGAATTTACGATATAATTCGTGGTCTTTTTTCAGAATTGGAAAGCTTGACTAGAAGTGGTACTAATCAATGCGTTTAATATAGATATGTGAGTGACGTACTTCGTTCTTTTTCAACTTCCTTTGTGTCTTCGATTTTGAATAAATAATTTTTCTATCGTTCTAATTGTGAGATGTAGATATTACGTTATACATAAGCATATATAGTATCACTATAATTTATAATATTTGTGTACCAAACTTTAGAAATTTATCATAACTATAGGTACGTGAGCGTAAAAGATGGATAGATAAATATTATATTTCAATCGTAACGTAGAGAGCATAGAAATAGTATAACAAAATATATGAAATATTTATAAAATAGTATTACAATCACTGTAATTCATGAAATTTTTTTCTCTTCCAAAAAAAAGAATAGAAAAAAAAATGGCTAGGGATGAATTATCATAATCACCATCGTTCGGACGAACGTTGTTCAACGTTTGATCAGAAAATCAAAGAATTCTGATTTTTCAATGAGTTGAAATATTTTTTCCACAAGTTTTCGAGTTGAAGTAAAAAAAAAAAAACAAATCCCTCCGAGAGCCACTTTTCTTTAATTACAGTGACGATATTACCCACCCAATTGAACAAATAGAATCGTGCATGGCCAAAGCCGTGCCCTTATCACACGCGTTTTGAATATTACTTGTCCATTATTTACAAACATCAAGTAGCATTTAGTTAATTTATTACTTATGACGATTTATTAATTATTCTTCAGATTTATGTTTACCGTATATTCTCATTTATATATATAACATTCTCATTGTGTCTCGTCAAACTAATTATACGATGTTTTTTATGAGCTTTCTATCTATTCAATATAATATAATAATGCAACTTCTACAGCAATAGATATTTCCAAAGATTTCATTATGGATGTATAGGCTGATTACGTACAAGTTGTTAATATTTTTCTTCTTCTTTTTTTTCCTCCTTAATTATTACATTAAAACGATGATTTTTATCAGCGCGATTACTATGTTCACGATTTAATTAGAACATTCACATCGAAGAGGTCTTCGTGAATAAAATCGTAGTTTTGTAACTATATGAATTTTCTAGCTACTCGCAAAAGAATGTGTCGATAAAATATCTATTTCATGCGTGAATAAGAGTTAAAACAGAAGAGAACCTTTGCAGTATTAGCAAAAAAAAACAGTTGGAATGATTTTTTAATTCACACTTTCCTGTACAGAAAATAAAAATATTTCAAAGACTGCTAAAAATTTTTTACCGATGGTTTTCGAACTAATCATTGATTGGGGATTATCGATATTTCTGCAAAATGGAATGATCGAAGTATTAAACTAATTTAATTTCAAGCTGTTGAAGAAAAAAAAAACTGTGTGCGACAAATTCCTAAGAATCTCTTTTCCAAAATTTTCTTTTTCATCGGAGAATGATAAATGATTGGTTTAAGTATACACGCTAGTCTACTTGATAATCTATACATGTATAATAATATTATTCGTATTGACTATCATTAATATAAGGTTTACATATAGAATATTTTCTTGACTTAAATATACCAACAGCTTATCAACACTTACTTGATAAAATTGATTGCATTTTACTTGTTCCGCGTGAGAACATTTTTGTGTGTTTCCGGTGGTTAGGCACTACTATAAAAATGAAATTTACGAATAAAATCATGTATTACTATATTTTCAAGGGAAATATATACGGCCGTTCCACCTGATATGCTTAATTAATTATTTACATATAAATAATCCATATTCACATCAATACCGGCGTAGCTTCATTCAGGTTTCGCCGCAGTCCTTCAATTTTGCATATTGATAATCCGGAGTTCGGTAATATTTCTCGACTGAATCTCCGAGTTTTATCCGCTCACGAATCGGTATACTCACGTATTAATTTAAATAATTTTTTTTTTTGTACAATTTATGAATAAAATTACTTATCTTTCTTTCCTTTTTTTGTTTTTTTTTCTGTGTCTGAAGCAAATTCGCGCGATAGATCCCTCGGAATACGTATGATACGGACCTTTTTTCTTTTCTTCGGCGGGCAGAAAGCCCTGCAGGGTTTCTCAGCGATAGCTCATACAAAGGGATCATAAGTCTCTTGATCTCTAATCCTGTCTCTTCATACTTTGACTTTGAATTTCATTCGTTTTACTCCTTCGCCACTTGCGCTTTCTTGCTTTTTCTTCTTTTTTTTCTTTCGCTATTTCTTTCTTTTCGTTTCTCGTTTCCCCCGGTCAGCATCGCGTCGTAATATCCGTCGGTACATCACAGCAGCCTTCTTCCAAGGGCGAATTTAACCGATTTTCAACCCGGAAATTACCCCCTACGTTTCAGTTCAACTATCGAAAGGATCGAACTTCAGCGATCTCGACTCGGGCAAACGATGGAGTGAATTGAACGCCTGATAATGAGGCGACGAATTATCGGCGTCGCCCGCGCTAAAACGATGCGACAATTTACTACGATGATCCCAGCACCGTTGTTGCTGTTGTTGTTGCAACGTTGACGGTTGCTGACAACCACCCCTCGACGTAACAACTTCGTTCGTATCTTCTCGATTATTGTTGAACGCGTAATTGTTATTACCTAAATGAATTCGATAAAAAAATGTTTTTTCTTTCTTTCTAGATCGATGATTATCTGAAAATGGTGAGATCAAAACTACCCTCGTTTTTACCTGGCGATTGAGGCGGTGAAGTTGGAATCGGAGAGAGCGGTTCGTAGGGTGGCGGGGGTGGCGACGAAGGTGAAGGGGTAGGAGAGCGCGGCGTTGCCCCCAATATGACATCGGGATCGAGTCCTAAAATCCTTAAAACTCTATGGGAATTCGCCAAGACCCACGCCTCGAACATATCGACCGGCCAGTCCGTCTGCGTTATCGCGTTCGACAGTCTGGGTGGATCCCAACAAAGTGCATCGGGAGGATGGGACGAACTTCTCGCCAAATATCCGCTACCGCGTCCCGATGGTGCTGGTAAATTTGGGTTGCTCTGAGGCGAACTCGCGAACATTTGCAACGCCTGAATGGCGTTTCGAACCTTCGATAATTAAAGTAAAAATTTATTGAGTAACATTATCGAACACCCTCGATTTTCTTTCGATCCATCAAATCTATAAACACCTCGTAACTGAGCGTCGCCACGTCCTGATGGAGAGTCGAAACCTGAGTGTCCAGCCTCTCCACCGATCCCCTGATGTGTTCTTCTACGGATTCCTGAGCTATCACGGCAGCCCTTCCTCTGACCAAAGCGCCCCTTGTCACTCGTCTATTTTCTTTATACTCATCTCTGAAAGCGTTGTACATTACGATTGCGTGAAAAACCAGATCGATCGCTGTTCGGAATAACATTTTTTTATTCGAATATATTCTCTACCTAAACTTGGCGTGCCTTGGACTGGAGCCCGCGTGTAGCGGAGATTTATTGGGTGGAGAAAGTGGCGAGGTTTCACCCTCCTCGGGAATGTTTTCATCGTCTTCGCTGATCGATGGAAGCGTCAATGACGGAACACCGTTCATGTCACCCTCTTGCTGAAATTTTACAGAGCGAAAGCGAAAAATTTTAAGTAAAATGGGGAGATCGAGGAGTGAAAAAAAGTAAAATGGAAAAAATCGGTTGATGTGAAACTGCTGTTCTTTCGCGACGATATTCAGAAATTACCTCGGCTTCGTAACCTTCGCGAAGATTGTAGGTGAGATCGTGCTGAATATCGTGAGCGAACTCGTGTTGATATTCAGGATATAGACGAAGAACGTCAACAAGTCCTTGCATATTGATGCACTTAAGATCGCAGTAAGTAAGAGCTTTCACATCACAGCTAGATTTTACCACAACATCCGTAGGCACTGATCCTCCACCCCCCGTTCCACCCCCGTTACTTCCATTGTGAAGATGTATGCTCATATCACAGCCGACCAAATCTCCTTTCCCTTCACATGAAAAAAAAAACATATGTATATTCAAAAAAAGGGACCATCAGAATTTGGAAAAGTTTACTAAGAAAGCCGCAATTGTGAAATTTGATGAATATTATTTACCCAAAATGGCGACTACCATACTGTTTTGTACGACCTCCATGGATCCGTTACAGAGGTAGTAAATATACGAAAGAGCGTCACCTTTGTGAATGAGAAATTCACCTGGGGCGCAAAAATTACTTCTAATATGAAGTGATAATAATTTTAAGCAGCCCTGAGAAGCCGCCTCAAATATTGGTAAGCTCAAAATTTCTCGGTGAAGATGCATCGACACATCGCCGCGAAGTTCTTCGGGAAACTCCTTGAGGGTCTGTGAAACAAATTCATTACTTGTTACTGATAAAATCTTTCAGAATCTCAAAACTTTCTGTACAGTATTTCATAAAAGGTGCGTTCATTAGTCATTTGTTATACCGATTAGTTATAAAAATAAATTTCACAATCCGAAATACGGTTAATCACATTTTTCTTTTTTCTTTTCTTCAACTAACACAGTTTAGTAAACATAATTTTACTACGTAACAAATAATACATGTAACAAATACAACCATAAAGGAGGGTTTAGTGTAAGCAAGCGGGCGGCTGCAAAGATTTATGAGTATGTAATAAGAATAGTCCGTTTGAAAATTTCGAGGCCATCGCGTTGGAAAAAATAACAAAAAGTGAATGGGGGAACGTTTAATTGACACGAGGAGGGAGGGAAACAAAATAATCGTCTGTTCGGTATTAATCGTATGCATATTTATTCTCAATTATAATATGATCAGAGTAATCCTGAAAATGAATAAAAGAAAAAGGGAAAGAGAGGGGAGAGGAGAAGACAAAGAGAACGGGCAATTTGTCGAGCATGTAAATACCGAATCAACGGTGATCAAATGAATTTTGGGAATGCATTTTATCCGTTCCATATTCAGTACCGTAACGGCCATGGGTATGGAGCTTTCATCCCCGATAGGGTATTTCTGTTTTACGAAGCTTACGTTCGATCTCACGTTCGATCGGTCTGTGTTTGTTCAAATGTGTTAAGCTGCCGCCTGAATAAGTGGATTAAATATATACGCACGCGTAGACTAGGTACATATAAATGTTGTACGTATATTAGGGTGGTCCTTAACAGGGTTGTTTTCGAATTTCGATGCTCTCAGGGGCTTAAATTCTTTAAAGAAACATTTAAAAAGATTCCTTGAAAATCTGAGCTTTTAATATCAACTTGTAAGATAGTCCATGACTATCTTAGAGTCTATATCAAAAGCTCAGATTTTCAGGGAATCTCTTTAAATTCATTTGGAAGCGTCCAAGCCCCTGAGAGCATCGAAATTCGAAAACAACCCCGTTAAGGACCACCCTGATGCATATGGACGTACAAAATAACAAATGACAAACGAGAAGCCAAGGGTGCGATTAGGTATTAGGTACACGAAGACATACTCGTTACACACCTCCCTCACCTCGTGAATGTCGATGCCGTGATTAAGCGACCACATAGTCTGAAAATAATCTTGCATTCTCTGCTTTAACTCATCCGGTATCTGATGCAATGCCAAAAAGTCTTCTAAATCTCTCCATTTAGTTTGATACAGAGAACGGCGTGAATACATTCTCTGTATTATAGCGGTTACGTTACCAAATACAACCGCGTGCATCAGAGCTATAAAAATAATTAGAAACACATCAGCTGCGCGTACATTTCATGATTAACAAAATTGCTCAGATCACAAATCGCATGAAATGTTTGTAACGCCGATATACCTGAAGTCAAAATTTTTGTTGGTATACCGCCAAAAATCACAAAAGAAATTAAATTAAGGAAAATCATATTTTCATTACAATCTACTTCGTCTGTTATTATTTCAACAACTTGTTTTAAGTATCCAACTGTAACGTGACAAAAAAAAAAAAAGGGAATGGAATCCCAAGAGTTAATAAAAGATCAATTCACCATACCTCCGATCAGCATGATACATATGGAACATATTTTCTCCGACGATGTATTTGCGGAAACGTTTCCAAAACCGACTGATGTCAAACTACTGCATGTGAAATATAATGCAGTTACATAACTTTCTGTGAGCGTGACGTTTTGCACGGATATCTTCAATCTGTCGGCCAACGTATGAATCCAACCTGAATGAGAGGGGGGCAAAAAAAAAAAGAAAATAATTTAACAAACCGACATAACGTTACGGCGTGTAAACGGCTGCTGGGATATTCAAATTCTCACTTCGTTTTCACGTACATATATTGGAAGTATTATAATATTTCTGTAAGGGTAGAGATATATGTGTAATGTACGTTACAGTGATATGCCTATATCCGCAGCATCCGGTACGCGGTACATTCGGTTATAGATGAGATTCGATCACAAGATGCGCGTAGATACACGACATGAATTTCGAGATATCTGATACATGCGTACATACTCGTTCAAATATATCATATACAGAGAGAGAAGAGATAAATACATGTACATGAGTAGCGGAGGTACATACACGTACATACGTGATACGTATTTTGAAATAAAAAATATCCTCACAGGTGAATCCCCCGCATCTCTGAGACATATAGAAATATACGTCTGTATGAAGATTTATCAATTTCTTGTCACCAGACGAAGTGGAAAACCGAGTGAATAAATAAAACAGCAATATCGCACCGTTGAAATTTTTCCAGACATCTTATACGCGTCTAATATAAGATTTGAGAATCTATTACCTTGTATTGAAACAATCAATATATCATTTTCAAACTCTGGGGTAACGGAAAATAAGAATTGCTTTCTCCGAAGCAATTCTTGCTTCGAAAAATAATTTCGGTGCTCAAACCGAACTTCAAATCCACATCCCGCGCATAATTTCTGACGAAGATTCCTGTGATCAAAATACAGAAGAATAACCTTTGAAAAAAAGGGTGATTTTTGAAGAAAAATCGTTTCTATTTTGAAAAATATTCTTATTCCTTTTTCATTTTCGCATACAAGTCGGTCACAGCAGTTTCGTGTGTCCCATGGATTGAAAAACTCGCGTAAAACTTGACGAAAAACGTTCGGTGCATGTATAGTAGATGTACGCGAAAAAATATGAAAAGAAAAATGACGAAAAACTCATCACATCACGATACAGTATATCTAGCTAAGGAAACCAATTTCCGTTTTTTATCAAACTTATCGCACTCTGCAATCTATAGTCAATTTTTTTTTCCCCCCCCATTTTCATTTTACGGAGAGTTATGAAGATTCGAAAATATCGATGATTATAGAAAAAAATTCAAGACCAATGAACCCAATGAGTTGAATAAAGAACGAAAGCTCGATAGTCATCAGGAGAATATTGCGATAGGAGTTTTGCATCGAATACATAATAATTGAAAAAACAAACCTAAGAAAAAGGAAAGAGAAAAGCAAAAAGAAAAGGAAAATCTGAATTCATTAAACACTGGGTACGTTTATGTGACGGAAGAAGAAAAAAACTAAAATAATAATTTGTAAATGTCCTTTGAAATTCGCGTCTCCGCGAAAGTGAGCCTTTCCACAATTGAAGATTGAAGAGAATGGAAGGGAATGAAAGTATTTTTTATTTTTTTCACGTCCCTTTTCTTTTTCTCTTCTCCTGCTTCTTACGTATCTCTCAGATCGTCCTCCCGGGCAATTCAATCCGGACCCCCCTGAACGCGTACGATATATTCTCTCCCCCTTTTTTCTTTTCTTTCATTCCTTTTCTTTTTTATTTTTTTTTATTCTCTAACCCCCAAAATCTTCCGCTGCCTCGAGCTACTCGCCAAAAAATTCTCAATTGACGTATAATAATTTCTAAATCTAATAAGAAGATCTCTTTCTTAAATTGAGGGCTCAAGTAGCTCGGTGCACGACGAATATTTATATCCATGTGGGTGTCTATGACAGACATCGTACACGGTTTTTTTTTTCTCTCGTTCATATCTTTAAATCATTTTACACGACAAAAACCAAAAAATAAAAAACAAGAAAAATGGAGATACTCATACAGGTATCCAGCACGAAATCGCAATCTTTTTTTTCTTTCTCTTTCTGTACGTAATATTCATATAAATATACAATATTTATTTCTGGATGGAACTGGGGATGGAAATCCGGTGAGAGCGCCCCGAGATGTGGCCGGCGAACTTTATTTACAGAGATCTAAGGATTTCGTCGAACTCATCGTCGACTAATTACGGTTAATTTAAGAGGCAATTATACCCGTGGTACGTAACCAAACTTACCAAGATCCCATTCCTTGTCGTTTCTTAGTCTTTCCTTTTCGGCTATCACGTACCAGATGCAAGCTAGCCAATGGGCGACTAACGTAAACGACAGCATCAGCAACGTCAGTATCATCGTACTGTACTGCGAGTACCTGTCCATCTTCTGCAGTAAACGCGCCAATCTCAAGAGCCTCGTTAATTTCACCAGGTGAATGTGACTGTGTCCCGATTCCTGTACGATAATGAGAGAAGAAAAACAATAATTTGTTGAATTCATCCGTATCTTATCTCATCGTCCTGATATTATTTTTCAAATTCACGATGCGTAAAATTTACATATCTTGTCGAAGAAGAAGAAAAAAAAAAGAAAAAAAATGCGTGCACACGAGTATGCTTCATTTTAGATAAATTTGAAGGAAACGAGAGAACGATGTACAGTTACTTTCTGAAATACGAATCTGTTGAGAAAATAAAAAAAGAAAAATGGAGATTCGATGTTCGGTTTATACCATTCGGATAAAAAGTCACGTCCGCGATATATTCTGTAGCTTATACATATATGTGTGTGCGCGTTCCGCAGAACCCTTCGTGCGGCTGATTCCCACCCTTATTCCCGAGAGGGATGAGATTTGGGTGGAATTTTTTGGGTTTTCAATTTTTTCTAGAATATCCACCGAATAATATGGACTATACTTAATATAAGGCTTGCCGATACCTGCGCACCTTGAAATACGAAATGATATTAACGCTCTGAAAGTATATATACTACGCCCTTTCTCAAATAATCAAAGTTTTAACGTCAAGGATTACGATAAAAAAATCCTGCATCTCAACGGTGGCGAGCAAAATGAAATTGTCTCTACATTCGGAAGAGACCAAAGAAACAAAAAAAAAAAAAATGGTAAAGAAATGAACGATTATAATTTTCG
Source organism: Athalia rosae (assembly GCF_917208135.1). Classification (NCBI taxonomy): domain Eukaryota; kingdom Metazoa; phylum Arthropoda; class Insecta; order Hymenoptera; family Athaliidae; genus Athalia; species Athalia rosae. Next base: position 15,976,019 of record NC_064029.1, on the reverse strand, counting down.
GTCAATTTGGAGTATAATAAGCCAATAAGTATGTGAATTTCATCCGGTTATAAAAACCTTGAGTACGGGGTTCACTCATGAGAATGAAATTCGGACGTCTAAGAAAACCCAAAAGTTCGATCGCCAAATGAAGTCCATTCAAAGCCACTCATCTGATCCAGATGAATCGTTTTTTTTTTTTTCTTTTTTTCTGCGAAAATTTGGAATAAACTTGATCGAAAAGTCACGGGGCGTGTATAACAGGGATAGAACCGATGTATGGCGTACGTACATCTAATGGCGAAACGCGACCTCCATTTTCAAATACGCGAGTTGAATCTTTGAAATTTTAAATCTCCCACCACAGATTCTTTTTCATCCTCTTTTCTCCGGGAAGTCATAAATCAGAATATTGACCGAAAGTTTCCAAACGTTTCCCTCGGTTTCTTCGTGAAACAAAATATAAAAAACGAAATAAAAAAAAAAAATGGTTTTAAAAAAAGATACGTTAGTACAGGCGCAGGGTCACGTGCTGTTAAATTTCAAGCAGTAAACCGTACTCTGGTTTCTGTATGCTAATGATCCAAAAACAGGCTGCCGCTTTGTCGTACTAACTCTGAAAACTTTTGCTTCACGGGTTTAGGGATGAAACTTAAACAAAAACTAGCCATTTTGTCGTTAACATACGAGAAAAAAAAAAACTGCGCGTGTACACATGTATGAATAAAAGTTTGGCAAACCAAAAAAGTCCTCCCTTTTGGTTTTTCAATAAAATCTAAGATTTTCAACCTTGTCGTCGATGGTATTTGAAAATTCGTGTCCCCGTCGAGGTGATAATTAACGCAAAATTTTAATGCCGGTAATCAGTCATCGCTATTTCTGGGATTAAGTTTGCTCGCGGGCTATAAGGTTGTTAATTAAAATGAGAATAATTTAGGAAAAACATGTCTTATTGGAGTCAAAGGCATAAACACTGACCTCACCACTGTAAACGTCGGAGGCGTAGAGTAGATCAAAAGGTAATGCTGCCACCAGATCAACCAGAAACCAGCCTTTTAAGTAGTTCAAAGCGATACTCTTACTGTTGCTAACCACTTCGCCCTTTCGACTAACGTAAGTCGTTCTAAAGTTGAGGATTATGTCTGAAATTCGTAAAAAATTCGTCAGATCTCCGGAGCTTGCTACTGTCTCAAAGAAAAAGAAAGAAGGAAATTTGAATTTGCAAAAATCGTTCAAAACTTTCAACGAAACGTTAGAACGGTTATTTTTGCTTTTGCCTGTTTTTTTTCGTTCAAATCATTGAAAACACGAGAACTTTTTTGTCTCAGCTTTTCGAAACTTTAGAACCCGGTTGAATCACTTTCGAGCCATTTGGGATAAGAGGTGATAAGTACCGAACGAAAAAATTGGGAGGCCATGAGAAGAGATAAAAAAAAAAAAAAACCATCAAAATATCAGACACGTTTCATGGTTTTCGGATGGGCACGATAACGCGAGTGATTTCGCGATTTCGATCAGCCTGAGTGGAGTGAAGAAATGCAAGATGAAAAAAGAAGAAGTAAAAAAAAAAATATCGTGATCGTCACGGAGACTCGTAGGGTGGCGAACCGGATGGGCGCTGTGTATAATGTTGATGATTAAAATTCTTTTCGCTGCAAATGATCGAATGGAAATTCTTTCAATATTTATTCCGTCAATATTTAATTGTAGGTTCTCGATAAAACGTGTCAATTATTTCATCGTACTGGTTGATTTCCCGACAATGGGTGTGTTCGTCGTTCCCCTCGCGAATCGCGCATTGTTCATCCAGGTGTCTCATAAGATTCGGTTTTCGACGTCACCCTTTGTCCATCGGTTCTCCTCCTCACGATCTATTCTCGGAGTTTCACGCGGCTACGTCAATACGGATGAATTCAAATTAATCGTAGGGTCCGCAGCTGGTCTCTTGAGAACGGAAGTGCGACTTTAATTCAATTCAATCTTTGATCCCAAAAGATCTCCGAGGCGGATTCGAGATGAACTTTTTTTCAGACTAAATTAACCCAAAAAGTATTCATCGTGTATCAAAAATTCTTACTAGCTTTGGAATATTACCGATGTAATCTTTTGACTTTTTACACGTGGAAAATAAAGAAAAAAAAAAAAAAAGGACCATCAACGTAATGAAAAAGTCTTTGTAAACTCTGGTTCTAAGGAGATTGGTGATCATTTTCATGGAATGGAAAGAGAAATAAAAAGGATTTCTGAAAAATGTATCAACTGGTCAATAATTTGGTTGTACAGAACGGACGGAATAAAAAATTCTATGTGAATGTTTATCCAAAATGTGAGATAACTCCAGTTTTTTTTTTGGTTTCCAATTATCCATGTTTTTTTTTTTATCCCAGAAATCAACTTGATTAATTCTAATCGACGATTAACCCTCCTCGTTATCACGACACAAAGAAAACGAAAGGAAAAAACGAAGTTTTATGGTTAAAGTTTTCAATCAAAATCTGTGCAATGTACAACCGGACACCGAGTGTATGAAGGATTTTTGTTGCTGCAAGAAGTTTTTGTTTTTTCATGTTTATTTTTTAATAAAATGCAGACCAAGGTAAAATGTTCCTTTTGGTTCTTAAGAGATTGCCCAGTGAGCCTCGGAAACCACAAGAGTGTTTTGCCAATCGCGTAGCTGGTTGAAATTCCGCTATATTCAAGGTATACGAGGTGTATTAGGTGGTGTTGGTTCCTTCATAGTTTTCATCCTATCTTCTTCACCTCGTTGATATGAACAAGATCTACATATACTTCGTTTCACTTTACATCAACGAGTACAACTACGTCACACGTAACTTGTACATTCACACCCACCGACACGAAATCCTCGACTAAAAATTTTTCTCGCGTGAGATAGAAAAAACAGAAGACAAAATGTAACGAAAAGGAGAAAAAAAAAAAAAATATACCTGCATAATTCCCATTTTATATACAAGAATATTCTTTTACTTCTTGTTATTTTTATCCAACAGCCGTTTCTTCCTGCTTCTATTTTTTCATTTTTTGCTTTTATCAAAGTATACGGGAACAGAAAACGGCCAATATATGTCTAGTCAAGGTATGCGAAAAGTGGACGAAGAATGAAATTTTTTCCCCAATTTGAAAAAAACTTTTCTACCAACTTTTTGAGCTTTCTATCGCGAATCTCATATGCATATGGATGATGAAAATTTGAAAAAACGTGTTTTACAACTACAGTTATTTATTTATTTTTTTTTTTCATTTGAAAATTGCCCCGGGATATAATAGAAAATAGAGTTCACTGGTTAATTATTCGCGGCTGAAGCTTTCTCTGATTTCCGGGCCTGAATTGTTTGAGCGAGGCAGAGTAGCTTCGCGGGTGATGTTTAACCAAGCGGCAGATAGAGGTATATATAGTTGTATAATAAGGGGTTGGTTTGTATCGATTGGCGAGGGCAAATACACCGGATGGTTTCTCTAACAATCAGACTTTAAAATTAGTACGGAGGTTAATTTGAAGCGTGCGATATTTTATCTTCCGCAATTTTTCAACTCATTCTCGTTTCTTCCCAGTTGTACCGGACGTGTGTGGTATACTGACCAATAATGAAGAGAGCTTCCACGACGACGTCGCTGACCATTGTCGGCCTGTCTGTGTTAACAAAACTTGCGTTATAAGGTACGACAATTGCTACGTAAAAAGTCGCGATGAGAATCAACCAATCCCAGCATGATTTGAAAAGTCCGTAATGGCTCAGTATGAATCTGGATTTTTTTATCGCGGACGTTTTGTACTCCGGAAGTGGTGCTGCTGTGGAATGAAGAAGTGTCTGAAAAAAAGAAGAAGAACAAACGAACGATTGGAATTATTTCATCTCGCGATAATCGAAACGAAAACATATTGTATATAGGCACGTGAAAGTGTATAATAATTTCGATTCTATTTACTATCGAAATTATTCTATCATATTTGATATCGAATGTTTCGCGTAAGCTACCAATAAAAAGAGAATGAAATCTGCTTCGGAACTTTGGCAATAACCTACCGGGGCTATCGCAGCTAAAACTTGTGGATGTATATATATATATATATACATAGAACAAATGTTATACGCCGCGGAAAATGATGAGGGACGAGAACGTGGGTGAAAAGGCGAAGAAAAATTCCGTAGGGGGGAAAAAATCGTGAAGGAAGGAAAGAAAAAAAAGAACGAGAAAAAATTGTCGCGATCTTTGCACAGACGTATTTTTCGCAACGACGATGTACTTTTGGCGAGAAATAAATTTTCGGAGTGTAACTCGACTCGTTGTTCGTCTAACGAAATTAGTTTCGTTGGAAAAATTTATTTTCGCTCTACAGTCGATGATCCAGTTGTCAAAATTTATTATGCACGGTGATGTGAAGGAGTACGCGTAAGAGTAGTGAAAGAAAAATTTCTCGTACATCTTTTCTACTCTCTTGTATAACCGATTGCAGAATTCAATCTGTTCACGAATCGACTTTTGATTCGAAGAAACATTTCGCAATAGTTTTCAAGTGTATTGTACATCCGTCCGTAATTCAGCGAGCAAAAGTTCTGTTGTATAAGAGTCCGTTCAACTTCAGACTAAGTTGGTGATTTTATTATTTGCGTATAGAATCTCTCAGCGAGTCTCTATCCGAAGTTTTCGCGATTTTCTGTCTCTATTACAATCAAAGGAACTTGAGATCGATACGACGTAAATCAATCAGGAACAAAAATCCGAAAAATAATGGAAAAATTTCGAGTATCCCGGCGACGACTTCTGAGAGATGTAAATGTAAAGGATAAAGGGCTTATGATGCTAAGACCCGTGAAATTTTTCATCGGTATTCGCGAATATGTCCAATTAATTCAAAAGGGATTTTCGAAACTCTTTGTGAAATAATCAGTTGTTGATTCTTTTCGAGCAAACACAGATGACTGTACGACCCTCGACGCAATACATAAGTTAATATTTGCACATGCCTATACATAAGTACATACATTGTATACCCATGTAAAATTCAACTGAGAGCAAACACCGCGATTACAGGTACGTACGTCCGATGTAACTCAACAAGGAATTATTTGGGCAATTCAAAAGTGACGGAAAAATTATCTAAAAATCGAAAGACAGTTTTACTGTTTTTTCTACATTTTTCACGTCTATAATCTGGAGTTCTATCATACCGATGTAAATCTGACGTATTCAAATTCTAAATTTTATTCTATTCCTTTCTATCGTTCGTTCAATTTTTCCTCTTCGCGTTTAAATTTTTTATTCATCATTTTTGTTCGGAGCTATCTTCAGTTGAAGAAAATAATGGCGGAGAATGGAATAAATGTAGGGTGGTGCATCAGCTGGTATCGGTAGATCGTTGGAACGCGTTTACCCAGTCATACGGTAGATGCAGAGGGTGATCGAGACACAATGGTAAATTCGCCACTTGATCCAGGTCACGGGAGTACAGGGCGGATGATAAGCCATAATAACGATGAACTTTCCTATTCAGTTGAAACTCGATAACGTATCGTCAAATTTTTTATTTGCACGGCGTGAATATCACCCTGTTAGGTGAATTCTGCGACACCTTTTCATTTTCGGGTCAACGAACTTGGAACCGATTCGATGTCGATCACTTTTTTTGAAAAACTGATGAATTCGATCGCTCTTGATTCCGAAGATCTGACTACGGGTCAAAATTTATCGTCCAAAATTTTGGAAACTTAATTCCACGAATATGACAAGATATTTTTTGAGTTTGATAAAAACGATTCTTAATACTCACGTTATTTATTTTCAACTTATGTTTGTTGTCCTGTTTATAATGTCCAGACAGTTGATAAAGGACTGCCCTACTTCTTCTTCTCCCATAATTCGCCGGCGGAGCTTCCGGATCCAGATTACCGTTCGCGTCTGAAATGAGAATGCTGAATAGATTTTTTTTTTCACAACTACATCTCGTCACACACACGTTCACATAACTTTTGTAATCATTAATCTCAACGATAAAGAAAACTTAACCCTCATCATTTCAAGTTACGAAAATCTTTGACAAAAATTTCATCGATTCGAATTCCCGCGATTGAAGAATCGGCTAAATGACGCACTCCATTTTTGTAGGGAATTGTTTTTTTTTATGTCTTCTCGTTTTATTCTGAAATAAAATTTACATTCACTCGTTTGTCTGTGTCATAAGCTGATTATCCGTAATATAATAAATGGATAGCGATGAACTAAGGGTATAGCAAAGGTGAAAAAAACTAAGAAAGAATAAATAAAGCTGGACTCTGCATGTATAGGTAATTTTAGCTATTGAGAGGGTTGCTTTTTCACGTCTGAATATGAATAAGTCAAAGCATTAGACACACCCTATTGATTTCAAACGTGAACTATGAACCCACGTATACCATAGGAACGTTTCAATGATCACAGGATCAAATAACGTGGAGAAATATAGAAAATAGAAGGAAAAAAAATTTCGTCCTGCGAAAAGTTATGGACCCGTATATATTATGCATATCTAAAGTCGTCCGTTGACGTGGAATATAAATTTATTTCTCATATTATTCTGTAAGAAAAAAAAAAAGGAAAAAAATTTTCTCAAAAAAACTTCTCACAAGTATTTCAACCAGCACTACCGATAAGTAAAAGTTTCACGGCTGCATCTGAGAGCTTTATGATCGTTGTACAAACTTATGGAAATATGTAGTGTAACGATTCAACCTGGAAATGAAATTTTCCGTTTGAACGAAAACTAGATAAATATTATTCCAGCGGATCTCAAGTTTAACGCGATTAACTAAAACTAATATCTAATTATTCATGCTACGTTATGTGGGCGTTTAAACATGAAATTTATATATTCCTAATTAAAACTAGAGTAAAAACGAATAAATAAATACCAACCTACTTGTGTTGAAAGTGTGTCGCATATATGTACGTGCATAAATCTACCATTTTCTAGTTTTTTTTTTTCATCTTATTTCATTCAAACTTATATCAATGGTTGCTTGCTCGCTTGCTTACCGACATGCAAATTGTTGAACTGATTATAAATAAATATTAATTAAAATTTCTCGACATAATTTATGAATTTTTTCTCTAATTTTGTTATTAGCGAAGCGTTAGTGCGCACTCACCACTATCATACAACTCACAAAGTTGAAGATCCTTCGTGTGCGTGATATCCTTGTGGGATGCGAGAAATAACACAACATCTCCTTTTTCATTCTTAATAGGCACGATGTCCAGAAGGCAGTTGAACGGCGTACCTGTATTATGTCAACAAAATTATTATGATCGCGATTTGTCGAAGGTATTTCTTTCTTTGTTTTCTCATCGAGACTTAACGATCAATTGATCGTATAACACGTTCAAAAGTATACGCGAGTCGATCGAACGAAAAGATAAATAGAAAAAAAAAAGAAAAAAAACAACTCAACGAAGCGAGTGAAAAGAAAAAAGAATTAACCGCAGTGATGCATGAAACACGTCAAAGAGTTAATCAAAATCGAATGAACCACTTAAATTTATGACGGTTATAAAATTATGCCTTGTAGAACAAAATTTTAATACGACTTTGATCAGCTGCTTATAAAACCGTGACGAATATTTTCCGATATACCTAACCAATATACCCTGGGATATACATCGCAGCTAATATATAAAATTATATCAAGCGTAAATATCTTTGCGAATCAAACGAAATCTAGCTTATACATATATGTGATATGATCGATTTTCAAACGATATGTATACGTAAAAATAATCGGAGCAAATATAATCGTCCGAATATTTGATTTCCTATCTTTCTTTTACCCGAAGAGAGAATAAAATTAGTTAAAGCTCACGACGAAAGTGAGGTTCTTGTGATATACAGGCGATCTTGAATAACAAAATTACGATTACAAAATGACTCTATACTTTACAAAAACAAAGTTTCAGGCACGCGTATTATTAAGGAGAAGAAAATTTCACTCGCAAACCGTAATCATTTTCCGCGGCGTACTTTATATAGCTTTCGTTACTTCATTTTGCATTCGAACTAAGTTAAGAAAAAAAGAAAGAACGCAGACTTTATCTTTGAGATTTTATCGAACTTTGACTCAAAAGGAAATGATGAAAGGAAGAAAAGATGAAAATAAATGAAGAAAATAAAATTTGGTACGCTGACCCCTGTCGGTTGTAACTTCTGTAATTCATTCAATTGGCAATTTGATTATTACTCGCGAATAATGATAGAAAAAAAAAAATTAATAAACATCTCAAATTGGGTCCACCTTGATCTCGATTTCCTTTTTCTTTTCTCTCGTCTTTTATTATAAGAAATTTGTCTGAAGACTGAATTGTATGAAATGCTTTCTTGCGTGTACGTAATGTAACACGTGTTACATACAATAATGGGATCTGAAAGAAAATCTGGGACAAAAGTTGTATTTCATATCACATACACGAGCGTATACGTATGTTTTATAATATGGAGTCACCGGAGCAAGTTTCTCAAAGAAATTTCCGATTCGAGTCAAGCGTTATCGACATACGTATGGTACATACCGTACTCTATACCTATCGCTGTACGTACCGTACACTCATACATGGCGAAAAGTTCGACGAGCGCTCGAGAATAAAACCAATTACGTAGTCACGACGGAGCAACTATAGTTATTATAATACGGAAAATAGTTTTGTGCGACGAGTTAATTAGTCGAGGAATATATATATACATGTATATTCTCATATACGTGTTCCTGCAGCTGCTTTTCCGCATCGTTATAAGTAAGGGTAATTGCATAATTGCCCGAAGACTTGTATACTAGAATAATTTTTCTTCAATTATTGAAGTTTCTTTCTTTTCACATGTAAAACGAGTTGAAGGTACAGGCGAGAATGTTAATGAGTATTAGGATTGAATTTGGGGGGTAAAAATCGGGGGGAAAAGACTGAACAATAACGACATTGTGGTCGTACCGTTTTTCTTGTAGAAGACGACCTCCATTTTGAGTTCGGTTTTACTCTCGAGGCTTTTGTCTATCATCGCCTTCTCATCCTCCTTCGTATCTGGTCCGTAGAGGAACTTGCATGCGCAACCTTTTTGCATGATTTGCGCTCGCGCAAATCCTGTCAGCTCGCAAAATCCATCGGAACAGTAAACGATCGGATATATCGATGGAACTTGGGCGTTCCCAAGAACGAAATTGCTGTCTGTAATCAAAAATGAGAAATATTAGTTTTTTTTTTTTGTTCTAATCATCGATCTTCAGATTTAAATATTGTTCTAACAAAATATTTTTATTTTTTCGATGGATTAATTTATTTGTTTTCGCTTCATTCAATGATTTTTTTTTTTTTTCTATACTTTGCACAAGAATTTATCTCTATAGGTAATGGAAAAATTTTGTGTCTTTCTCTGCTTTGCCAAAGCTGCGTTGCAGAGGTGATTAAAAAAAATTAAAACTCCCCCAGTGTACGAGACTTGATTTATAATATAAACACGAATTTTGATTACGTCCATTTACAGGTCCTGGTCAATGCAGTATATACATAGGTATACATACACTTGAAACGCTAAAACAAGAAGAACCATTTTTTTTCTCTTCTTTATTTATTCGTTCGTTTTTTAATGTGATTGAACAATTAGTGAGTCGTTTATTTTATTTCGATGAGTTGATACGATTTGGTGTTCAAATATTCGTTAGCATATAGCGAAGGCGCGGCAGGTAGCAGATGAAATTCTGATGATCCTCAATTATTTGGAGGTGTTAAATTCTTACAGACGTAGATGAAACATCAGCGAGTATTTCGACGACTGTGAATTAGAACGTCAATTTTCTTTCATTTTCTTCACGTTATTTTTTTGATTTTCGGATGGTATAAATGGAGTCAGCTTTTCAATTAGACCCTTTTCAGTTTCTGGGGGTTTCAGGGCGATGTTATATCGACCCAACTTACGCAGAAAAGTTTTAGACCGTGTTGAATTGATTTTAGCAATTACTGAGACGTAAATAATTTATATAATTCTGTTTATTCAACGTTAACTTTGCCTGAAAATCGACGAATCGCTTTTTCGCAACACACTTTCCATCGGATCAATTAGCGTCACGGACGTCCTTTATTAATAAAATTTTCAATCGGGATATCAAGATTACGTATTATTTCAAGCGTCACTCAATCAACTTCTAAAAACGCACACTCCTACGCAATAAATGATATGAAAAAAAAAAGAAAATGCTGAAATTTCCCACCCGAAAATGAAAACTATCTGAATGGTAACATTTCGATATGATCCACAGATCCACGAAGGGGTATACAGGCATAGAAAATCGCATGTCGTCAAACCGAGAAGAACTCGTACATAAACGTACCGAGAGCGAGATTCGGAGTGAGGCGGAGTGGCGTAACCAAAATTTTTTTACTTCATTTAATTGAATCTAATTTTTTTTCGCTACTCTTGCTCGGATATCATTAATTACCGCGCCGTTGATTATAGGCTGAACATTGCCAAGGTGGAAAGAGACTCGCAGAGGATCTCTAATTAAACCTTTATTCCCGTCAGTCAGTCAGTCAGTCAGTCAGTCAGTCGTTAGATAAATTCAGCACAAGTCTCCCTCCGTGAGATTCTAGGTTCTCCAAGGCTCACCTTCATATAACGTAAGGACGCACGTTCCCGTGTCCAACAAAATGGCGAACTTTTTTTTTATTAACTATGCTGAAGAGAGATTAAAAAAAAAAAAAAATGGCTTTTGCATTTATCGATACAAGTATAGGCGGCTTAGCGGAGTAACACGGAGTTAAACTTTTGACTTTGTTTCAAATACTGTGATATGGCGTGGGAGCAAATTCCTAATCCATAGATTACAGAATATCGTACAGTTGAACATAATCTTCGTGACTTAATTGTGAGAAAATTTGAATTCCAGTATAAAATCGACGAGAGAAAAATGTGTGTACGATCAAAATCATTTAACCGCGTAATCGCGTACCTGTTGCAATTACACCCCTTTTATCGTACGACGCAAATCCGATTAAATTCACACACCGACACGATAAAAAAACACAACTTCTAAATCACCGATGATATTTCACTGCGTCGAATTTTGAACATTTCTTTTCAACGAAAAATTATTGCTCGATCATTTTGAAACAAATAAAAAAATTCTCCTCACAGAAATTTTTTTTTTCTTCAAAACCGTTTTATCTTCCTTCTTCCTGTGATCCTCGAATTTTTTCGATGAGCAAAAATTGTTTTATTTTTATCGCCACGTTTTTGGGTAAGAGTAAAAAAAATTTTTCACCATTGCTTCGTCAAAAATTCTCTGTCCGCGACGATAAAAGCACGTTATCTAAATATAATGTGTACGGAAGAAAAATTACGATGCGTAAAATATTCGAGCGTAGTATCGGTATGTATAAGCGAACGGTTAATATCGCAGGTGTATCTTCTAGAAAATCTAATTTTGTACCCCTTTTGTTATCCACTGATCAGGTGGGTAGGTATAGGTACACCGACTTTGCATATGATCGCGTTTACCGCCTGATCATCATCGGGTTAAGGTTACTCATTTTTTTTTTTTTTTTCTTTTTTCATCTTCTTTTTCCAATTAGCATATGCGTGCGATGTTCACTATCCGTATTTAAAAGGGGTTAAAATCGATACGGTAACGAACTGACCCTAGCAACTGTGGGAAATGAGATATCTGAACCGTTACAGGTGACACACCTGCACCTGACCTAGTGTCGTACGAAACAACTGAAAGTTACGCGTGATTAAATTCAGGGCGCAGGTGACGACGGCCTTCTTCCCGGTGTTCCGTGTAACAATATCTCGTAATAATTATCTAATAATGTAGCGAGGCTTATATCAAGTTATCCAAGACCCTCGTCATGTTCCAGCGGTCAATCAAAGTCTCGTATACTTTATTAGCTTCCGATTTCCTCTGGGTGTAATGGATATAATCGATTAAATTAAGTTCGTGACTAGGTGCGATGATATTAAAGCGAATATCTTACCTCGCTAGTTTTCCCGATTACTCTACACGTGATACGAAGTTACAAAGATCGAGGATATTCCAATATTTATCTGGTCGCATATTTATTTCAAATAAATATTCCTTTCGACATCTGTATTATATTCATTACCCAACGGCGGAGAGCGAGATGGATGTATTTTGTGGACCGTTTTCATAAAATCCAACGGGCGTAAAAAAAATTTCTCAAAATAACGTCAAATCAAAGCAGGTTATTTACGTCAGCTTTGACACTGTCCTATGTCAACCCTCATTATATGGCTTCCGAAATATACCGAGATGTTGTTTGCGCGACGGTAAAAATGTTTAAACAAAATTTCAAATTTAAAAGAGAAAAAAAAAAAAAACGAGTCATATGAATCTACAATTTGGATCGTTTGAAAATTCCTTCCAGCACGTTCGTAGGTTCGAAGGTCTTTAATCACTCAATCTGCAAGACCCTCGTTATCAGGGCTGTCCATCTCGAGGTGAGAAATAGCAGAGGCTTCGGACGAACGCACTTTACTTTCGATGCGTGACAGGAATCCAATTTTTCATTTCAAACATAGAATTTCGTTTCCATAAGAAATTGAATTTTTGAGAACAGCGAAGGTATTAGATGGATGAATTTACCGTACGGAATTCCAAACATTTTTGATCCTCGAATTTTTTACACTTCAGATTCTCACCGCGACGATGATCAATCGATGCAGGGGAATGCGATAGCAACTTCTTTCATTTCTCCTCGAATTAAAGCAAATACCCACGATCTTGTTGAATTTTATTTGTACGTAATTAGTCGAAACGATTGCAACGTGAAGATGAAAAAGAGCGATTATTTTAATTCGATAGATAATTAAGTATCTTTTTTAAAAATCATTGAGACTTGATTCGAAATTAACATAATCCATCTACCTTTTCGTTTACAAATCGTGACAATTATTTCACTTTTGAGGAGCAACGCTCGACCAGGTTTTATCAGTAGATAAAACCGACAGAAGTAGTTATACAGATAAGAGAGAAAGGGAAAATGAATGTTTTATTCATCATTTGTTAGAGGGTGACATCAGTCCGCCCTTATCATTCCTAATCCAAGATATATAGCGGTAAAAGAGTCAGGAAATAAAGGAGGGAATAACATTAACGAAAGTTGAACAAAGAGAAAAGAAAAACGAGAATTAAAGCAAAAGCAATAATCATTCTCTCAAAAATCTGCCATAAAGTGTGAACTAATTTGTATTCACGTAACGAGATGTTGCAGTAACGAATAACCGTTTACAGTGGAATAAAATTTTTTCTACAACTGCATAAAGTACATAAACTCTCTACATAACTGATTCACGAGTTGAAAATTGCATCAAAGAATTTCTATCATTACCTCAAAGAGAGGGTGAGAAAGCAAATAAAATGTAAGTGAGCGTGTTGAAGTAGGTACATAGCTGCATGACATTTGTTGAAATGGCAAAATTTCCGCCTTTCAAACTTTGACAGTAATGCATAAAACTATATGGAAATAACCCGATCTGTAGTTGACTTTATATTCAAGAACGTTAAACGCGTACACGTACACCTCTTTCAACTTGGGTGTCATCATTTTTTGCGAGGGACATCAAACCCGCGAATAGAATATATTTCCTAACGAATAACTTCAGCTCCGTCTCATCTGTTCGTTGAACCAAAAAAAGAAAAAAGGAATCGAGTAGCAAAAATATTTTTCCATTAAATAAACTTCGCAGAACCTCGTCGAAAGTTTTTTTTTTTTTCTCATATTCGATTAGGTAATTTTATTTCTCGCCCAGAAAATTCAACTCGATAGACCAAATGTAACGCGGGGTGAGTCTTATCCTGAGCGATTCAAATTATGGATTTTAAAATTATTGTGTAATAACGCGGTTGTTTCCCCATAGCCAATTACATAAAATTAATCTTGGCGTAATTCGCCATCCCAGATAACCTGAGATAAACCCCCTTTACTTAATCTTTGCCCGCGGTATCTCTCCACCTTGAATTATTAAATCGAAACGATTTCCTTCCAAATCCTGGCAAGGGGATAACTGAGACGGCCACGTGTCTTCTTAATTGGAAAAAAAGAAAAATGGAGAGAAATTTTTTTTCCACCACTTACTTTCACCTGACCAAGCTGACTCGCGCAAGCTGCGGAAACCGTAAATAAAACTTCACCGATAGAAAATACGGTACGCATCGCAACAGCAACCGTCTTTCTCTTTCTCTTATTTTTCCTCCGTCTATATCACTCTTTAATCCGTAATCTCCCGTAATGGCAATTAGCGGTGTACGTACAACGATTTCTGAAAAAAATAAATAACTGACTAAAACAATAAAAAAAAACCCACAAACAATCGGCCAAACCTTTTCTGACCGCATGTGGTATACGAATCACAGGGTAGGGGTGTCGTACACATGGTTTATCCCATCGGAATGGCATTGCTTAATTGGATTTTGACGAACAGATTTTTGGAGCAAAAAAATTGCAACGATCTTTTGAATTTAACTAGCTATACAGAGGTTATGGGATTTTTTTTTTTTTTTTACAGAGGATCACGTGTTAGATTCAAAGTGGAAACGAATTATATTTAATTAACGAATTTGAAATTTGATGGGTTTTGGAGTGAAAATTTGAAAAAATTATTTCGATTAAAAATTAGCAAATTCAAACGAAAAATTACTATTTAAAAATGAAAAAAAAAAAAAGAAGTTTTCTCTTCCAATTCAAATGTACATTATAGCATTAAATATTGTAATCGGGGTGTTAAAATTGAAAATTAAAATACTATATGCCGCTGTAATAGCCAATTAGTTTTGAAGTGAACTTTTATTTTAATTACCGTTACGTAATTCATGGAGCTAATCGACGGATTTCCTTCACCCTGAATACAGTTATTATAATTTCAATCTCTACGGATTAACTCCACCAGCAGCACCCATCAAACTCCTGGCCTAATTATTATGTTCGAGCAATTATGAATATTGATGTAACGAAAAAGTAGAAAAAAATATTCAAATAAAATAGCAATAGCAATTGAATCAACGAGTTTATAGCAAAAAAAAAAAAAAAAAACAAAGAGAGAGAAAACAACAGAACAAACAAAAAGGGTTTGTGTCTCTATTAAACTTTCTCATGTTTGCCACACCGCACGGGGAGGAACAATTTATAAATTTTCTTTCGCTTCAGAAGGCAGAAAATGTACGAAAAATACTCAATACCTAAACCAATGTCTTCCACAGGGTAAATGCGTACTACATAGGATTTTCTCAAAGAAACTTTTCAGGATTAGTGGCCTGGGTATTCCGAAACTACATTTTTTCTTTTTCACTCTCTTTTTTTTTCGTGTTTTTTCTTTCTACCGGTGATTCATTTCTTATCCAACTTTTTCCAGAACTTTTTCTTTATTTTTCCTCTGTTTTCTTTTTTTTATTTTCTTTCTTAAACAACCCCTTTTATAACTGTGCCCGCGGTAAGATTGCGCGATGATCAGTGAGAAAGAGGAAAAAAAGAAAAAAAAATTGAATCAAACGAAGAAATTGGAAAGACAATACTACATTTATATATCCTAGTTACGAAATGCGTAAACTGGATACCGAAAGGTGGTTCTGATCCTCCTAAGGGTGTTACGAAATCGAAAAGAGAGAGAAAAAAAGCAGAGCATGGAAAAATGGAAATTGGAAGAAAGAAGAAATTAATTAATCTCTCCAGGAATTGTGCAAAAATATTGTAAAAATCATCCATTCGGCATTATCTATATCCTGCGCGATGTAGCGAAAAAAAAAAAAACTACCGGCTACTGTACTTCGCGAAAGTTCAGATGGTTATTAGTTAAAGTAGGTAGTTTTGAGATTATCTTTTTCGTTTCATTTTTCTTTTTACCTTTATTTCAACCGAACTCGATAGTTATATTCTTACAACTGTGCATACCTACCGTATTAACTAATAACTTTGTACTTTAGTTAGCGCGGTAGGTACGTACGTACCGTACCACGCATACCCCGGATATCTAGATATAATGCAACCGCAGGAGCTTGCAGCCGCCACTCAAAAGTTTGACAAGTTTTAATGAGAAGATCATGCGCGTGTTGCAGCGAATGTTTCAGGATAGGAACGAACCACGTATGCACATGTTAGAAAGGCGTGTATCATCGACGACAGGAGAGAGAACTTGGATTCTTTCAAAATTAGGTGACAATTATACTTTTTCGGAATCAAAATTTGGAAGTGCGTTTTCAAAGAAAAATCTCAGCCCACCGAAACCTTATCTCCCTGTCAATTCGGTCCACGGGACGAAAATAGTGGGAGTAAAATAGAAGAGAGATAATTTCAAAATTACGTACTGTGAAAATCCGACGATTAATCGGTAGAATTTTCCGAGCAAATTCACGGCGATTCTCTCGGATAATTTCAACCCTTCTATCCATCCACAATTACGTGTACAATTATACATGTCAGATGTGAATATAGATGTGTTACAAAAGACCGTAAATTTCGGTTCAAGCTGTGTGTTTGATAAATAGACGGTTTAACTTGGATTAATATTACGGTGACAGAGGATCCGTACGCAACGTAGTTAGCGCTAAATTCTAGTCAGAATTCCATCTTCCCAAAATGTAAAATACAACATAGGTACAATATACCAGTCATATAGGTCAACTGAACTATCCCTTCGTCCTAATTCCTTCTACCCGCGATTAATCAAACGCGAAATTCATCCCCCGTTTCGGCAAATTATTCGCTACAGATTTCGCGAGGAATGAAGGATGAAATAAAACCACAATTCGAGACGAGATAGGGAGCGTGCTGATGAAAAGAAAAAAAATAAATAAATAAATAAATGGGTCAAGCCCTCCACATTTCTACATAATCTGTACCGTCCTTGTCCGTCGTGACTGTGTATTAAGGTTAGTACGTGATGTTTTCCCAAAGATGAGTGAGATATATTTAAAAACGTACGTGCCTCGTGTATGTACATTGCACATGTGCGGAATCTCCCCGTTGTAAAATTTATAATAATCGCGTTAGTTTCGCGTGGAATCCAAATGTCTACACGCACGATAGGTGGGATATTAGCATCGGAAGCGACTACGCGTCACGTGTACTTTAATAATGCTCAATCACGCGTAAAAATTCCTAGAGCAAGAAAGATCCCACTTCGGTTGATTCGATTGATCGGTTTATTGTATTTTCCGCTGTTCCACGAGAGTACATAAATCCACAGGACATCGTCATTCGCCGCGATCTTTGCACTAGCAGCACGGCGGTTAACGGCAGAATAAACGGCAATGCCATCGACTCCGCAACAACAGATATCTCAATGATCAAACCAGACTCTAGTCAACAGTTCGTAATTTGTTTGCATCGGTAAACATCCCCTGTATATACACCGTAAAATGTGAATTGAGGAACGACGCTATTTTAACAAGCAGAAAAAAAAACCTATACCTAACGTAAAACCACCACTCCCCACTCGTATTTTCTTACGCCTTTTTCCTTCTACCTGTCTCTCTACTTTTTCGCCAGACTCGCGTCTTGCGACGAGTACAGGTAGGTATATGCAGAGAAAAAATAAGAAAGAGATGAAAAAAATAAATAAAACAACCAATTATGTTTTTCGTCCACTTGAAGAAAAGAGACCAGAGGAGATTCGAGATTTTTGAAATACGAGTAAACACGCGCATACCTCTGTTTGAGATTTTTCGTACTACCGAAAAAAAAAAAAAAGGGAAAGGGAGAAGAGAAAAAAAACGAAACGAAGCTTTCGAAATTAACGCGGACGATTTGAAAGTGCATCCTACGTCACGGTAGCCATGGCAACCTGACCGTAGGCAAGCAGTGGGTAGGTACTATAAGTGAATTTCATTACACTAGGTAATTTCGGCTGAACGGTGTTGGTAAGGGTGATGTACGTGAACTTAGATTCTCCACGGTGGTAGTAGCGGCGTTTTCTGGTTACCGCGAGAACTTGCTACCCACGTGGATGTTATATTAACTCAAGTCGGGCGGAACACCCCCGTACAGGTATACACAATATACACCGCGTATACGCGCACGAGGGAAAGATTACGGCGGGTGTACCGAGAAGAAGAATTAGAAATATAAAATCTCTGAGATCGCGTCGCCTTCCGACGATTCCCTTTTCACATTTCACTTCGGCTTCTCTCTGCAGCGAATGGGGTTTGATCTCGAGATGTCCTCACGGTTATTCGCGTCAAATTTCGTTACGGGGCGTATCTCGCGGTTGAAGCTACACAAGCGAAACTTGGACGATTTACCGTTTCATGTACATCGGATGTACTACGCTATTTCTGCGGACTGATTGCTGGCACAAAGTTCGACCAACGTCGGTCCGGCGATGCGAACCAAACGTCTATACATGTATGTGTAAGCCTCCCATTCAACTCCTCGAAGCATCGATTCGGTGCATCGCTCTATTCAAACGGATTCGTTAATAAATTACTTCCTTGCACAGCACCAGTTATTGTTATACGTTCGATCGAATAGACGATTCTTTTTTTTTCCTCTTCATATTTTCAAATTTTTCAACTCTCCATTTCTAGCTGTACGTATAGGAGGAGAAAGAAAATGCACGCTCTGCGGATATCTGGTCGAAAATTCTCTCTTTTTTTTTATTACCACGAGCAGGGGTGGGGGTAAATTTTTTGGAAAGAAATATTGTGGGAAGAAAAACGACTAGATTCCATTGTTCTCGGCAGAATGATTTTGAGTCGGTTCCCCCTTTTCCGCGGTAATATGGTAAAAATTTTCCGGAGATTTTTCTGCACCGGGAGGTGAAGGCATTCTTTTAGTTGGTTGTTAAAGTGTCAGGAGTTTCGTTGTTATACGAGCGACTGGCGCCGGTAGGAGGTATATCCGTACCACCTGTGCAGTATAACCGCAAACACGATCCCAACGCGATAATGCTCTAGAACCGTTTGAATTTTTTTTTTCACATTTTTCCATTTTTCTTTTCCCCCCTCGTTCGTTTGTGCCACTGATTTCGATCTCGCCACATAAGCAATCCACCGATTGATTTATGTTATTTATTCACTCGATCCTCAGTTTCAATGAGAAAATTAAAAAAAATCAAAAAAACAGAGCAAAGATTATAAATATCAACAGACTTCGAATCTACACGATCTGGATATAGATCGTGGAAAGCGGGACGTTTAGACGATTACAAAATTACTGAAAGCCAGAAATCAAATGGCACAGAAAACTTGAAAAATTTTCGCTTCAAATTGCCACACTCAAACGTAGTGTGGATGGATGAAAGCGGTTCAAAAAAAAAAAAAGAAAAAAAGGGAGGAAATAAACTACAGGCATATAATTCATGTGAGGGGTGATTCTGAAGGAAGTGGTGGTTTTGTACGGTGGTTAGAGTCGTTAAGGGATTCTCTTAAGCGAGAAAAACAGAGTCCTGAAGGGTAGGTACGTACGTACGCGCGGTGAAAATTGCTTCTCTGTTCACGGGGACAACGATAGCGTCTTTTACGGCTAACACATGCGAAACATCCCCAAAAGCTCGGGGTACCCGTAGCAGCCCCACGTCTCTCCAATTTAACCGTTAAAAAGCGAGCGATTGATTTCAATTTTTGATTATCGATCACGCGTGTGTGGAAGCCGGTTAATAATTTCCTTTTTCTTCTTTTTTTTTTTCTCTCCTTTCCGTCGAAGGGTTTCACGTGTAACAATTTCGACCTTTAAACGCTGGGAGTCACAATCGAACTCGTTTGAAGAATCGCGAAGGGCGTAGCGGAGGATGAAATCCCGAAGAGACGAATAAAATGGAGGATAATTACGATGAAAAGCGAGGCTAAAAGAAGATAGGCGCGAACAGAAACCGCGTGAATCGGATACTCGAAATTTTGTGGGGAAAATCGGAACCCCGTAAAGGTATCAATGATGTTCGATTGTAAAAATTTCAGGAGTCACGAAAGATCGAGATTGGAAGGATTTTGAAAAATAATACGACCACGTTGACACGGGTATTCGTGGCTTCGAACTAAAACACCTGTATAAATATACATACGTAATAGCGCGCGGAGCTTTCAGGTCGTTATTCAATAGTGTCAATTATTGGCAAAATTTAACGGAGTACACATGACATAACTTGGCCGATAATTGAGCGTGCGAATGCTCCCGTGGTCACGGTAGTCCGCTATAGGTGTTATATTATTCTCATAACGAGTCATTTCGTCGTTAAACCGCACCGTATAACAGCATCTGTTTTAATAAAGCTTTCAACCAACATCCAGACGCGTATATAAGATCCATACGTGGGATAAAGTAAACGTATAATGAAAAATTATGAACTATGAAGATCGTTGAAATAGAGCAAGTCGTACGCGAAGCCGTAAATGACAGCAGTGAACGTGTTTTATCCGTGCGCTCAGAGTACCGTATCGCAAAATTTACTCCACATATATTTCCATACGGTTTGAACGTACGCGAGTTTTCGAAATCGCATATACGACCTTATATTTTCTCGTTCGAAAGAATTGGGCGTTACTTTCATTTTTCAAATTAAATTTCGAATAAATAACTTGGTGTAAAGCCAAAATTTTCCGTTCGTTTTCCATTTTTTGAATGGAAAAATGCACTACTTTAATCGAATACACGAAAATTAGCGTAGC
The DNA here is from genome assembly GCF_917208135.1 of Athalia rosae. Lineage (NCBI taxonomy): Eukaryota > Metazoa > Arthropoda > Insecta > Hymenoptera > Athaliidae > Athalia > Athalia rosae. The sequence continues at coordinate 15,955,389 of NC_064029.1, read as the reverse complement.
CATAAATGAATTTTTGCAACTCGCAGGAATACAACGGCGGAGATCAGGATTTACGAATAAGTGTCGGATATAATTCAGGACAATTATACTAGAAGGATAATAAAATTCAGCGTAAAGTTTTACACCCATACATCAGCTGGCACAAGGTAGAACAATCTTCGTAACAACGGGACCACGTAATCAAATTTTCACGTCACATTCGTTTATCGATTTAACCAAACCATTATGATCCTGAAATATTATGTTTACCAAGAATTTATTCAACACCATTTCATACGTATAATTTTCACAAACGATTCCTTCTTTCGAAAAAACTTCTTTGAGAAAAAAAAAAAAAAAAAAAAAAAACTAAAAGAAAATAATTGTAATTGGTATTTCGTCTGGCGAGTCGTCGCTCCAAACCAAAGTGGTCTCAATTTTTCCCGGTATCTAGTAAAGTAAGTTTTACACGTACGCAGAGCTACCGACGTCGAGACGCCTCGGGGGCACGTTTGTGAACGAATCTAAAGGTGGAGGATTTTGATAAAAATTACCATACTTTTTTTTTTTCTTTTCGTTTCGTTTCGTTTTTTTTCCAGAGGGCGAGATGAAACTTTTTTTTTTTTTTCTCTCTCCCTCTCATTTTTTTTCCCACCCCTCAACCTAATGCGTTTTTCACGCCATCATCTGCTCGGCTGAATAATGCGAATAAACGAAAACGAGAAAAAAAAAAACTCAAAGAATTTAATGAGGGATGGAGAGAAAAAGTATATTGAAAGAAAAAAAAACGTGATCAAGCCGTTCGGCAGTTTCGTCGACTACCTACCCACGACATGTCTGACCCTTCAAGGATTATTATCATCTCCGAAAAATCCTGTTGATCCGTAAATCCTGATTTTGGGGGGAAAGAAATGTACAGTGTTTTTCGAAAAATATGTCAATCGATGGGAAAACATGTTATACTTTGTAGAAAAGAGAAAAAAAATGTGCTCTGAGCCGGTAATAAAAAACAATTAAGAAAACGTCGGTGAAAATTGTGGAATTTTCGATTTTTATGTACAACCGCGACGGCGTGAAAAAAAAAAAATTGGGGTAGTCCGCCTTACTAGCTTAGTGTATAAACGGGAGATATATGTGAATAAATCGATGATGAATGGAGAGATATAAATTTAAACCTCATTCAATAGATACGTTTATTAAAGCCACGCCACATAAACGATTGTTATTTATTGCCGACACACCACTACGAATAATCCCTGGCGAACGAATGTACGTACATCGCGAACCGCGGATTTGAGAGTAAATAACGAATAGGTTAGTCACACACACCTTATACGTATAATACATTCCGCGGGTAGGTGTCTGGCAACAGGTGCTTTTTAGGATATCATATAAATCCTCGTGAAGGAACACCGGAGTAAAAAAGGTCTGGGTAACTTAAATAATATGCACCCTGAATTTCGGCAAAGTAGGTACAAACGTGTAGGTATACGTATAGCTGTATCATCAAGTCGCATGAATATTAAATGAGATCGGAAAAATATATGCTCTTTCAGGACAGAAAAAGCAAAAAGAAGGGAAACGTACCGAAAATAGTTGCGAACGTTGAAGTGAAATTTTTCCACCGTTTTCCCCATACCGCGATTAACGGTGACAAAATTTGTTGTACAAAATTTTGTAAAAGGTGAAAGAAAAAAAAAAACCAAGAAAACTTTTGGTAACGATAAAAAATTATTCTTGCTGCTTCGTCTCGGTAATTGGGACGTTCTTCGTCTATGTTAAGATAATGAGAACATCAGGTATTTTCAAGGGCAGGTATACACGAAGTCAGTCAGCGAGTTAGATTTCGTCGTTAATTTCGTTGGTAGGTAAAGAAATTGTTGAATTAATAGCGACCCACCCGTGAATTACAAACACGCCATCTAATTACTCGCCGTGTTATACAGCGAATTCTTGGCACGTTTTCCCCGTTCCAATTCGCGGTCATTTACGTATAACGTGCAGGCTACGTGTGTATTACATGTTTACACATATCTCTACTCCGGTGAGCAAAAACTGTAAGTGCGGTATGACCGTGTGTGCCAGCTGCAAATATCGCGAGGTAGGACGATAAACTAGTTTTAACGTCGAAAATAAATAAGTAACGAGAGAAAAAAAAAAGAAATCAATTCTTCCCGACAATTGTCGGGGGGGGGGGGGGGGGGGGAGAAAAAACGAGCATACTTCATGTGAAGAACACTCAAAAGTTTAGATTTATGTAAATTTACCGTCGTTTGTCATTCTCATCTCGCTGAGCGGTAGGAGGGATTCACAAACCGACTTCTCTGCAATAACGAAATTTTCAACGTAGCTAAAAGGGATAATAAGTACCCGGGCTTCGCAAACTGTATGTGCATTAGACGTCGTATGCATAGACTCTCAGAATTACAAGCGGCTCCATCTTCAAAGGAATATTATTCGTGAGGGAAAGTATTCTTTTTTTTCCTTCATTTTTGTTGGGTTTTTTTTTTTCCCCCTCGTTCCCCGAACAACTCGCTGAAATATTTTCCTCAAATTATTACCGTAAAATGATTCTGTCGGGTAATATTTTTTATCTACCTCCGACGCGTTCGTCCCGTCTTCCTTTTTGGGATAGGAGGAAAAAGAGTAAAGAATAGACGAGAAAGGGACGGAAAATAAAAAATCAAATAAATAACAAACTCACTCCCGTGGTGTACGGAGAGTATGGACGAACTGTTTCTCAATTCGATTTGAAAAAGCGAAGAGATTCGATACTTCGAAAATTAAATAAAGAAACGGATGATTCATACGTACAATTCTGAAAAGACGGTGATTCATATTTTTCAGCGTAGATATTTAATCGAAGTCACGAGACTTGGAAATAAAATTTCAGTGTGATTAAGGAACGCGAAAAGGTGCATATGGAGGCGGATCGTTTCGACGAGGTGAAGTAATCTGCTCCGCACAACGGTTCAAGGTTATTTGAAGTTTAGAGCTCGCGCGGTGTCACGAAGATTCCTTTGACATCAGAAAAGAAAAGTCTTCGGTCCTTCTATTTGTCAAACGCGCGTGAATGCAGACGTACAAAGATCAACGCCGGAGGAATTTTCATCCCCCTGCGTAGTATGTAGACAAATTTCTGTAGTATTTTCAGACTCTATCTGCGTACCAATTTTCCTCATATACACGAAAAAGGAAATTCCCATTAAACGAGAAAAAAAAAAATAATAAAAATGAAATAAAATAAAATAACAGAATCCAAAAAAAATTTTTCACACCGCGTACGTCTTCTTCTATTTCTTCAACAGAACTTAGGAATTCCTATAGTTCACTCAATTTTCCGAGGAAAAAGCTCTCCGCATAATTTGAACTCGATCGGAATACGTACAACCTACCCTTTGAAATTAAAGGTTACGGGTCCCGATTGAAAAAAAAAAAAGGTAAACATGGAAAATATTTTCGTAACGTTTTGTTATTCGAAAGGTGAGCCGAGAGTATCTAGTTCTTTTCTCGTTGTATCAGTATTCCATATTCGTGTGTAGTTTCGGATTTGATATTCTGTATCAATCCGAAAGGGATATATCTCCAGATATTACTGGGTGAAATTTTCCCTTTTTTTTTTTTCTCCTTCTTATTTTTTGTTCGTCTCATCCTCGTTTTTTTTTTTTTTTTTTTTTCTTTTTTATTCTTCAACCCCTGGGAACGTACGCACACAGGCCTGTAGGTGTAAGTAAAGCTCCTCGACGAAACTGTAGCCATTCACGGCAAAAGTTCCAAACAAATTTAACGAAGCCAACAAATTCCGAGGGACATCTAGATGCCACCTGTACACGTACTAACACACACGACGTATACCGAACTTTTCTTTTCATGCGGCGGACAGGGAAACCTTTTTCGTATGTAACTAAGTACATATTCATACTACACACACGCTATAGTACATATGCACACGTATCAATGTAATGTACACCGAGCACCCGTCGACAAACGTTCGATACATATATATATATATATACCTGTGCAGGTACATAACACAGATCGTCTCATGTATTAAATCCTTATCTCTACCGTAACCACGAACCGGGGTACATGGTACAAAAGCCACGATGTTGGCGATCGCATCGTGAAAGAAAATTTCAAAAAAAAAGCTCAAAGTAAAAACCGCACTATTCGAGGGGATCCTTTTTCCCATCTTCTACTTTTTTTTTTTTCATTCACCTATCGTGCAAGCTTCGAAAGTAGGAACTCGTAAGAGTATCTTAGTCGGTATACATATCTTATCTTCATTCACTGTAAGTTACGCGACAATTTTTTCGTTTATATTTTTTCGAGAATTTCAGAAATCTGCAGATTAAGTCGATCGAATACTCTTTTTTGTTACACAAGGACGTACGACGTGCAGGTTGAAGACAATTCGATGTAGAGTACGTAATTGTATCTGTTTGATATGATAATGAAGAAAAAGGGGAGTACGGGGGATAAATCAATTTATCTCAATCGTTTGACCCCTGCTGCTGCGCTTACTTGAAAATGACATCAAGTTCAGTGGAGAGGATCGATTTTAGCTGAAATTAATTTCCCGAGCGACCGCAAAGCGAAGCGTACAATTCGGTGCTTGAAACCCTTTACCCTGTATAAGACATTGACGGAACATCCCCTGAGGAGAAACTATTAACCTTAACACACCTGAACGTCTAGTTCAGCGAGAAGCTTTGAGATTTATATATCAACCCCTTCGAGATACTGTAAAGTCCAGTCGACTTGAAATTTTTCATTTCTATATTTTTCCCTTCCATTTTTTCACCCTTTATTCGACCCGATCCTTGATCAGCGAGAGTTCGAGTTTCGTATTTTTTCCTTCTTTCCGACCCACCCTTTTTTTTTTCTCGGCTCTCCCGTTCTTTTTATTTCAAATAAATAGGATTTCGCAATCAGCTGTGTGTCAAGCTTTTCGAAACGCCTCGAGACGAAGTACGTTGTATATATATATATATACGTATACGTCACACGGACCCTTTTAGCCATTCCTTGGTACATAGATTTATTGGATAAGATCAAAGGACGTTTGTGAATAGGTATATGTACCATATAAATAGTACATAGTCCGACGTAACTACGCGACATTCTTTTAATAAAGAACAACAAAAAAAAAAGAGAAGAAAATACAATTCCTTAGTTTTCTATATCTCCCTTTTTTTCGTCCTTTTTTTCCTTTCTCACGCAATATAGCTGCGTGTATACACCGGAGAGTCGACGTTGGATTTGAGAAAAAAAAAAAAAAAAAGAAGGCAATGGAGAAAAAATCGTTGGGTACCATCGAACGCCGGGCGAGTATAATATTTTGACGTGGGTAAATTTAAGGGTGTAATTTAAGTGGAGAAATAAAATAATAGCCTATATTTAACGGGGTAGTAATTAAATCTCACGCTTTTGTATATTATTACCTCATTACATCACCGCACGTTTCAGTCGTTACTGCAGTTTTGCCATTAGATTGTTTTTCGTCCTTTTTCCGTCCTTCGTACAGCTCTTCGACCGTATATTGGATAATATAATCCACATATTATTCCTCACGATGTAGTTTTATGATCAATTACCGTTTAATCGCCCGTACGATATATATATATATATACGATCTACTTGTGTGCGTATATTTATTAGACGGACTTCTCACCACGCACACTCCGCGTGATTCGCGTGCGTTGCATTATATCGCATCGCATTGCATTGCATTGAAAGTATTAGATTTCTACACGTACACAAATGCGTACGCTCTCGCGTATATACCGTAGAAAATAATATAGGTCAGGAAACCCAAGAGCGGAAATACCGGCTGGATGTTCTCAATTTATCATATCCCGTAGGGTGTATTAATGCATCGGGAAAAAGTGGAGGTCGTGGAACGCGTTTCTAACCTCCGCTTGCACCGGTAATCTCGAGTGAGAAGAAATTAAAAAAGAAAAAAAAAGCAATATCAAAAATTAAAAAATAAGAAACATCCGGATGATATCGAATCGAGAGCGTGGACGCTCTCGCGATAGAAAAATTTTTGTCTTCGCAATTTTCAACGATAATTACGGGGGTGGAGTAAAATCGCGAAAATATATTGGCTATTCGAAAAGGCGTAGGTAAAAAGAACACAAATTCGCCGTGCTGCGGTGTCAGCATATTTTATAACGATCTACATCGGATATCGCAGGGGCAGCGGTGCATATCGCGCAAAATTTCGGCTGAGCTGGTCGTTCATTTTCCCAATACAACAACGAACGTTGCAAAAAAATTCGCGCGCGCGCCCTGCTTAGTTTTTTTTCTTCCGTCGTTTTTCTCGTTTTATTTCACACACGCACCTTGAGAAAAAAAAAAAAAAAAAACGACGGAGGAGCGTGAAAAAAAGGAATGGAGACAATAAAAAATCCCTATATATATATGAGGAAGAATTGGGAATAGGGCAACACACGTATACATATACCCAATATCAACCCCATTACGGTACGGATCGCTTCTTTCAACCCCTGCAAAGTTACATATATATATACACCTAGATAAATATGTAGGTATACAACTGTCTCTATGTATCGGTGTATACATGGGGCCCGTATCTTTAACGCATTCGATCAATCTTCGCTCCAATTTCGCGATTTGTTCGAGCCCGTCGAATGTAACGCCGTTTTACTACCGGATGAGGCTAGTTCGGACGTAGGGTCGATCGCGCGATCAAATTCGTTTCCGCGGTAACTTCTTGTCCAGATATAGTTTTCACGTGCGAAATTTTGAGCACGAATCGCGCGACTAATCGTAGATCGTCGCAGAAGTAGCAGTTTTTTTTTTTCTATCCGAATCGATATACCAGGTGATTTTTTCTTTTCTCTATTGGGTTTTTATTTTGTTCGCGATACTCAGCTCGGAATTTTCGTTTCTCGTACGTATTTTATCCCCCGAGAATACTGGATGTGCTTATATATTATTTATATACTTTAACGGGATAGGTAAGCAGCTGATGTTGCGATGCTGTTTTATTATTACGCCTATAAAGGGGGCTCCCCGAAAACCCTTTAAGGTCCTTTGAGGTATCAAATACAAGGAGGATGTTGTGTATAACATCTATAAGATTCTGTATGTGGGCAACCTGTAACAAGCACCTTATCCAACATCGTTCCGAACCATAAACGTCCGTATCTATTAGTCTGACACGCGAATGGGGGAACTAAATTTTTATAACTGTACTTAATATGGGAAAAAACGAAGCGCGAAACGGTACGGCGAACCGTGGAATTTTCCTCAGATATGATCTGAGATATTTAACGAGCATAAAAATTTGCGCGCACAACATAAAAACGGTCGCACGATTTTTCGATGATTTATTTTTCATTCATTTCCAAAACGCGGCTCAATTAAAATGTCAGAATATGATCGCAAGTTCGACGAATTTTTTCATTATTTTGAGGGTCCGTCAACGCCCTTCTGATTTCTATGACCGGATCCGATCTATGGGCGACTATTTTTCGTTGGATATATTTTTAAATATTTGATTCTCGAGAACCCGATTGCGAGGCGTAGGTACGTAGATGAAGTGTAGCGCGCGTTGCGGTTTGCAGCAGTGATAATAAGGAGCTTTTGCCTTGTTCCTAATGACGGTTATATGGAAGGTAGAGAACCCTTTCTTCAGTTTGTGGCCATTCTTCGAACCTTCTTGAACCTCCTCGAGCCTTTCTAAGCCGCATACAGATGAAAGATACTTTCCCATATAATGTATATATAGTTACTAAAACTCGAGATGCCAGACGGCGATGGTTACATGTATTTATATACCTATCCACAGATATGAACACCGCGGATATTCGATAGAAACAAGAGGAAACCGAAGATCAACTGCAGCTCCCGGAAAATTGTTAATTATAACGTTTGACAGATGCTTACAAATATCGGTAAACCTAGTGAATCCTATGACGCAAGAATTGTATGATACGGTTATATAACCGATCGAGTTATCGTTCAAAATTCAAGATTACCGGTCATGAATTTTATTTTCCATCTGATAAATTTCATCGAAATGTCCAGGAGACAAACCGAAATTCTTCTTTGTTTTATCTCTTCAACAAAACGGCGAAAAACTCGACTCACCATTGCAAGATCTCATGTATTTCTCAAGCAAGTAATATAAAAATCATAAAAAAATGATTTCTGAAGTTGAAACCAAAGAAAAAAAAAAAAGAAAAGAAATAACTAAGAATTTGAAGAATTTCCTCGATCAAAGTACGTTGTACACGGGTATTCACCGTGCACTTTCCTTTGAGAAGGCGTAAGAACGATAATTAAGAATAAAGCGTTAGAGAGTACAAGGGGAAAGTTGTAAATCCGGAGTTGAGTAAAAAATGAAGAAAATAAAAAGAAAAAATTGGGGGAAGAAGCAGAAAATTTTAAACGAAGGGTTCGGGAGAGGAGCATATAAAGGTAAGGATTTGCATCGCCGTTTTTATTTCCTTCACGCGCAATTTCCGCTTTTTCTTCTCCGTTTTCTTCCCGTTCCCTTGCGGAATAAAATTAGCAAGTGAAATAACTCGTAATTATGGCCGCTTCACTTGAAAAACAATTAAAAACAACGATAAGCAAAAGAAAAAAGAAAGAATGAAAAAGGAAACAGTAAGTCTTGTCGTTGAATTAACAGTATACTCCGAATATTCATGCAAATCTCTATTTAACCGTCCCTCCTAACTCTCATTTTTGATACGGAGCCGATGGAAATCACCTTCAGTAAAATCGTATCGACTAACCGAATGTTATATGTAATATTCCGACGTTTACTTTTTTTTTGACTCACGTTTTTTCCAGTACTTCGTTGGGACTTTCAGTTGAACGTGACGTCGTGAAAAAAAGAAAAGAAAAAATCCGAGGGAAAGTCATCTTTGAAAAAAAAAAAAAAAATTCACACGGATAATGTGATTGTTTTTCAACGCTATGCCGTTTGATCGAATCGTGAACGAATTGATTTGTCGGTGTTGTTTTTTTTTTTTTTTGCACCATTTTCATCTTTCGCGCCATACGAAAACGAATAAACCACCGCGCGCCGTTAAAACGACGTTAATTCATTCGGATTAGAGGCGACCGGGTCGATTTATACACATCCATATATATAAATGTGTGTGTACCACATCGTGTAGGCGTAAAAGCCGTAGCACCAGGGGGTTAGTTTTGTTTCTCGTTTCGCGAATTTTCTCCGCAATTTCCTTCAGTTTCCTGCACCGGTGCGGTCCACCACGTACACGCACACGCGCGTGTCTGTGCGAAGTGATTTTGCGAAAATCAGAGAAAAAAAAAAAAAAAAAAAACTAAAAAATATCAACGGTAATAATAAATATGAGTTGACAGAAATGAGAGAAATAATCCTCAATATTCTAACTGATGGAGACAGCCCTGAGGTTGGACGGTCTCCGAATCTTTTTATCCAATTTTTTTTTTTCTTCTCTTCTTTCGTTTGTTGTCTTCGTTTTTCAAGGACTTTCATTACCCTTCCTGATCGGAGATTCACTTTATTGTAGGCCTCGGATAAGACCGAAGATGTCTTTTTCCCCAAAAGCCTCGAATCACAGATGGAATAAGAGCTCAGCATTTTTTTATTATACCTAATTTTGTGAAATCGAAAATACCCAGATACGTTATTACTATGATAAGTATCTGAAGAAAGGTAATCGAAAGCGAGAGGGTAATTAAAAGCGTTCGACTAAAAACTAAACAAATTTTCACGAGCTACTGTAATAATATGCATATAATTTGTGTTGTATTTACATGTAAAGTTGGCAGCAAGTTTCTCATACACATACACCATAACTCACTTCATTCTCACTGAATCAATATAATATATACTATATACGTATAGTACATAGTATATAATATTGGGGTGTAACTTTGAGCGGTAGTTTTAGGCAAAACTGTCGAACGACCCTTATTTTCAATATGATTAATTATAGTTCCACCCTCTCTTAAATTTCGAGTAGAGATAATTTATGTTCAAACAATAAATATTTATTGATTTCTTTTTGCCCTCACGCTCTTATAGGTTCGATGGAAGAGAGATAAAATAAAAGGACAGTTTTAAAATTTTTATAAATTACGAGTTTCTCACATCCTCAAACTTTCTTTCGGCTCGAAGGCGCATCTGACGTCTCGGGGTACATCGGAACTCGCATTTCCGTTTCATTCATTACTTACGAGTACAATTAAAGTTTTTCAGCTCAAAAATCGTATGATTGATGTAAAAAATTTTGTACTCACGGGTTCCATCGAATCGCGTAGCGATGGTATCGAGAAAAGTATTCTGGGGGGCGAGGAGGCCCTTCCTGGCCGGCATTGGGGCCGCCCCGCCGCGCCTTGTGGCGCCCGGACCTGAAACAGAAAATTTTTATCTCTTGAGAAGTGCCTCTCCATCTTGGCCCTTTTTTCCCGTTCATTTAAAGGGAAAGGAAAACGAAAATTCGATTTGCAGAGCTAATTAAATTAATTAGATAATCAAAATATTATCTCATCCGAAACCAGAGAATGTAATAATATTATGAGGTATGATTCGAAACACTCGAGTTCGCGATTCTCAATTGTATCAATATTTTTTTACATCCATATCCCATTTTTCAAAAGCCTTTGATGTCTTCGTTGAGTATCGCGTGGGGTTGAATAAACCTCTTTTATAGAAAATTATTATACTGAAACTTGCGCCGGGCGATATACGCGGTTGTACGTAAGCTGCACTTTCTACAAGGTGCATTGATAAATAAATACGATATCAAACGATATTTAGCATAGCGTCAAGAAAGATCAAAGAATCTTTCATTTCTCTACGTTGCGCGTATAGGTATATCATCTACGTGAAGACTTGCACCTCAGAAGTAGTAGGAATAAAATGAAAATATGTATACCGATCATGATGATCGCGTATAGCTATAGTTCGAGTTTGAAGGTGTACCAAAAATAATTTTTATTGCCAGAAGATGTATGTATAAGTCGGAGAAACGTGAAGCCGGAAAGGTGAGTCTGACCATAAGTAAATAATATTTCGACTTTTCGAACCCTCCAGATAATAAATCTACCCACATGTATATATATACAGTGGGTACGTAATAACGTATTTATCGATAACACTCGTTTTTATATGGGTATGTTCGATTGAAAACTCGTCAACGTTTCGCTTGCAGCTGCGGTACGCGGGTGATGAAAAAGAAAAATTGAACACCCGAGATAATATAATCAAAAAAAGAGAAACCAAAAATATGGAAGAGAGAGAGAAAGAAAGAAAAATCAACATCATCGGGGAGCCTCGTTTTTGGTGAAAAAAAAAAAACAAAAAAAACTTTTACCAATAACCAAATGAATTTCTTTTTTTTTCAATTTCACAATACCGTACGTACGTACGTTATATGTGGATATAACTTTCAACTTGAGTAAATTTACGAACGTGACCGAAAAGCTTCGTGTTGTTATATCATCGTTTCTGCGCACCGTAGGGTTGTAAATTTTCAATGAATATTCATGATAATATATACAAAGGTATGTGTATACACACAGATTCATTTTTCTTTTCCGTTTAGCCAGCAATTAACATCCCTCGGATATTCTATTCGCGATACGTAAGACTGGGAAATTTTCAAATTTTCAATAATTCGTGGCAAAAAAATATAAAAATATTGTTTCCTCAGAAGAATTTTGACGCGTATGATGTAAAGCGTTTCCCCTCGTTTTCCAAGTAAATGTACAGGTGCTTTAGATTCTCATATCCGAAGGAGATTAAATTTTTATAAATATAGATTTTGATTGATGAAATGTTTGACATATTTATTATGTGATATTGTTAATCGACGTCGGCTACGCGCTAGCGTGACTGGATCTATAAACAAAAATTTCATATTCTGAGGGCGTTCGAAAAATCCAAAAGCTACGGCGCGCGAATCAGTCATTATGAAGGCGATTAATAATTTTTATTGATCAATGGTTTTTCAATTTTTCTCTCTCGATTCTCTGCTCCGCTTTTATCAACGCGCCGTCTGATCTACCCGGATACCTCTTCAACCCTGGAAATACCGCAAGCTCTTCGGGTAAACGACGTCGGAAATCTGGCGCGTCGAAAAAAAAGAAAAATTGAGAGAGAAAAAAAAGGGAAGATACAAATTCGACGCGATATCGCACAGGCCTGTGCCGACGCGAACTGTGCGAGGTAACAATTTAGCGAATTTAAACATGTTGCGCGAATGAAATCAGCAAATTTTTCAAGCGAGTAAAAAGTCAAAGTATAAAGTAAAAAATGGAAATACGTTATTGTATAAAAACGCATTTTGATAAACGTCACATTCTATATTTGGGACACTGCGTAAACTTTGGATATTCATTTTTTAACGGCATGAAAAATATGTGTATTACACACGCGCTATTATAGAGATGATAAATTTGTGCACTGCTAGAAAAATTCATCTATGTATAAAATTTCTATGGATCGGTATTAAACTGTTTATATCAATAAATATTGTCGGTTCCGAAAAGTCTTGCTTCATGGAATGGATTTATTTTTCTTTGCAAAAATAAAAAAGTCTGCCCGATATTAACTTCTCGTTTAATATCTATCTATACCACCTATAAGTGTGTTCCAACAGATTGAAAAAAGAAAATAATATGAAATACCAAAAGAAAAGTGAATGAAAAGTTTTTCTCATCAAGTTTTCATCTCGCGAGTGATAAAAATTATATCAAATAAGAGGGACGAACAATGCTAACGACAATTTCTATGATGATGTATATTTATTTAATTATAGAGATTCAATTCGATCGATAAAAGACCCATGACCAGATATATTCAAATAACTTTATATTCCGATGTTCAAAATATCAGGTGTAACGTTATAATAAGAGATCACCTGTTCATTATTGGGTGACAGGTGACGCGATAGATTTCGCGTGAAAAAAAAAACGTTTGAAAATTTTCGATGTTATGACAGGGTGATCAAATTTGCGTATTCAAAAATTCTACTCATTTTTCGTTCGTCGATTTTGCCTTTTTTTCTTCCTTCAATTTGATGCGTACTAACGTCCTTCGAACAGGAATTACAGTATTTTATTTCACTCGCAGTGGTCACGTAATATAGGTCAGTCGTCTGGAGAGAAAAATAAAAAAGATAAAAACGAAAAAAAAAAAAATTCAAATTCCGGGCTATCTTGCTGGAGGAAATTGTCCCGCGGAATCAAATCGCGAACGAGAAGAGTAGGAGAAAAAAAAAAGTATGTGACAGAGTTTAAATTTGAGACGTTATTATATTGCTTATTGCGAAGCCACCGAGTTATAATTGGCCTTAGGCCAAAGACCGCCAGTTTTTCCATCAAATCAGCTGTCTTTCACGGGTTATTACTTTGTTTTTGTTGTTGCGATAAATTTTTCAATTTTTCGTCTCCAACTTATGCTTCATAGAAAAATTCTCATAGATATGGAGTGCTTTACTGTCTGGACAAAACTATTGAGTAGGTACGACACAACTTTAATTCTGGTCTAGACTCCACTCCAATAGGTGAGTTTGCCACTTGAAAAATTTTGTTTTCCATTAATTCCTATCCTTTTTTTCAGATCAAAAACTGGGAGAACAAATCTTCAAAAATAAGTGTAGTTAAGTGATGAAAAAATATATTCCATCTTCGATTACAAAGTGCAGATTCCTTTTCTTTTTTTTTAATATAAATTCAATTTATAGGTTCATTATAAATCTATGAATACATATGCACATTCATGCGATCAACGAACTAAAATTCACTACGGTCATTCATTTTTCGGAAATAAAAAATCCTTGTGTTAGGTTATTTTATAGTTAAAATATTACGCGTGTTCAGAGTTTCCAGAAAATAAGTTGTACAGCTTCTGGTTAAATGGGTTCAATATTTTAAAACGATAATAAAAAAAAAAAAAAGGGCACAACAAAAATCCAATAAAAATTCAAGCGAAAAAGTGGTAAAATAATCCAGTAGGCTTTAGATATGAAAATATATGCTGCTGAATTTTAGGTCAACGATAAGAAAACGTGTTATTACATTAAATTACATTGATGTACGAATTTATAAACTGAATATTATCGTTCATTTTTCGTTATTATTATTCATGAAAAAAAAAAGATCCCGGAATATTTATAAGTTTTCCTACGATTTTGTATGCCAATAATTTTTTATTCTATATCGTATTATACAATGATGAGAATATTAATTTCACGATTTTTCCACACATTCAGATATGAGCGTGATGCATATAAATATACCCTGAATACCAAAAGAATATTCGATAAATGATAATAATAATAAAAGAATAATGATAATATTAACGACTGATATTCGGTCCAGCCAGCTGCGTAAAAATTTTTTTTTTTTTCTCTAATTTCTTTTCTTGTTTTTTCATCCATTTTTTTCCCTCTTTTTAAAATTCCCGAATATTATACGAACACCAACGAAATAACATGACCGCAAATTATACGTACTCATTCCACCAATTGTGTGCTTAAAATAACCACCAAATGAAGTTGAAATGAAATTACCGAAGAAATAAAGAGGAAAAAAAAGAAAAAGAAAAGAAAAGCTCAACATGGTATATCAACTCCGAAAATATGAATATACCGTGTATACGGTCTGTTGTAAGCAGTATACAGTTCATGCGGTGAACAACGTATCTCCGAATTAATTAAAAATTAGGTACACAGTACATGCGGGTGGGTACATGGAAATTCATCAGTTTAAGGCATGTCGAAAACTTGCACAATCGCGTGTCTGACAATGGAACTATGGATTCGCGATGTAGGTATCCAGCGGAATACCCGGGGTATAGATCTCTATATTGTCCCGAGGTGAAGAACGAAGTGAGCGAAAAAAAGAATCAGATAATAAAGGGAAAAAAAAAAAGAAGAGGAGAAAAAGAATAAAAATCAACGAACCACTCGCGAGCGCTTAGAATCCACACCTGTCCACCTGATCTTCTACATCGTAGGAACATAGATATATATATAGTACGCATGATACAACCTATGTGACATGCATTACAATCGACCGCCCCTATAGCTTATCCGAGTTATCCTTCCCCGTTCGTTTCAAGATTTTATCCCTCTTTTACTTCAGTTTCATATTTTTTTTCTATTTTTTTTTTTTTAGCTCCAACATTCCCTTTCCTCATTTACATCCGTAATACGTGTTTCACATGTTTCGAACGTCGTGATCTTACTCTGTAAAGCTAAAGTTGGAAAATTGAATAATTACTTCGAAACTTATATACAATTAGTCGCAATTTGTGAGAGAAAAAAAAAAATTTAAACTCAACTCGGCTTACCATTTTTCTTGGCGAACATTATTACAACTACTATTACTATTGATTATATATACGTTTTGTCGCACCCTGTACGATTGACTTCACATTTCTAAACTCATGAAATTTAGCACACTTTACGCACTCCGCAGTTTATTTTATTTTATTTTTTTTTTTTTCAATTATATTTTTACTTCGTTCCTTCCTTCTTCTACCCCATCAAAGTGTTCCCGTGTATCCGAGCAGAGTGAATGAAAAGCGAGGAAATAAAAACAAATCAAATATTACTGAATCGAACGCACAGCACTATTCTTCCATGAACATCTAACCGGGTTTTTGACACCGTATGGTTTAATCTTCACCGTGGTCGAGCTGGTGATTTTGTGAAACGAAAAATGGAAGTTAATCAATAAATGAAAGCTCATTCCGAACGGAGCGTGGTGGAGGGGGTTGGTGTACAAGTACGCTCTAAACGTACACGAGTAACACCCATAGCTATCTTATCAAAGTTTCCGATACGTGTATTTTATATTTTCCTGTTGTGTTTTTTTTTTTCTTTTTTCTTTTTTTTGCCGCATGAAATTAAAGAAGAGCGTTCGTTTGACCGGTGCACAAAGCGACCACGTGAGGGGGCCGGGCAGGGGGTAGGGGGTTAGAGGAAGGGGGTGTGAAAATCAGTACAAGTGAACACGATGTACGTATACGTTGTGTACATGTAAAAGTTTCTCTCGGGGGAGAAAATGTGAAAAATTGTAGAAAAATGGGGAGAAGAGAGATTGGAAAAAAAAAATGACGGTAAAATTGGATGAAACGGAAAATAGGCGCGAAAATCTTGTCGGATGGGGCGGCTAGGGCAGCGATTTCATTGTAAGAAACTCACATTTGAAAACTTCCATTTCGCACGAAAGTCACGGCACTACTGATCAAATCACTGAATATCGTATGAAGCTTATACTGGTACAGCTAGCTACTGCTGCTGCTGCTGCTGCTGCCTGCTGCTGCTGCTGCTCGCAGACTTTCTTAGTCTTTACGTTCTTGTCCCAAATTACATGTACAAATAAAAATAGAGAACGCTATATGTACCATGGTATATAAGTAGAGTCGCGACCAACGGTGCAGCCTCGGCTACCGTACCGTACAATCCGCGCTCCGTAGCGTTAACAAACCAAAAACGAAAGAAACGAAATAGAAAATCACGTATCTTTTTCTACGCGTAAATAAACGAAGCAATCATTTCGCAGATCTCGGCGACTGGATTTCGCATCAATCGTCGCTTTCAGCTTGAGTATATAAATTGGTTATGAAAAATATGTGTGAAATTCAATACCTGTTCGAATAACGATGATTACTGGAATTTGAAAAACGAAAAAAGGGAACACAATCGTCATCACCCCCTCGAGAGCGGGACGATTTTCGAGCGTTTGTATCGAGGCCATTAATCATTCGATCGAATAATTCCATCAAAATTCATGCCCTCTCCTTCATTTTGGTATTTTGCTGAGGACACGTTGAGGAAAATTCTAATGGGTTATTATTATTATTATTTTTTATTCACGATTATTAATCGCAAAGTAGAACATATGTGGGCATCGGGTATAAAAACCCCGCTGAACTCTGACCCTTGGATGAAAATTCCAGTATTTCAAGAGGCACTCTAAATCTCTACATGTATACGTAATACTCGCGGACTGCGCGTGGATTTAACCGCCAAGATTGGTAAAAAATTTACCGTCCGAGTCGAGAAGCGGGTATGAAAAATTTCAGTGGAATGTATAATTTCTCGTGAAATTATAAGGTCGTAAAGTAGAGCGGCAACTAGAAATTTCGATAACGAGACTCAAGGAGTGAATCAAAAATTAAATTTCTGATCTTTAACGGTTCAAAAATTCAACACCGACGGTGTCAACTGTTGATCTCAGGTTCGTTCCGTTGAAATCCTGGAAGAACGATCATTTTTCGCTAGACGAATCGGCAATCGAGCGGTTCGGATTAAAATCATTGAAAAATACATATAAAATTTCCTCGATAAAATTCAAGTGAAGATTGAAAAAAATGAAGCAGACATTCAAGTATGGAAGAATTAAAGTACACGAACCTTATCGAATGATCTAGAACCTCACTGGTCCAGCATATCGATCTACGGTCACAACACTTGTCACTGATACGAATCTTTCGATTATTTTCTCCTCGATTTATTCGATTATCAATTATTCAATTAATTTGTTTCTTCGTCGTTTCAAAAAATCTCCCTGCCAAGGGTATGCAATGTAATCCCCGCACGTATCCTCCACTGACCGAAATTTGCAATACGTATCTGGACGCACTCGCGATCGCGCGTTTATTAAAATTGAAACTCCGGAGTAAATAATTCGAAAAACGATTCCTAGTCGAATACGGCAAAAAGAAGCAGGTGAGGGAAGATCGAGGAAATTGAACCAACCGACACGGTTGCAACTCAAGCACGTACAATACGCACTTGAAATTTTAGTCGATTACATTACTATTCGTTCCGTTCGTCTACTTCTTTGTCTCCTTTTTTCTTTTGTATTTTTGTATTTCTTTTTCTTCTATTCCCGTGGGTGAATCGGTTGAAATCGTACGACGTACCGGTCGCTGTGGTACCCGCGTAACTAACCGAGCAACCGGGGGAGAGCGACGTTCGGGCTGGTGGTGGTGGTGGTCTGTCCTCCTGATGTCCCGGGCACTCCTGGCAGACTTGCGCCCCGTGAGGTACGCGCAACATGTGGGAAAACCGTGGAGGGATTTTAAGGGGAGAAATGGAAGAAGAGAGCGTCGAATAGAGGGTAGTACGACGGGGTGGATATGCCAGCAGCTATCGTCCGCGTATAGCCGGGTTACTCCTCCAACTATGTATAAGTATACACCTACACTATGTATATATATATAAGCACAGATGTACGCATACACAAATGCGCCGCTAAGGGGGTGGTTGAAATTTCGCCTTTCGGAGACTTCGGGGACTCGATGAGGTCAAAGAACGCCCGTGACAAGGGATGAAGCTAAAAAGTGAATGCCGCATCACATCCGGGAGCTTTCTCTACTGATCCCCATAAAATAACGCCGTCGAGCCTCGGCTCTTCGCAACCGTTTTACGTGCACCCTACACCCCCGTACACAGGTGCACAAGTTCCGTACGTCCCCGTTAAACATTGATACGCGTAGGGCGAGAGGTTAATTCCTCGCATGATAATTTCCAAAATTTATAAACTCTTCTCTCCCTTTTCACATTTTCCCGTACTTTACGTACTACACGGTACACGGGTGTAAGTAAGATTATGAAATGGTTAAAGCTGACGAGTTTTTATCATACGAACAGGAATTACGCGAATTATAATAATGCGACATCGTGATACGCGCCGTGGAAGATTTTTTTTTTTTTTTTCTTCCATTTTCAAAAGCCTCGCTTTTTTTTCACCAGCCGAGAAATAATGGGGAACGATTTTTTATTATCTCCCACGAACCCCAGATGTATTCTCCCAATCTCGAGGACGGATTTTATTTCGGCGAACCTTTTTTGGAAATCGCCAAAATTAATATCACGAGATACCTTCCATTATAACAAACTGCTATAGGTACCTCTACGAATGTAACAAGAAGAGGAATTACCCCGTCCAAGAGTATAAAGCGAACATAATTCTACGACGAATAGTAAGGGGTAACGTGGGTATAAGGACCCGATACAGGTTACCCATGTATGGAATATATATAAGCCGTCTCTTAAACGGGTTGCAATCCACCCGTTCGAAGAAGTATAGAAGGAGCCCTGCTTTTTACTCGTATCGATTAATAAAAGCAGATCTGCACGACGTCGTGTCATAATTATTACTTTTATTTTCTACTTATTTTTTTTCTCGTTTTTTAGTTTCCCAATCACCTTACGTAGCGAGCTTTCGGATCGGGAAGCTTCGTTACTTCGATAAAACCCATGAGAGATGAAAAAAAAATATATCAGAACGATCAAAAAATAATATTATTTCGCGAAACGAGCGACAGCCTTATTCGTTTCGAGTTTTTTCGTGCATCTACGGAGAGTGTGAAAAAAATTCTGCGAGAGTCTAAATTTTTTTTCCGCGCAATGAGATAATATTTGTAAATTCAGCGTTATCAAGGTACACTTGATTTTGGGGTGGATTTATATCTACAATGACGATGCAGATAAAGCTCCGTATCGGTAGGAGTAATATGAAGATTGAAATATGATAGGAAAAGCTTCATAATTTGATCGAGGAAGTTACGTATGGGTGGAGGTAGGTACGTATAGTTACGCGAGTTGGAACGACGGTAGAAGACCTGAACTACTTCTTGATATCGTGACTTTTCATGCGCTCAAAGTCGAGGGAAGAACAAACGGGCTGCAGCCGATGGTATCAGAAAATAATATATCGATCAAACGATACGTTGTACACCTTGTATTACCTATTATACATATATCGGGGGCTATGCAAGTTTGCAACGTCATCCGATCTCGTGTAATACGAAAAATTGCGCCTCACGTTACAGCGAAAAAGATCGAACAAACGGATATGCAAAAGTGCAGAGGAAGCAGCCGGAAAAAAGAAATTGAAGAAATAAGAGAAACCGAAATTGATTTCGAATCTTCGATCATACGTAAAATCGGCCTACCGTGGATTTGGAGAAATTCACGCGACTTTACACCAACGTAAATCGTCGGTAAATCAGCGTCTGTTTACCACGTGAAATACACCCGCCGTCGAGCGGAGCATAGGTAACCATATAATCTATCAATTAGCGAATAATTTGTCAGGTGAGAAAATTAATCAAAACTTGGTGACGCGAAAGGGTGACAAAACGAGCTATGCGATGGGATCCGAGTCGCGGTACAAGTTTTCGCAGAACTATACGTATATAACGTGTAGTAATATTTTATATAACGGGGACGACTGTTATCGAAATTTTTCGCGACAAAGATTTTTAGCGATCGAACCGATCGCACGGACGAAAGATTTTCCGTTGGTTAATTTCGGTGCTATGATCCCCTCGATCTCCGTGTGATGTGCAGTTAGAGAACATTGCACTTTTGGCCTCTATTATAAACCTTAGTCGTGATGTTCCTAGAAACTTTACCGGACACAAATAGCTCGTTGAGGCTTCCAAACATAACTAACCGCCAATACTTGGAAAAGCTCGTTTTACGTACACGAAATAACAAACGATTCACTGCATCTTAATAATGTCCCTCATATGCTCGAGATAATATCAAGACGGCGAAGTTGCATCTGCTCAATTTTACCGCGCAGTTATAGGCTAAATAAAACCTTGGGGAGGGTCAGTTTAACGTCAACCAACTTTGCACATTTATCAATGTAACGTTGGAATAATAAAAAGCAAAAGCAAAAAAAAAAAAATACCAAAAATACTTTTGCACAATTTCACTACTCGTATCTGGTGTAGAAGTTTTCAGGATTGGAAATTTTCCATCCCTAGGAGAGAAATTCAATTTTATTTCTCCTCGAAATCTAAATTTTTTCTCCTGTACTTTTTTTTTCTTCAAAATATGGGTGTGCATTCACAATGATATCCAACTACACGTTCAACGTCGTGTTATTATTCCATCTCTTCCGTAATCGTTAAAACACTGCTCATTGTCAGTTCATTTGTTAGGAGATCGAGTTCGTTTTAAACATTAAGCAGAGAAGTTTTCAATGTTACGTATTGACGACCAGATGCACGAATATCCGCGTCGAGACGTCAAGCGTCGTTTCTGAAATATGTTCGACCTACAACGATTTTCCGAACGGTCGTACGCGAACAATAATTATGTAACTCGTAATGTTGCGAGCAACGAATACCTGTTCAAAAATATCCGGAGATGAAAAATTTTGCTTCCACCTTCTTTAAATTTTCTCAGATTAAAAAAACGTGACGCGAATTAATTAAACTATTCGAGTCCCACCCCTTCGGCGAATGAGTGCGAAAAATGAACGGAGAATCGTCACAAAATATTACAAGACCAGGTAAAAATTAAAGTTAATCCGTCACTCCGGACGCAGGGTCCTCTAAAATTACGAAGGGGGGAAAAAAATTATAGGAGATGTTTAATTGTTCAATTATGCAACGGCCGAAATGTCACGATTATTTATAGAACGTCTTCAAAAGAGGGGAAGAGAAAAAAAAAGAAGTTTTCTAAGCAAATGAAAGAAAAAAGTAGGTATACCGCAGTAGCACAGGTGACGTGAATTGTCTATGGTGAAACTGCACGTTTGAATTTGATCGTTAATAATAATTCTAAAAATAAATTATAAAGCAAATGTTGCAATAATCGGTACTTGGCACGACGATGACTTCGGGGGATGGAGAGGGAACGGGGGGAGGGAAATGAATGGAACAAAAAGAGAAAAAAAAAAGAATACGAAAAATAAAAAAATAAAAAACAAGAAGAAACGAAGAAGAGAAGGAAGCGGGAACCGCGGGAACCGAACTCTGGAAACGTGTAGAGCGGAGGCGTATACCATATTATCGATTATACGAGAGAAACCGCGAGATGCAGAGCGCTGGGGCTTTCGTTTCTACACCCGTCGCCTCGAGCCATCAACCATCATCCTCGCAATCACGTACAAATGTTACAAATGTCCGAAGGTATGTACCGACGCTTGTGAAACCAGATCGGAATGAACTATCGGAAGAAATACGACTTCCTAAGGTGAACCCCGAAGGGACTTTTTTACACGTCATTCCCCGCAACACAGCCCCCGGACGTGATATTTTGCGTCAAAATTGATTCGGATCAAACGTGAACGCGTTACCTCATATCTCGATATTTTTAATCATTTCTTTTTTCCATACTTTATTGTTCAAAAAATAACTAAAGCCGTAAAGAATTTTCTCACTGCCCTCCAGCCTGGGAGCTTTCACTTCGTTGTTTTATGGCAGCTTATGTAACGCCATTAACGTTTTTCCTCCACTATGATATTACCTCACCGAGACGCGAGAAGAAAAAAAAACAAAATGAAAATAATAAGGGGAAAGTTTTTTTCCTAAATTTGAGAAGCAAAAATTAGATAACGTATCGTCGAAAAAAAGGACGAACCGAAAATATGAAACGTATTTAAAAAAATTTCATTCGAAAAGAATAGAAGGTGTTCGATATCTGTACAACCTGAGACGAAAATATTGCGTAGTAAAAGGTAATCAAACTCATTCGTTGAAAAAATAATATCAATGCATAAGAAATATCGACACAATGGGCATTTAATGACATCCGTTACGTGAAAGCTACGGGGGGGGGGGGGGGGGTGCAGATACCGGAAGCATTCACATACGACTTGGTTGTACGGTGGTACAACTAGCGTGTGATGTAAACGATACGTAAAGGGAATCTACAGGGTTGAGTGAAGCGGCGCGCTTGGGTATACTACACATTTCTACGTATACATTATAACTATAAGTAACGTATAAAGTTTCGTAAATCCCATTAAAACCGTTAATCGAATGTGACGCCAACCCCTTTCACTATACTCCGTTGTACAACTGAAAAGGGGTAGAAGCCACGGGGAATTCAAAACTGCTTTCACCCCACGTTATTTACAACTATGAGGTATTGCGTGGCGTGAAACTTTCTCACGTGCGGGAACGTATAATTTTCTGGACTAGGCGTACCTTTAATTGCGCCCGAAAAAAAAACAAAACTGATTCCAAATTTTTATGAAAACGATTCCTTCGCTCCGAAAAATGCCCGAGGCCAGCGGGGAGAGGGAAAAGAAATTGGAATAGGTATGAAATAAATCAATGATCCCGAGGCGCGCGATTAACGAAGAGGTATAATGATTCGGCGGTAAAAGGGACACGCGGATTTATCCCAGTAACCCGGCACCGCGAAAAGGGGAGCAGTTAACGCCGCCGAGCGTTTGGGGGGAGGGGGATGAAAGCGTCTGGAATTGAGGGAACGCTCATTCGTCTGACTTCGGGTTATACAGCGAATTAACCGGTTGAAATTGCATCGTTCGAGTATAACGTGGGTGAAATGTGTACAGGTGAAAAATACCGTGGAAAAAAAAGGTCGGCGTAACGCTGGCCAAAATTTTTATTTTCCCCGTATTGTACTCCTCAGGTTTCTCGTCCCTCGAAAGGTTTTTTCCGTCATCATTTTTCACCCACGATCATTCTTTCGCGGTGTAACAATCGTTCGCATCAGATCGACGTATCTATACGGATTCGAGCAATCTTAAGCGCACGAAAAATGGTAAGGAAATAATGGCAGCCTTAATCAAGGGCTGCAGAGTTATCGATTTATCATCTGAAGTAGGTATAGGTAGACGAGGTTTGTCAGGGAAATTCCTGCTGGTAGGTATAGATGGAAAAGAAAAAAAAACGAAAAAAAAAAAAAATGAGGGGAGAACTCGGCTGCGCGTTTTTACTTTTTTACTCCGATGCTGATCTGGCAGCTTTGATTTCCGGCGCTGATATAACTTTACACGGAATGAGAGATAAAGAGAGAAGAGCGGAAGAGAGAATGAAAAAAAAAAAAAAATTATTCATATCCGTCGCGGTATTAATGTGATATCGAAAAAAAAAAAAAAAAAAAAAAATAGAATAATATCGGCGACAAATTTTTTTTTTACTCCATCGCAAGAAGTGAGAGCAAAAACAATGGAGATCGTAGCGCGAGAATAAATGAACGGCGGTGAAATGCGTTTCGAAAATTCAGAGAGCAGAATAGAAGAAGTGGAAAAATAGGTCGTAACTTACTAATTGAAGTTGATTTTCATCGTCGGATTGGTTTTATTCGAAGGTCATCATCTTGTGCATCTGGGTACTCGAGGTTTTGCGGAGAAGCCGTGAAGAGAATCCATATTTTCCTCGCTGCGCCATCACCCAGTTTCTCAGGTGCTTTTCAGGGCCTATTGTCTGTAGATTCGAGGCGTTGTTTGTTCGCTGATGTTTGTTCTCCGCCCTCGGATCATCGATAGTCGCTGGGGTGGTGGTGGTGGTACGTCGAGTATCGTATGCATACAGCTAGTGCTAATGAAATTAATAATTGAAAGGTTCTCTCACCTACTCCACCTTTTTTTCCCGAAGTATCCGAATCCCCGTGAAAGCGTACGCCGCGTTGTGTGTACCGAACTCTATTGTATACCGCGCGTTACCTCCGACCGTCTTTGTTTGCTTCGAATTATACGTGACGACGATCATCTACGCCGCGGCGTGCGGCTTCAAAAAATCTGCAATGACAGAAAACGTAAAAAGAAAAACGACAAACTACACGTCCGATCGAATCACATCGAAACGTGATACATCTAACGCTTTAATGAACGCACAATAATTACGCGTGTAACGATCGTTCGATCACCAGCTCCGCATCCCCGCATGTTCACTACTGATCGACGTTTCTCCTAGCGAGTCACCACACCGAATGGGGCTCTATCCTCGGCTCGTTATAATCCGTTCAGCCTTTGACCACCGCGTGATGACCTCCGGTATACGGATCAAAACAACCGTCGGGTAAACACAACGGGCGTCCAAATAATTCCAAGAATAATACGAAAGTGGTCCGTAAGCGTTCCCTAGTTATTGCAGATAAGTTTTTTTCTCTCGCTATAACAGTTAACGAACGTTCATTCGTCGCAATTGATTGTTAACAATCTAAGAGTTTCGACGACGGAAACGCGAAAGTGGAGAAATTTCGTCAGCTTCTAAGATAACTCGTGTTCTCACCACCTCAATGGGGATTCGTGTGACGCAGTATTTTGATGTTTTTTTTCTTTTTTTTTTTTTTTATAATTCGATGGACAAAATTTGGGAGCATCTTTTTTTATTTCCGCGATGCTGCGTTACACTGTGCACTACACACATATATACGTATATATACCTAGTTACTAGGATTTTCCATCTCTGGCGACAAACATCGCTTCTTCGGCCACCTCCTGGTTATCTACATTTTTTTTTGTTTTTTTTCTTTTCGTATCATCTTTGGAGAAAATGGAATCACCGGACTTTCTTCCCTGTGTGTATACACGTCCAGCCATCAGCTGGGGGCACTCAAAACGCGTCTCTCATCCACCCCACACCTCGCGGATATATAACTACATCCCTCCGATCCGCGCTCTAAGTGAAAAGCAGCAGAAGGCAGAGCGTGGAAAAAAAACGGCAAAAATATAACGCATGAAAATCTAGGGGTATGAGGGAAAGCTCACTTTTTGCGGGGTGAAAGGAAGATGGAAGAGGTGACCGAGAGATGAGACATTGCCCCATTTTTGGGGTATGTACCACGTTATAGGTAGATACGTACGTCGCACGTCGAAAGTAAATGGAAAAAGGAAAAATAACGCCCTGATTCTGGTTAGCTGCGAGTATCGGCGATCCAGAAGTAAGTTACAAAGTGAATGAAAAAAATCTATGGACCTAAGGAGGAAGCGAGAAGGGAGAAAAAAATTTACTTCCATATATGGGATACTTCGAGACTGGAGACGCGAGTTCAACGCAGGGTTATTGGATTCAACGATAGCGGGGAGCGCGTTAACCCTTAACCTCGCAGTAACCTACCCCATGTAGACGACAGCCGTGTACAGCGAGTATATCTGAAAGGGAAGGATGTGTATTGGGTGGCATGAAAATGAGATAAACTACTCTCTGTACAGAGTTTTGAAACCCGGAGAGGCTGGCGAATGAAAAATTAGGTCAAAATAATTAGAGTAATCATTAGGATATTGTGATGTTTGGACAGAAACTAGATCCTTCGATTTCTAGGGCGAATGAAAAAAATTCGAGAAAGCGGAAAGGGTGAAAAATTTTAATAAATTTTAATTATCGTTATATCACAACTGGTTTTTCACCATTTTGTTTTATATCTCCTATTCAACAGATGAAAAGCACCGGCGCAGTCGGGGGTTGAAGGAAACGAGAGAAAAAAATATACCTGGATATATAAACGTTTATTCTCTCTCTGGCTATTGTTTTCGAATTGTTTCGCATCGTAAAATTTGGCATTATTATATATATACATGTGAAGAACGGAAAAAAAAAGCTATACATTATTCCGATGTCAAAGAAATATACGCAGGGACAAAAGAGAGAAAAAATAGTATAAATAAAATGTAAAATGATAAGAAGAAAAGAGGAAATTTTTGATTAACCCGCGAGTGATTTTGAAGTATCAGTTACAAGTGGGTCTGAAACGAATTTAATTATATCTCGTGATAGAGTCGAGGAGTTTCGAGAAAATAACCGACGCGTACACGTCCGCAGAAGCGAGTAGGTTTCCTTTATAATTCGTATCCCGTTTCTCAGACTCCGCGTTTTAATTGTTCCTTGGCCGTCGCGGTCTCACGGGGTCGTGACTTTTCGAGGACCTTCCTTAATCCTCCTCTCCTTTTGGCGTCCACTCGCAGGAACCTCTGTAAATCAAAAGATACGCGACGGTGTCCGGTGGTAACCTGCTCAAAGAAGAAGAAAATCGAATGAACAAAAAAAAATCGCTACAGTATTCCCGGCGTACCGCGAATCGTCGCGGGCTCCAGCAGCAGATACTCGGGCGGCGGAAAAACCTATGCGGGGGTGGAAAAGAATGAGAATAAAATAAACGGCGGGGTAGGAAAAAAATTCTTGGATCTCAACGATCGGAGTTGAACAAATCGAGCGCAGAGATCGCTATCGTGGCGTTGCCCCGTCGACGGGGCGATACGTGTTGTACGTTAGTTAGCCGGCGTTTCAACCCGTTCGTTGTAACACTCTGACCTATAACTGCAGCACTCGGCAGGAAGTAAAACTATGCCGCATTGCCGGTGTCGTGTGGTTCGTTCCCAGAATCCCGTGCATATAACTACTCTTTATACCTGGAAGGCCTCGAGTACACTTTGAGGGTGGACGACTTATCGACCTGACGTAGGCGACCCAACAACCCCGATCCGCCGCCACGTCGGTTTCCTCATTCGTGCGGGGTTCCTACCCTGGTACGGGCTTCCGTCTGGCAGATATTAATTTCTGATCGGACTCCGTTCACGAGTTTTTTTTTTTTTCTTTTCTTTTCTCAAAGAGAAACGAGAGATAAAAATACGTTCTCGTCGTATTACGTACCACTCGGACTATGACACGATCGGGGTGGATAGTGCGCAAAGTTTTCGTTCTTTTTTTTTAGTTTAGAGTTTCGAAAAACTTATGGATCGCTCGTGAGTAACTTTACCGAGTTTTATCGATGACCGAGAGCGATCGTTGTCTCAAAAAAAAAAAAAGAAAGAAAGGAAAACTTACCGTACCGAAGGCTCGAGTATTTATTACATTTCGGAAGGGCTTGTAACAAAGAGAGTAACGGGAGAAAGAATTTTCAGAGTGAGAATGAACTCTGGAAATTTTACCGTAGGGCATTTGAAATACTTTCGACTGTTCGTGAGTATTGAGATGGTTTTCGAACTTCGAGGGTTTGTCCATGCGTAGCAGCGATTATGGGATTGTAACGAGGTCGAGTCTTGGATTTTTCGACGTCTCTCCGATCCCCGGCAAAGCCCGCGAGAAACGAAGAAAAAAAAAATGAAGAAAATAGATCATCGATTTTCGTAACGAACCAGCGTAGGCTTTACAAAATGCAGCGAATAGTTTTTTCGTATGCTCTACGACGGATTCGTATCGTTTCGGTGATTACGGCGAGTGATAATTTCATCTCGCGTAGATCCATTCGGACAGCTAACATACGGCGAGTATCGAGATGTGATTTTAAGACGCCGGTAGTTAAAAGCCGCAAATTTTCCTCGGCGTACATTATAAATATAGTTTCCGCAGAATTTTGTTTACCAAAGTTTGCGTAAACCACGGTGATTGATGTTACAAGTGCGTGAGAGTTGAACGTCAATCATTGTTATGGCTAACATAAACCTCCGCAGACCTACGGATGGAAATAATATTCTTTATTCTTCGATATTAATATACATTTTTATCTCGCTCTTACGTTTTCTGTACAAAAAACCACGATCCGTGCTGCAGCTCGTAATTCGAATAACGTAAATCCCCCGTGATTCGCAATCGAGATAACAAACGAACGGGGTAAAAATGTTTTCATGCGGCACAATCGTTTCCCATATCGCATGTACATGTACTCGGCAAAGCCGCGGCTGAAACTCTCGTGAAAAAATTATACAAGTCTCGCTGGAGGTGCATTCGTTCTATTTTTTTTTTTTTTTTTCTCTTCTTTTCTATTCTACGATTTCGTGAAAGATATGAGCGGGATTCTAATAAAAAAAGCTTTTGTATCTTCGTTCCAAATAAATTTTCTTTGTTATTCGAGTTTTTCTCTTCGTTTCGATTTTTTCAGCTTTACATCTACGGTGCGATTTACGATTCCGAGTGGCGGTCGGAGTAACGATATTAATACGGCAATAATACAGCAATTTCTACATCGAATCCAGAGCGTGCTTATTGTATATCTAAAGCGACGACTGACTAGTTTCCCCTACGAACACGAGGGCGAGGGTAACGACCCCCAAGAGGGATCGATGTATCTCACCCCAGCCTACCTCGCGGCTGCACCAGACTGCCGGTACTACCCCGTGAACTGCCACCTATAACTTTCGATGGATTCTCACGTGCTCGTTTATGATTTTCTATACATATACGATAATTACTATAGGTTCAATAGATATACATGCTACTACGTAATTTTTATTTCTTTATCTACGAATTCGAACGTAGCTCTTTCCTGAATCGTGTTCATTTTATCGTCTCGAATTTTTATTTATAATTAGATTGCGCATTCGCCGTACGTGCGAATTTATTGAAAAGAGACAATGAAACTACGTACTCCGAATGATTACATAATATTTATTGTCATTCGTGCGAATTGCGATTAACATGTTCAATTGAATTTCAATGATCACGTCGGCTGACATGATTTTATACGAAATGGTTCGTTGCGTATGATCGAATATAGAATACGATAGAACCGAATTTTTGATTAAATTTGATATCGAAGTTGGAAAAGTTCTGTTTTCAAGTATTTTCACATAGCTCGTAAAATGTGATTGAAAAATACGCCGGTCAGAGCTACATATTTGTATTGAATGAAATATGAATATGGGCGTTCTTTGGTAGGATAGGAAAAACTGAAATAGTCGTAAGAAGCTTTTGATCGGCTGAAACCCCCGTAGATTTATTCGTAGATCCTGGTAGCGACCTCCCCTAGACAGCGAAATAACTATCTTTGCCGCAGAGATACACGCAGCAGATGTATTTCGAATTTTCAGAGTAAAACTGAGGTGTCTGGGTTTCGGTATTGCCGATTGATTGAATGTGAACTTTTGCTGTTTAACATCAATTTTCATCTTTATTAGTAATTCCATGTCATGCATCATTACATTAGCAAATATTCTTTCGAATCAAGGCTATCATTTCTCTCTAGACAATGCATATAAATGTATAATACGTTCAATGTGTGATTTCCTTAATTCCGTGCCCGCATTAAAAGTACGTGAATTAAATAAAATCTCGCATTAGCATAATCGAGAATCTATCACCTCTGTTTCGTACTACGTAAGGTTGAATACGGTTACAAAGTTAACAGTCGATATGTCGCCAAGTAGAAGACCATAAATTGTCCATTGAGCAAAGGTGGTAAACGGTTCCTCTCAAGATTAATCCCTTCGTTCCAATAATTGTCATATTGTCGACTTGCGGATAACTTTATTTTAATAAAGTCTGTTATCGGCAATAATTTGATTATATATTTTAATAAAAAAATTGATAGATTTTTTTTTCTTTTCTCTTTTTGTTTGTTTGTTCTCTTTTTCCCCACCCGTACAACATGCAGTAGTGTAAAATTCGTGTAAAAACCCAATAAACTATTAAAATTTTTTTTTCACCCTATAAAATATTATCATTAGATTCATTGTATTTTACCTATTATATGTGTATAATTTTTTATTCAATCTTTTTTATTTTGTATTTAAATTCTTTCAACAAATCTAACACCTAGCCTAACAGTCTGTTAGTGAGCTACGAGTATGTGCAATTTTTCGTGTTTTATTTGATATTGATTTTTCTTTTCTTTTTCAATACAATCCTGCGTACGATATAAACAGGTACGTTGGTTGTTCATCCGCGATTAGCTATACGTAAAAAATTTTTATATTATCTATTTGCAATTCATGATTTGTACAATTTTCGGAATTAAGTAGACCGTCATCGTGGTGTTTAACTAGAAGTATTGATTGTTGCATCAACACAGATATCGTAAACCGTATTCTTCCCTCTAAATTCGTGTTTGATTATTAAAGCTACTTTGAGATATTACCTAATGTAACTAAAGTATAGTTTCTATAATTGTAACCGTTCTGAAAAATAATCATAACGCCATTTAGTTATTCAAGAATCATCAGAACGAGTTATCACATAATTGCGTTGGGTATATTATAGGATAATAAATCGGAAATTAAAATAATACCGAATACATTCAAATATCTAAATCAAAAATCAAATCATTTTTGAAAACTTCTTTAACGATGTTAGCTTCGTTTTCGTGATCGTTATCCCAAGAAGTTTTGTCTACACGGTCATCGTTTTCTTTACTCGTATGCGAGTTGTGCTTATTTTTATTATCGATATCAATGTGCTCAGATTTATTTTGTATCATTGATTTTTCGCTATTTAATATAGGCTTCACGGTCTCGTGGGTATCAATTTCATTCGATTCATTTTTATGCCTAATTTTGTACTTATCCCGCTCGTCGGTTTCGGAATTTTCACTTTCGCTTGTTCGCCGATCGTGAGCTCGCTTTTTATTCCGTAATTTACGCTGATTCTTCTTCCGTTGTCCTAGGATACTAGAGTTGGATCTGTAAACATACGGAGAGCAGATGCTTAACGCTAGGTGTTTAAACACTAATACCTCCCCATGAAAAGCGAGTCTTCACGTTTATTCTTTAACAACGAAAGCGTAAACGTTCAAGTGAGAGCAAAGTGAATTACCTGTACAGTTGCCGAGCGACAACGTTGTTGAAACGTACAGTCTTTTTTAAGCTCGAACCCCCGGACTCGGAATTTATTTCTGGAATTGAGTCGGAATGGAAGTCTATGGAAGAAGCAAGCATAGAACTATCGTCTACGCTTGATTCTGAAAAGGAACGTGCCCCAAGATAATTACGACGCGATTTTAATATGCCCTTAGATCTGCTTGGAGTACCCCGGGTATGATTCAATTCATCCCCACTACTTTCTGAAATCGATCTACGATCGTCGCAACGCGAAGAGTCTGTATCTTCTTGCTCAACTTCGTCATCTGAATCCAAATGAGTCGGTGTTATGTTTATCACCATATCATCCCCTTCTGCAACAACTTCAACTTTTTTCTCGGTTTCAGACTGCGGTTGGATCTGAAACATTGAATAATCGAACCGTGGTTATTCGTTCTAGCGTATCGAACTTGCGAACGAATGGATTCTTTAGATCGGCAAAAGCGACCATGAATTAACTGGCTTATTAGCGTTAAACTAATATCTGTACAGGTGTAACATACATGCATCAATAACATTTGTTCTACATTTTAAACAACAAAAGTCGAGTGGCTGTGAATTTTTTAGAGCCAATAACAGAGAATAATAGGTACTCGAGATCCAAAAATAGGAGTACGAATTATGTACGTATATGATCATTACTCAACACAAAGAGGGTGACGAATCAGATAGATGAAATGATGTATAGATATATCTGTTTGTTATCAAATGACATTGTAACGTGGCTAAATTGAGGAATCGAATAACAAAATTAAAAATACAGATGTAAAAATTCATAACAAGCATTATTCATCAATTTTTGGTTCGTATCGCACGATCTAATATACCACTGATTGTAAGCTATGTTATTTTTAAAAACATCGAGCAGGTGAGATTTTTAGTAGGAGACTAATCGATAGATAAGCGAATTAGATTCCGCGAATCTTTCAAGATTGATAATAAACGTTATTTGATAAGGATGCAATCATCGGATGCATTATATTCTATTTACTGTTAATGTTGTGGCAAATGCTGGATGATAATTTTTTTATCGGTGAGTTGATAAGCGGTAACTAGGTCATCTACAGAGGACAATTTTAAAAACTCTGAATTGGATTTCTGTTATGTAAAAAGTGGATATAATTATATATTATTATAATTATATGCCACTGAATATTTTCATGCCATTGAGTGCTCATTACCATAAGTTCTTTAAGTTTATTCGTGATCGATACTGCAGTGGGCAGGTTTTTGAGCTCCATGAATTCCTCATCGATTCCAACATAATATTGGGTGAGCTCTTTACTGCTATCTACAGCAACTGTAAGGATGACATTGTTGTCCCAAGGTTCAATAGTCAGAGATTCTGGCTTGATTGATTCCCCTGAAGGAGTCTTAAAGCACAGGGAATAATACACAGGGAAAAATCCAGCGCCAACAGAAGTGAGAATTAGATGCACTCCACAATTCTGTTCCAAAGTTCTGTGCTGTATAGACGCAGGATCAACATTCTTAAGATGAATAGTAAAAGCGATGATCTTATCATATAAATTACAGGTAAAGGCAGGAATAGAATATTTAATGTTAGGGTTCATAAAAGGCATGTTTTCGAATGGAATTTCTGTTTTAGTTCTTAACGCCGTATCTTCAACTTCACTAACAGCACTTTTCTTGTCATCGATTAACTCGACAAGAGATTTTTTGGAGCTAGCTTCAGCTTCATCCGCGGATCCAGCCGACGGACTGCCATGATCGCTGTCAACACCACTATCCTCCTTGTTGAGGTCACCTAGAGGTATGACTCCCCTGATGACCGGCAGAGTAATTGTCAGCTTTTTAGTCTTGGGGTCAAATTTAGCATTACCGCTATCAGGATCGACATTGTAGGGCAAGGGAAGTTGGAGGTCATATTTAGCTGGCTTTTCACTCTTGAGAAGAACAAGGCGTTCCTGGACATCGAGAGAAGCATCGTTTGCAGTTTTAAGTAAAGGCAGGTCAATAACGACTACAAGCTTCTTGGGAATGGCAGTATGCAGCTTTGCATTTTTGTGGTTTTGAAAGTCTTCTATCTCCACGTCATTTTGGTGTTTTATGCAAAACTTTGGGGTAGTGTATGCAGACTTTTCGTTCTCTAATTTTGGCTTGTCCTTGTAGAACTTAGTTGGAGGTGCTGGTCTCTGAGGTTTCTCACATTTGTGTCTCAGGTGTTGAGCCCTGCTATCATCATAGCTGGTCATGAGTTTCTGGTAAATCTCTGGCTCTAAATCTAGAGGAGTTTCCGATTCTGTACGCGGTTTTTCGCATGTTTTCCGGATAACTGTAGGCTGACTTACACCCTTGAAACCGAGCTTTGGGAACTTGATGTTTTTGCGGTCAAGTTTCACCTTGAAATTATTCTCGACACCATCCAAGGCTGTTTGGTTAACAGTATCTCGAAATTTCGAGTTCCTGGTGGCAAGGTGGATTGTGTCGGGGTGAAATACCACATCAAACACTATGCAGCGAGTTTTTTTTTTATCAAGGTCATCTCTTGGAGGTGCTAGAGTGTAAGGAATTGACCACTGTAAACCTTTGTTGCCGCCCTCGTAGGTGGGATGGCAAGTGGGTTTTTCAACCGTTGAACTTTTACTTATATTGACAAAACACTTTTTGCTTCCGTCAACACTGGTCTTTATTACGTAACCCGGCTCAGGGTTAATGAACGTGACATCGACGCCTCGTTCCTTCTCCAATTGGGTTATTTCTTTTTCGTACAATTTCTTGTTTTCTGGGTTGGTCACCTCCTCGGCGTATTCGAATAATAGTTTACGGAATTCTTCTTTCTTCAAGCAATCTGTTAAAGTGTCTAATTCCTCTTTAGTAACATCCAAATCCTCCCAATTCTTTCTTCCCGAATCGTACACGGCCATCTTCTAGGTGAAACTGTTTTGGAAATAAACCAGAAGTTTCTAACATATCTGCGCATTACCACGTGGACCAACGAGATACGCGCAGCTCTGCCGGCCGGCTGGTGGATAAACAATCTACTAAAAATTCGAACTCGAGCGGGATGCCGACATTTCATTTTACCACATTTTTCTCTGATACTTATGCACGCAATGATATGATTTATGCAAATAGCTGACCAGCATGCAAATAAGCGTTGCATAATTAAAATCTTTCGCTTACGTCTCTGCTGTTATCTGTCAATTTAACATTACGAGTCAGATGCGCTTTTCTGAATCGTTAGAAACGTCATAGACGTGTAATATATTAGCAATAAATATAAAGAATCTGCGGAGAAAGCTGAAATTTTTGAATTACGATCATGTCACGGTAAATACTACCGACTACCGACTACCGATGGTAAAATTATGGCCTCTGTTACAAGTTACAAAGTTTACTATGACCAGAATTATATTTGTACTCGTTAGATTAGAATTGTCAGTTAGAAAGTTTCTTCCAGGATACTGAGAACCATTATATTCACATTAAATTAAACACTATTAGGTACCTGATCGTTTATTTCCTACAAAGTTTGATCTCATCTCTGAAACCGGCTACTATTATTATTCTCGTAGCTCTTTACTCTTATTGTAGATGCGAGTATAGTCCACAATGCAATACGGATAGCTGCCTATAAATTCGATTACAAAATTGCCCCCGGGGCATGCGTGCGATCAACAATGAGTTGTTTTCACAATCGAATAACACGATTACAATCCACACAAAACTTACAACATGATCTTGCAATGACATTTTTCGTGGAGAATACATATAATCCTAATTATACAAGTGACAAAAAAAAAACCCAAATTTATTCCATCTCCAGGTAATACAAATTTATGCGTGGGAATTAAAATCAGATAGAAAGCTAAGATATACGCTTTCCATGGGTTATCCATACCGATCATGTCCTCGAAGAAAATTCATTTTTCATTAGATATGCGATGCTGTAAGTGTCTAGGCAAAACGCGTGTGTCTGATCGTGGCAGCGATACGTATATCTGAAACGAAAATGGTACAGTTGAAACAGAATGGTACTCTATGGGGATTTCATGATTTATTCTTGGTGGGGATCTCGAAGCTGATTCCCTCTTTGGAAGAACAAGATGTGGGGGATTACTAGCTGAGAAGTCTGTGACCCACTGACATTCTCTCCAGTAACGCGGCAGACTTAAACGTTGGAAATTGAACGCTTCAATTGTGAATAAGTGGAAATAAAACGTACTTTGAAATTCGGAAATGGGCGTAAGAAAAAGCACGTTGATGCGACGATGCAACAGTTTGGTAACGAGCATAATCGGATGCTTGACAATCGCGTTCTTTGTTCTGAATAAAATATTAACGACGGAACCGGAATCAGAAGACTTGCATCTAAAAATGACCAGAGTGGGCGTTACGACTACGCCGTCGTGGGATTTAAAGCGTGAAAAGAACCTGGATAACAGCGATGCGAAGTATCAGGTAAACGAGATTTTAAACGTTCGGGGACCATGTGAAAAAAGTGTCGAAATTTTCAATTCTCGCCATGTTTTTTCATATACCAATTTATGCCTTCAGACCCATCGTTTCGTCACCCCATCCCTCGCGGAAATAGGTGGTCGTCGAAGCATACCGGAGATGAATGATCACACGCTGATGATAACGAGACTTCCGGGTGCTGGGTCGGAGCTATTGGTTCTGATTTTGCAGCGTCTTCAGGGCTTGAATGCTTTTAAACACATAAGATTGCCCCCGGGCGACGAGAATCTTCTCACAACTCTTCAGCAGGTCAGTTTTACGAACTCTCATTAATCGACGTGTGTGTTGTATATCATCACGTTACGCGATATACGTTCATTACGACATTTTTATTACACGAGTGTTTGGCGATCCCACAAGTTCAAGTTCGATACTCATTCTAATTTACATTCACCGACTGTGACGCCTTGTTTTTTTTTTTCTTTTTTTTTTTTGTGAAAAATACATCATATTCACTTATATTTTATTCTCTCAATTTTTACTCTGCGACGACGCATAGAAAATCCGATAACAGAGATGAGAAAAAATATGGGACGTAAGTAGAGCGTATAGGTGGATTCGTGTTCGTACATACGTTAGATATTCCGAACAGTAATTATATATATTGGTCAATAGTTAAAGAGGGAAAGCTGCTGCGATGGATAAAGCCATTTACCGTTGTATATGGATATCCAGTCTGCTCTGGTATGGTCAGTTTTAACAGTTGATCGGTCGGTTATCATCTTCGTAACAATTATTCGGTTCAACATTCAAATCTTCAATTAATAAAATAATACGATTCCGTTAATGATTCGTAAAACTTTGCGCAATTATTACTTTATTGCAATTTGACTATTTCGTTCTTTCAAATCATCCAGTCTACGAACAATGAATTTTTATTATTCAGCTATTAAATCTGCGGTGCTGTAGCAATGACTATCAATTTCTTCTGTCTTACTCAGCTGCTTTTTTTGTGTCAATAAAATAAACCTTCGTCAGGACCGCTACGATATACGAATAGTGTAATAACCTTGGGAAATTTTGTAACGTAATTGTTATTAATTCGATGATGTTTTCCTTCAATACACCACCGGTTCAATTTCATCGATGTATAGCATGACTACACTCTTCGTCGTAAATTTTTTTTTTTTTTTTTTACCCTGACATTTACCAAGTGTAGATACAATATCACGGTGAATTATCCTTCAGCGCAATATAATGATCATATTCACGTGTCGCCTATCTTCAATGACTCTTTTTTATTACACGTCATTCTTACTATAATAAACGAACAATATTTCTCATGCAGGAGCTTCTCGTCGAGGACATCACGATTATAATGAAACGAGAGGCTGTGCCGTTGACCTTTGACGCTGATTTGAGATTCCTCAATTTCTCGGCATTCGGTCGGCAAGCTCCAACTTTTATTTCCATGGCCAGAAACCCTCTCGACCCGAAAATATTGAAGCGGTGAGTTTTAGGGGATCGTCTCATCGGCGACAGGCACTAAATAACGTTTTTTGCTTTTCGTTATCTCAGGTACAATGGGAAGGGTGTGAATCCAACGTATTGCGGATCGATCGCTTACTTTTGTGGACAGGATCCCAGATGCACGTAAGCACAGTGTCTGCAATAAAACATCCTCCAATAGCGTCTTGATTGATTTTTTTTCTTTTTTTTTGTTCTTAATATTTTTTCACCGTAACGCCGAGTTCGTTGAGTTTCGAGTTCGAGACGGCTTAGCTTTTGCGTGAGGTCAGACGACGTTACGTAAATCTGCACATAGGTATTCAGGTGTGCGCATTCGTGGGAATAAATGGGACGATGTGTTTCACAGCAGTTATAATATATAATGTTTTACATGCACAAAAATATACGGACCGCGCATTCCTCACCGCCGACTCGTGGAGTCTTTTTGTTTCTCCATTTTGCGATTATCTCGTTTCTATTTCGTTGCATAACGACCTATAAGGAACTCATCGCGAACGAAGAGATCATTGAAACAATGTACCAAGTTCAATATCCGCGACCCGCTTCCCACACGATTTGTTCGTGTTATACTACTAACATGGGTAGATCACCTTTCACGCGGTGTATGGATTACGCAATTACGATTATACCTCGTGTGTACCGATGAACTTTCTTTTCGGCAATTATTGCGCGTTCCATTGCATGTAGCGGTTAGTATATAGCGGCGTTTTCGTTTTTAAATTTTGTCTTTTAATTTTTTTTTTTTTTCCACAGACACGAAAATCGTACCTGGGCCATGATGGAAGCTC
Source organism: Athalia rosae (assembly GCF_917208135.1). Taxonomy (NCBI): domain Eukaryota; kingdom Metazoa; phylum Arthropoda; class Insecta; order Hymenoptera; family Athaliidae; genus Athalia; species Athalia rosae. The sequence continues at coordinate 15,917,395 of NC_064029.1, read as the reverse complement.
AGGCTAACATCGAACGCTGGTATCCAGTGGTTGGTTTACTGGAACACGTCGAAGTTACCTTGAAAATTTTGGAAAAAACTTTTCCATACTTTTTCAAGGGGGCTTCGGAAGTCTACTCGAAATTCCGTGAGTTCTTTTCTACTTTCTTCCGGACGTAAAAAAGTTATTTATCGTTTGAATTAACGTGTTTTCATTCGCGATTGTTTCAGATGTGAAGAAAAGAATACCCAACAAAGTTAAGGAACCGAAAACAGCATCCGGGGAAGAAAAAATTTCCACGGAATATCTGGCTAAGGAAGTAGAATTTTATTTGTGGCTGAAATCACGTCTGTTTCACCCGAAATCTGACAACGGTTGAGGAAATCACTTTCAACCTTCGGTACGGAAAAGGATTTCGAACACCAAAGAAAGAAAAACGAAAATTAAATAAAAAAAACGCAGTAATGAAACGCGGTTTTACTATCCCGGCCTACGATAAATCGAACGACGATGAAGTTGCGTTATATGTAAGTTGTCAAAAGCACAGCGTGTAAAAATTTTGCGGAATTACGCAGCTCACTGTACATCGATGTATATTCGATCGAATTCATTGTAATAAATTTGAAACGGTTTCTAAGATACACGCAATTTAATATTCCTCGAGATTCTCTTTTGTATTATCATGGTCCTCCGCGTATTGTATTGTAAAAAAAAACATATCAAACGTGCGAGATGAGTGAATGTTAATTATCTGTACTCGATGAGATTTGAATAGATTATAGAATCGTATGAATTGAAGAAATATCAACGAAGAATCATCGCCGGGAATCCCGGGACTTCCCAATCGGATACCGAAAAATCCGCGTACCTTAACGTGACTCAATGACGATAATCGGCAATTTTCAAACGCTGAGACGATTGCGAAAACTCGATGTCTCACAATACTCACGATCAATCGAATTTTCGGTCTTTCAGTGGCCTCGAATTCGTCATCGTCAAATTATCATTTTCCCACATAATTTTCAATCCGAAACGTCGAAATAGCGTAGGTGTGTTAATTGCTCTGCGAAAGGTGTGCCTTATCTGAGGCAAATGATAATAGTTCGTCGCAATTGATTGCAAGGAGAAGAAAATCCGTAATAAAATAGATAAAGCGTAATCGCGGAAATTCTTCGACGTAAGATGTTCGCTCCGCAAATAATAAATAACGAAGGAGAAGAGAAAAGACCGGGGGATTACCAGCCAGTACGATAACTGCGTATAAATTCCAAGGTCTCATCGGATGATTTCAGTCTCACTCGATCAGCTCAACGGAGACGGGAGTATCTGCGTTGTACACTCCGTTCGTAAAACATGGCTAAAGTGAAACTAATCATCGTTATAGTTCAACTGTCGGTTGCTTCGCTGACGATGGCAAATCAAATGCAATCACCCATCAGATCAGCAGGTATGTCGATATTCAATATGTCGATCTTCAATGGTCCATTCGGTGGAGGCCTGGGTGAGTTTCTCGGTACCCTCGTTCCTGAAATAATTATCTTTGGTCGAACCACGTCATCCTTGATATCGAAGAACTAAATTTTGTCCTTTTTGTTTCAGCCTACTTTGCCGGACCTCCTTGCTTTTTGTACGGCCTGGTTCTTCAGAGACGAGACGATTACACGTAAGAGAATAATGCTTGAATTAGAAAATTTCTTGCTAATGATGTTTCATTGTCTTTGTTTTCAATACCGTCAGATACACGCCGGGAATCGGAGGTCACAAACTGCACACCAGAGCAGTACCTTGGAACGAGGCCCGATTGACCTGCGAAGAGGAGGGCGGCTACTTGACGATCATCAATTCGATCGCTGAGGCGAACGCGGTGACCGAAATCCTCAAGAATTCGGAGCCCATCACCGGTTCGCCGCATCCGGATTTCGCCGCCATCGGTTTTCACGATCTTTATCACGAGGGTCAGTTCGTGACCGTTCACGGTCAGTCATTGGCGAAGGCTGGATTCACGGGATTCGCGGGCGGTCAACCGGACAACGCCGGAGGCGCGGAGAACTGCGGATCGATTCACAAGTCCGGCAAACTGAACGATATCAATTGCGGGACGCGATTCGGATTCATATGCGAGATACCTTACACCCCTTGAAATAACGTGAAATTATCGGCGTGGAATAACGAGTATTGAAATTTTCGTTTCACACCAGAGTAATTATAAGAGGACTTCGTAGACTCCGCGATACGTATTACGTGGAGTTTAGAGCGAAGCGATAACAGCCCCATCGGGTCAACAAGTTTAACAAAAATACAAACGAAGCGATATGACGTAAGGCGACGGGGGAAAAACTCACTCGCTTCGGATCGCATCGTTGGTACATAAATTATAAATAGAAAATCTTGTAAATAAAAGTATCAGCCTTCTTTGTAAAACCGAACCGAGAAGATCTCTGGAAACTTTCTCAGCGCGTCATGAAATCCTCGGCGTCGTTTATTATTCCCTTGTTGATCTTCCTCTCCCTGGAGACAGAAGCGCAACAATTTCACGACACTCAGGACTTTGTCTGGTCGTACCTCATAACCCCGGGTAAGCTGAGTACGAATCCTCAAAACGCAATCGACCGAACAATAAAAGAGAAATTTTTCATTCCAGTTCGTAACTGGTCCCAGCCTATTCTTCCTCCGTGTCTATTGCGTAGCCAACCGGTTTTCACGCGCGACGATTACACGTGAGTAGAGAAAATTCTCCGTACCAATTGTTCGATTTTGAATTTGGTTGTTTTTTTTTTTTTTTCTGGTTTTTCTCAATTTCTCAACGGCATTTTGCAACGGATCTGCAGATACACGTCCGGAATCGGCGGACACAAACTTCATACCAGAGCACTCACGTGGAACGAAGCGCGACACACTTGCGAAGAGGAGGGCGGTCATTTGGCTATCGTGAATTCGATCGCCGAAGCGAACGCTATCTTCGATATGTGGAAAAAATCACCCCCTATTTCGGGCACGCATAATCGCGATCTCGCGTTTATAGGTTTTCACGATCTTTGGCAGCAAGGTGAATATTTAACCATTCACGGTCAGACACTGGCGAAGGCTGGTTACACCGTATGGGCGCCTGGTCAGCCGGATTATTCCCATAGCGCGGAGAGATGCGGATCTTTGTACAAAGACGGTGGCCTCAACGACCTCAACTGCGGTTTGAAATATGGATTCATATGCGAGGTGGCGATCGCCTGATCTTCATCGATCCCATTTACAAAGAAAAAAGAGATGTCGCGTCAATCTTTGCAAAGTGTAACTGGAAATGTCATTTTCAAATGAATCATCTGCGGTACCTTGATACCCGACCTTGTCCAATCCCGAGATTGCGGAATGTTATCAATAAATATTGAAAATTGCAACACGAACGCATCAGCATTAATTAAAGGACATTAGTTAGCACTTTGGGATCAAAATCGTGTCCAATTTTATTATTCGATACGATAACGATGTCAACATTTACGTTGGCATAGTTTCACATCGAATAGCTTTAGGTATGAAGAAAAAAAAAAAAAAAAAAATGAAAATTATCACTCGGATGAATTTTTCCTGTTTATTCGAGTTATCGTCAATCAAATTGAACGAGATCGCAATTACTGTACGTAGCGATGCACCGATTTATTGGAGATGAATTTCGGCCGATCTCTTAATTCCCTGCTATCGTAACGTACACTCACAATAACAGAAACTAAATGAGAACGACGATCGATACACGTCCCGGAGTTGCTCGGCCTTCCCAATGACCTTCGAATTTCCATTTTACTTTGCTTCCGATTAGCGAAAAATTCCGAATCCACTTCGACAGCAGCAAACAAAGATCATTCCCTCACAAGACTGATTGGTAGCGAACATTCTATTTTTCTAATACATCCCTCCTCGTTACATAAGCGTGGCAATAGCATATAGACGGTGACGGTCACTGGGGTCATCTTTATTACTTTTTCACGGAACGAAAACAAACAGAGATTTTATATAATGCTAATTAAGATACCGTCACGGAGTCAGTGGGTCGTGCAACTTGAAGGGGTCAATTTCTTCTGTATATAAAGTCGAGATCGCAGCCTCGCGTTATGCAGAGTTAATCGTGCATTTCGATCGATCGATAATGTTTACTCCGTTAATCCTCCTCTTACTCGGACAAGCCTATATTCTGGGCGCGGATCCGATACCGTAAGTTATACACACAGTCCAATTTCCACCCTCGCTTTGTCACTCTCAATTCGTCGACGATCGTTGTTGTCTCAATGTGTTGTTTTTTTTGTTATTTTTTTTGCAGGCAAACCGAAGAACCGCACAACGCTTTTTGGTGGGTGGAACATGTGGTCGTGGCGACCGACCCGAACGAGGATATGGCATGGCTGAGGGAGTTGTTGGAGACCGATCACGATTCGGCGGCACGGTGGATAAGAAAAGCTCTCGAGGACACGCAGAAAGCGATAAGCTTGTTCGAAACATGGTTCGCGAATCGTACCGTGGCTTTGAACGAGCTGAGGGACGAAACGGCGGTCGAGTCCTGGTACATAGCACAGGCGCTGACTCCCGACCAGGACGCCGAAACGTGGGAGAGCTTGAAGGCGGGTAGAAATGACACGGAAATCGCCATACAGTCGTTGAGAGAAACCTTGACGAACGATACCCAGGAAATAACATCGTCTATCGTCGAGTTGGACGAGGATATGGAAGAGGTGGAATTTTTCCTGAGACTCTTGATGATGCTGGCGTCAACGGCCGACGACAGTAGCGACGTTAGCGACGACGATTCCTCGTCGGAATCGATCGAGGAAAGATCCTTGTGGAAGAAAGTGACCAAGGCGCGATCGAACGATCCCCACAACGCTCTTTGGTGGACGAAACAGGCATTGCTCACCGACACCGAAAACGAGACGCGCTGGTTGCGAGAGGAGCTGGTGAAAAATCCCGAGTCGGCGACCGAATGGATAAAAGGAGCGCTAGGTAACATTCGCGATACCCTGGGCGCCATGAAAACGGCGCTGGTGAACGAAACCGACGCGCTCAACGAACTGGAAAATGAGACCAGAGACGAGTTGTGGTACGTTAATCAGGCACTCGACGAGGATCAGGACGCTGAAACTTGGGATAAACTGAAATCGGAAAGAAACGATACGGAAAAGGCAGTCGGTTGGATGAGGAGCAGTTTGACGAACACCACTCAAGAGATACTTACCTGGTTCAGAGGATTGGTTACGGAGGATTTCGACGAACCCGAATCTTTCCTCAGATTGATTTTGGAGGCGGTCGATTCGGATGAAAATGAAACGGCACCGTCGTCGGAAGAAATGGAAGATCCTGCCTTCTGGTCGAAACTTTTTGACGCGAAGAACAAACAGAATACGCCCGTAACGGCGGCGGTGGCTTAAAATACAAAAAAACAAAAAAAAAAAATAAAAAAAGATTCGGCTACTTTTTTCAGTCACATTTTTACATGATTTTTTTTCGTGAGAATAAGAGAGACAAAATAACGTGTGCTGAAATGAAAAAAAGAATGGTTAGATAATTGAAAAAATATTCAGTTCGTTCGTCACAACGATCTTCAAAACTGAATCCTTCACCTGAATTTGTACAAATAGAATTAAGAAATAAAAATTGAATAATTCTCGCAACAGAATCAGGCTCTGACATTTTATTGATCTTGTCCCCGTCGTTCAAAGTCCATATCAATCGAGGGTCAAACGCAATGTGATGTTCGCATCGATTTATCCAGAGTTATCCGATACGTTTGACAGCAATGAAAATTTTATTACTTTACGAAGGATTCCGAATCAAAATAGTTCCCCATTGACGGTGGAGAATACAAAAATCTGACATCATTTTTTCGAGCCGATTGTGGCGTGAAAATTGCTGCGATTGCAGGTTTTTTTTCCTGTCACGTTGATAGAAAAATATGCACAGTGTTGATATGGACGTCCCCACGTCTGTCTCGTCATTGGAATTAATTATCGTTTTGTAATCAATCATTCGATCGGGGGGTTAAAATATCATGACGCAGGTCACGGTAACATAAAATCGTGTGAAAAAACAACCCCGCAGGGACACTTGTGATGGAATATTTCATAAACAAGCCCACGGTCAACGTTATGGACACACGTAAAGAATATAGATAAATGAAAAAAAGAAAAAAAATGAGCTCGCCTCAGAATTACGCCGTCAGAAATGGAGAAAAGGAACTAGAATCCTTCGAGGTAAAAAGATCTGCGGGTTGGCGACAGAATTTTTCATATAATATAGTAATTTCGAAGAAAACATTGATTCTTTCCGATTTTCCTCTTTTGTGTTCGATCGATCGACCTTCGATCGTTTTTCTGGTATTTAAAATTGTGCAAAATTTTTTCAGCAGTCAACGAAGATCGATACGAAAATCAGTCGATCCGGGCTGTGCAGCATTCCGTAGTTGCATCATTTCGGAGTAAAATAAGAATGTGCGTAACGATGGTCGTCGGATTCTGCATAAAACTCAGATAAGAGAAACTGAGAGCGATTCTGTTACATAATTTTAGTGATGTTCGTACCCGTAAGTTCGTGAAAAATTAACTCTCGTCGAACATATAAACGTTGTGATGTGCCGTTTGTTGTGCAGAATCCGTCGAGCTATCCAATAGCACGCAATATATCATGTGGTCTCCGTTGATCTTCATCCTACTTTGTCAAGGATATCTGACGGCAACCGATCCGATACCGTGAGTCATTTCGTTCGAAAATTTTCCACATCAATTTGCAATTTTTTTTCACCATTGCGTGACGAACGATTCAACGACATCCGATACGTTTGAGTTGAGTTAAAAAATTCTTCTAATTCTGACACGTTTTTCATTGTTTTATTAGAAGCGTCGAAGAGCCCCACAACGCTTTTCGGTGGCTGAAGGAAAATGTCATCTCGAACGACGTGAATCCGGAAACATCGTGGCTGAGGGAGTTGATGGCGAACGATCCTCAGGCGGCCGATTCTTGGATAAGAGAGGGTCTGACGGGTGTGCAAAATGTGATGAAACGATTGGTAGCCTGGTTCGAAGACGACCCGGTGATGCTGCCGAAAGTGAGGATAATGACCGCCGAAGAAAGATGGTGGATAGGTCAAATACTGGACGCGAATCAGGACGCGGAAACTTGGGAGAGATCGTTGGCGGGCAGGAATGACACCGCGGAAGCCGTAATTTCGCTGAGAGATCTTCTGAGAAACGAGACCCAGACGTACGTGAAAGGCTTCGAATATATGCCGGACGAAGTGTTCGAGAGAGCCGCAAATTTCACGAGAACGCGACTGGAGTTAACGTCGGCGGAGGACACGGTGGACGACGAAACACCCAGTACGAACGACACTTGGTGGTTGAGGGTAGCCAAGGCACGAACGAACGGACCCCACAACGCACTTTGGTGGGTGAAACAAGCTGTGCTGAACGGTACCGATAACGAAACCGAATGGTTGAGAGAGGGTTTGAGAAAGCATCGCGAATCGGCTACGGAGTGGATAAAACAAGCGCTTCGCAATACTCGAGAAACCGTCGCGGTTATCAACGAAGCTATAAAGAACGAAACAGGATCGAGTGGTACGGAAATAGTTGAAGAGAATTATTTGTGGTACGTAGATCAGGCGCTCGACGACAACCAGGATACTCGAACTTGGAAAGCACTGAAGGCGGGTAGGAACGATACGGAGAGAGCTATGGTTTGGTTCAGAGGAGCGCTGACCAATCAGACTCAAGAAATTTTAGCGTGGATGAGAGATTTGGTGAGCGAGGGACCTCAAGACACGGAATCCATCAGGACGAGAATACTCATGGCGGCGCTTGCGGCCGAATCGGATGAAGATGTAGCTAGTCCTTCGTCGGATGAAGAAGTTGACGCTATATGGACGAAACTTGTCAAAGCGAAAAATGACGACGAGGCGACGCATCCGAACTCACCTACGTCGGAAGCATAGATAAATTCTCCGCAGCTCTTCTTCGACGTGATTTTCATCTCATCTGTACGATGGTAACGAAGAGGAAAGAAGAATACGCGATCCGATGAGGATTCCACCGTCTGACGGGACTCGCCATCTTCATTCGTATAAATTACAAAAATTTATTGTTCGCAATGAAAATGTCACTACGAATCTTTTATTTCTTTGTAGGAATAGAATAAAACATGATCGAACGTTAAACTGGTTGTGAGTCCGGATACCCGAAGAAAATTCTTCCGATTAATTTAGATGAACAATTTATTTCAGCTAAGGGCCGCTTTTACGCCCAAAAGAAAAACTGGAATCAGCTCTCGATTGGGCAAATTCACACGGATGACATTCTTAAAAAAAAAAAGAACGTGCGACCGACATATTTTCACGACGTGTGCGAGGCGCTTTACGTTTTCGCAATGCTTTGAAAAAAAAAAATAATTTTTGTCGGTTGAGACGTTTTTGCTTCTGTCCAATCACGGGTCAAATTAACGGGGTGAGATGTTCGATGTTATTGAAGATATCGTAACTATTGGCGACGAATAAATTTTTTTGCGAATTCAAACAAGGCCGGTCTACGATAAGACTTTCAAATTTCACCCGGGGTACTCAATGACACGGCGGAGGACGAACATAAAAATAAGAGAGGTCATTGATAAAGAAGATCCAAAGGTCTCGGATGGACCGAGATCTTCACTGTATCGTAGGGTAGTAGATAATTTTTGCGAACAGGATTGTTTTTTTTTTTTTTTTTCTCTCCAAACTTTTAATAGAAACTTTCCTAAACGAATTTGTGGTATGTGGTCTCTTTTTTTCGGTACGATTATCCGAAGTCCGTTTCCGATTAACTTCTATCTCTTGTATAACGGCAGATAAGTTACTCAATTTCTGCAGTATATTTTGAGCGTCACCAGAGCACCAGCTGCGATCGTCGTTGTCAGGTCACCGGGCGATAACGAATGTCCTATTAATTCCGCGTATAAAATCGCGATCGATCACCGGGTGTACAGATCGCTTCGCGAATTCAACCGATCAACATGCGGACGACGTTGATTTTTCTCTTCGTTGGGCAAGCTTGTCTGCTGAACGCGGACCCGCTACCGTAAGTTACTTAAACGTCGTCAGACGATCGTTGCACCCCGCTACCGATTCAACGTCCACTTTATTTTTTTTCATCGTCGGTCGCGTTCTCACCTCAACAATTTTCTTTCACCTCCGCAGAAAAGCCGAGGAACCTCGCAACGCTTTTTCGTGGTTGCGACACGAAGTCGTCGAAAGGGACACTAGCGAGGATTCGCTGTGGCTGAGACAGTGGCTGGTAAACGAGCCGGACGCGGCTACCGCGTGGATCAGAAAGACTCTGAACAACACTCAAAACGCCCTGAGGATATGCAAAACTTGGTTCGCTAACAACAGCGAAATTCTCGACTCGCTGATCGGAGAAACGGCGATCGAATCGTGGTACGTCGATCAAGCCCTCGACGAAAATCAGGACGCCGCGACTTGGGAGAGTTTGAAAGCGGGCAGAAACGACACCGAGTTCGCTATAAAAGAACTGAGGGAAACATTGACGAACGAAAGCGCTTTGTTCGTAGAAGCGATCAACGAATGGCCGGCTGAGGAAGACAACGACGGAGCTCCGAAATTTTTACTTCTTCTGATGGCGGCGATAGCGAGCGGCGACGAGGATGACTCCACCTCCGACGACGACGAAGGTGAATCTCTGTGGAAGAAACTCTCCCAAGCCGATTCTAACGAACCGCGTAACGCTCTCACGTGGGTGAAACGTGTGGTTCTGTCCGGTACCGGTGACGAAACGGCCTGGCTGAGGGACGCGTTGGTGAAAGATCCCGAGGGAGCCACCGGATGGATAAAACAAGCGCTTCGTAACACCAAGGAGTGCATGGCTGCGATAAAATTGGCGCTCAAGAACGAGACTCAAGCGATCAATGTGGTGGAAAGTGAGACTCGAAGCGGACTGTGGTACGTCGATCAGGCGCTCGACGAACACCAAGACGCCGAAACTTGGGATAAACTGAAATCGGAAAGAAACGATACGGAAACGGCAGCGCGTTGGATAAGGGGCAATTTGGCCAACAGTACTCAAGAGGTTCTGTCGTGGTTGAAAGAAGTTCTATCGAACGAAAACGAGGAGGCCAGATTCGTACTGTCTTTCCTTTTCGTCTCACCTGAAACGGACGATAACTCGTCACTTTCGCTATCGGTTGAAGAGGACGACGAAGATTTCTGGTCGAAACTCCTCGAAGCCAAGACCAGCAAGAATACGGTAGCATAGGCGATCTGCGCATTTTTTTTTCAACTACATTCCTCCACGAATTTTAGAAAAGTAAAAACGTTGTGATAAAAAAAAAGATTGCTTTGCGCTAAATGTACAAGTTCGAATTGGATGAAAAATAAAGAAAAATTTCAAAGTACATAAAGAATCGATGGAATTTGATCCGCTAACGATCACGAGGTTGAAATATTCCTCGTATCGAGTGATGTCTGCGTACGTAATGAATAATATTTACAGTTAAGTTTAGTACAAGTATACGCCAATCACTCATAATTCACATTATCAGTTAATAATACATCGCGTAAAGCGCGGAATTCGATAAATCGTAAATGAAGCAGCGGCTATATAAACCCGAGAGCGAAATTCTTCCCGCACGTAGTTGATTCGCTTTCGTATTCGAGCATAGAACAATAATGACGACTGCGTTGACGTGGATCGTACTCGGTTACGCCAATTCGTTGGGAGGTGACAATCGGCCGGTGGGACCGAATCCTTATTCACCTCTTTCCCTGAATCTGGGCCTGCTTCAACTTCAAGCTCAGCGTTACGGTTACACGTGAGAAATTCGATTCGCAGCAAATAAAACCCGACGATCCTTGAAAATATAAATTTTTTAAGCCAGTGGACCGTGGAGTAAATCGCTCGATTTTCTTCCCCCAGATACACGCCTGAAATCGGTGCGCACAAGGTTCACACACAGGCGAAAAGTTGGAACATGGCGCGTCGCGCTTGCGAAGACGAGGGTGCTCATCTCGCGGTGATAAATTCGCAAGCGGAAGCCGAAGTGGTCGGTCAACTTCTCAGACAATCGGGACAACATCGTGACTCGAGAGACTCGAACTTCGCGAGCCTCGGATTCCACAATTTTTACGGGCGTGACGATTGGGTGACGATATTCGGTGAATCTCTGACGAAAGCTGGATACGACGTGTGGCTACCCGGTGAACCGAACAGTCTTGGAAACAACGAGAATTGCGGTTCGATTTTCGTCGACGGAAAATTGAATGACGGAAACTGCGATAATCCCGCTGGATTCGTTTGCGAATTACCCTACACACCTACGTACACGTTGCAATATCAGATGCAACAGCCTGTTCAGCTTGTTACGGAACGAACGGAAATCGGCAGGGTCGATGCGAATTGAACGTCTCTCCGTTTCGTGGCGCGTTCTAACGACCGAGGTGAATGAAAAAATTTGGCGGAACGTTAAGGGGGGGGGGAGCACCTTTCACGGATGAAATTTTGAAGTTGGAATATATTTTTTTGTTTTAACGCAATGTTTGGAAAAATCGATATTTTGCATTGAGATGTGGTTTCAACTCTACGCGGTAGGAATGATGAAGTAATATAGAAAACAAAAATGCAGTGACAGCGCTTTCCGAGGAACGGCAACGGTGAGGTCAGAGGGTGAAGATGCGATATTCCGCATTACAATTTGCGAAAAGTAAAGAATCACGAGGCAATACTGAATCAGCGTAATTCCAAACCGTCTCGTTAATTTCAACGTCATCGACTGGTACATTATTTGTCAAACTAATTTTGGCTCGATATGAAAAAGTCCGACTAGAAAGAGCGCATGTAATTCATCAACTTTTCACTCCTTCTCGCGCTTCATTCAACCCGCTCGCTATATTATTAACTCTTATCTCGTATCGTCATGTTTTCAATTTGTGAAAATTACCAGCTTAACGATTGGAGCATTCGAAAGCCAGTATCTGGCGCTACTTCAATGTAATATTACATCATTTCAGAAAATAAAAAGTAACATTAATGGACGCCAGGGTCACTATTTAACGAAGATTACAGATACCAACAACAATTTTATTATGTATACCGTATCGAAAGCGATAACGATATGCACAACGACTGCGGACGAGAAGAGTAATTCCGTCGAATATATAGTCAATATCATACTGATCTCCGTACAGAATCGATTTGGAATCTTATTAAGCACTATGTGGTCTCCGTTCATCTTCTTGCTTCTCGTACAAGGATACCTGACAACCGCTGATCCGATACCGTAAGTCATTCTGTTCCAGATTTTTTGATATCGGTAGGAATTTCGTTTCTATATATGTTCGGGCCAGATAATCGACGTGCGATTCGGCAACGTTCAAAATTTAGTCTCATTCCGATTTCGTTTTTTTTTTTTTCTCTTTTTTTTGCGACAGAAGCGTCGATGAACCCTACAACGCTTTTCGGTGGGTAAAAGAAGCGCTGCTAACCGACTCAAATAACGAAACGAGATGGTTGAGAAAAGGATTGGAGGACAATTCGGCAGCGACTTCGGCGTGGATAAAACAGGCGCTAGTCAACACTCGGGATATCTATTCGAACATGACTGAAGCCATTAAAAACGTGACCTATTCTCGTGTTAAATTGGTAGACGATGAATATTTGTGGTACGTCGATCAAGCACTGGACGATAATCAGGATGCTGAAACATGGAAAAGACTGCAGGCCGGAAGAAACGATACCGAAGAAGCTTTGGAATGGTTCAGAGGAGCTCTGACCAACGAAACTCAAGAAATTCTTACGTGGGCGAAAGCTCTGGTAGACGACACCTCGCAGGGTATTTTTTCATTCCGAGGATCCATACTGACGTTAGCGATGGATGCTTACGGCAGAACGTCGTCGGAGGAATCGAGTGAAATCAGTTCTCCGGATGACAAGTTGGCCACAACGTTGTGGGGAAGATTTTTGCAACTCAAGAACGAGTTGATAAAGGAAGGTGCGATGAGCGCGGACTGAATTTCAACGAATCACGCGACTTTCTTATAAAATAATGCGATTCACGAAATGTTGCGATCCAATGTTGAAATAAAATGAAAATTATTTTATCCCCGTTTATCGTCACTCGTCCAAAACGAAACCGCATCCCCACGATCGTTACGCAGTCCCGATATTGGAATAAAAAAAGCTTCGATTCTCGAAAATACGTCCGAGTAAGGCTGATTCGAGGTCGTATTCGATTTCCGATTAAAGATATTCGAGTAAACGTTCCGTCGTGTAATTGCGTTACTTAATTTCAACTGGAATATTAGCCGTAGCCAAAGATGGCGAGTGACACTAAGGTCACTTGTTATCGGTTTCACACACCGATCGTACCGTACTTGTAAATACGATAACAACTATTTTACATTCAGTAGGTAGTAAAGCTCGCAGGGGTCACCTAGTCCCGTATATAAAGTCGAGATCAGCCCTATACGGTGCAGAGTTAATCGTTGTTTCGACCGATCAACGATGTGGACGCCTTTGATTTTTCTCTTACTCGGACAAGCTTATCTACTGGGTGCAGACCCGATACCGTAAGTGATCGTCTCGATTTACCAAGTTTCCACGATGAAGATCTCGATTTTATTCTTTTCCCCAATCCTAATCGAGTCATTCCGCATGGAGCCAATCGCTCAGATTCGATTGAAATTCGAAGCATTTTGTGTTCATTCTCGTCAAAAACTGCTCAATTCAATCGAACGTCAAGCAACTAAGAATCTTCGAGTATACGAGTGCTAAAATACGAACGGTAGAACCTTATGGTCAAGTGTTACCTGGATCTCCGTCTCCTTTTTTTATCTCGATTCTTCCTTTTTTTTTCCAACAGGGTAGTCGAGGGTCCCCACAATGCTCTTCGGTGGATAGAGGAAGAAGTGGTCGCAGCCGACAAGAGCGATCAACTGTTATGGCTGAGAGAGTTGTTGAAGAACGACCACGGAGCGGCTAGTTCGTGGATAAAGGACACTCTTAACGACACTCGACACGTGGTGACGTTACTCGATACATGGTTCGCCGCAAATCCCGAAATCGTCGCGGAACTGAGACGAGAAATGGCGATCGAATCGTGGTACATCGATCAAGCGCTGGACGAAAATCAGGACGCCGCGACTTGGGAGAGTTTGAAAGCGGGCAGAAACGACACCGAGTACGTGATCGGAGAACTTAGAGAGACCTTGTCGAACGATACTCTGATATACACAATAGCCATCAAAGAGTTAGAATCCAAGGGATTCGATGAAAGTGAAATTGTACCAAGAGTTTTAGCGATATTGGCAGCGGCGGCGTTGTCCGAGGACGATCATTCCGTTGTCCACAATGCTTCTTGGTGGGTGAAACAGATCCTACTGACCGACACCAGTGACAAAACGTCATGGCTGAGGGACGAACTGTTGGAAAATCCCGAAACTGCTTCGATCTGGTTGAAAGAAGCACTTCGTAACACACGGGATACCGTCGCCACAGTGAGCGAAGGAGTCAAACGGTGGCCGGAGATCGCCACCAAGTTGGCGCAAAATACCGAGAACGCGTTATGGTACATAAATCAGGCGTTGGAAGAAAACCAACAAGCCGGAACTTGGTACCAACGAAAATCGACGAGGGACGACACGGAAGAGGCTGTCGCCTGGATCAGAGAAACCGTGACCAACAGTACTCAGGAGGCTCTCACATGGTTCCAGAGATTGGCCAAAAATCAGCCCGGAGAAGCTGCTAGGTATTTGCGTTTTATACTCGTAGGTGAGCCGGGGTTGTACGATTTCGATCCGGCGACCGAAGGTCCTCCGTTTTGGTTGAAACTCATCGAAACGAAGAGCAAGCACGACCCTTATCCCTTCGATCTGTGAATAGATGAATATACTTCACGTGTTTCTTCCGATATGGTTTTCATCTGAATCTACTAACTAGTACAGGAGAGGTAAAGTTATACGACTAACTTCGAGCGGGAGCCGCCATTGGGTCAAAAGTGACAACTGCTGGGATGAATGTGATTCTAGACGTTGTCTGTTTTCTGTAATATCGATCCGTGTAATAAACGAAATGAAAATTGAAACGTTTGTGTAAACTTACTGTTTTTGATTGTCGTCAAACGAACGTCCACAGCCCGTAATTCGCTCGCGGTATCTTCGTGACCGAACGCTGATTACGCGGTTGCTCTGTTGAAACTAGAAATAAAATAGGAGCAAATTTGTAGCCAATAATTTTTTGCGACTTCGTTTTCATTTGACTTCTATCACGCGAACCAGAGCGACGAAATAACTCCACTGGACCCACCGTCAAAACTGGATAAGGAGTGGATGAAATTTTTATGCCATCGGATGTCGAGCTTTATGTAGAGGTAGCTGAATTGGGTTCAATTATTGGCACGGTTCGATGGAATTTTAAGATCACTTCGAGTCTTCTCCGTACAGTGATATCGAGGGGCGAGGATATGGTAGATATTTTTAAGACGCCTTTCAACTTCCGATGGAGGCTAAAGTGGCCCCATTGATTTCAAATTCAATAAATTACGTCAATTTTCAGGTGAAATTACAATGTTCTTGTATCGGATGAGAAACTACACTGTTCGTTTTTTATTTGATGAAATTGGAGTTCGCTGATGATAAAAAAAAAAATCAAAAGCGAAATTCTTAATCAAAAGTAATTGAGATTTGATGGGCTGGGCGACATTGGGAATTCAGGCTTTCCGAATTCTCATCGTCATCTCTGTCGTGTAAAAATCGCCCCAACATTTTCAGAATTCGTGTTGCAATGAGAAAATTAGAAGTGCACTTGTCGAGAATGCGTCGATGCACGAATTAAATCTTGGCTCCTGTCAATTATAATTAGCGATGTTGAAATTATGTAACGTTTCACTGACGTATCATAGACAAGATAATGATTAACGAGCTTTTCTTCCTCTTTTGCAATGCTGGTTAGATTTTTTTTCACATTACACGACGAGCTATAGCCCGCGCGCACAGATCTGATGAGTAGTTTTTTTATTCATAAAATATAGCCAGTGGATTTTTTTTTTTTTTTTCATAGACGAAAAAAACTGCTTCGTTTGAAATTTTTTTACAAGTGGCGGGGGGGAGGGGGTGGGGGGGGGGAGAGGCGAGGCGGAGGGTCATGTGTTCTCAAGATAGCTACGATCGCTTCGCTTTTGCAAGTTGAAAAAGTCGATTATTATATAATGTGAAAAAAAAAAAATATTGAGTTGGCCAATTAAAAGAAACGAATTTGCTCCGGCGAACAAATCGACAAGTTGAAAAAATTTGACACACATATAACCACGGCAGCTGTAATCTTGGGGGTCACGATTTTCAACTATAAAAGCCCGTACCAGTTCCTTCGGTACGTACAGTTTCTTGTATTACTTCGAACACTGCAACGATGTTGTCCCCATTCGCGTTCGCTCTCTTCGGGAACTTTTGTCTCCTGACACCGAACTTTACCGCACCCCAAATAGCCGCCTTGCCCAGGCAAGAGTTGAAGTCTTGTCTGCCTCCGGTCAGACGCCCCGACTACACGTAAGTGAAATGAATTTCCTATCGTCAATTTTCAACGTTCTTTGTCAGCTCCTTCGAAATGCGAAAGATCTTGGCAATTGTTTCGACGTTGAAATAAAGCCGGTTAACGTTTGTTTTTATTTATTTTTTTTTTCTCCTTCGAAGATACGTCGAGGGCATCGGTGCCTACAAGCTCCATACCACAGCGGGTATTTGGCAGACCGCCAGAAGGACGTGCATTGCCGAAGGTGGTCAGTTGCTGGTAGTAAATTCGGACGCTGAAGCCGAAGCAGTCAAGGCACTTTGGGTAGGAAAGGAAAGCCACAAGGGTTCGGCCAACTCGTTTTACGCTCACTGTGGTTTCCACGAGCTCCACAGCAAAGGCGACTACGTTACCGTCCACGGCGACCCGTTGAACAAAACAGGATGGCTGAAATGGGGCCCTGGTGAGCCTAGTATCGTCAATGAGAACTGTGGTTCAATCACGAAAGCCGGATTCTACAATGATATCGACTGCTTCGGAATGTACGGTTTCATTTGCGAACAACCTTGGGAATACGTCTCGTTTCCAACGGGAGCTTGAGTTAATCTCAATAATATCCTAGCGAACTACAGTGGTCGAAAATGCCTCGTGCACCTTTCGATATATTTTCGGAATTATACTGTAAATTGTACGTTAAATTTTGTATCCATTGTGAGGAGCGTTCGCAATAAATGAAATTTCAACGAATATTCAGCTGTTGTGGTTTACCATTCTGAGTTATTTTTTATGAAATCATACGCAAAAACTAATCACATTTCAAAGAATCGTCAAAAACTGAATAAGGGAGGTACAGTACTTACTTTGAGGCAAATTTGATAATTTCGCGAATGATTTGAAAATCCGTAACGTTTGCCAATTGTGCTGCTTCAATCACGATTAATTTGCATCACGTTTCGCGGCGATCGTAATTTCAATTGTGAGAAGAATAACTGGACTATGAGTTCATCTGATCCTGACTGCAAACCACTTGCGGTCAGGGTATCGCTGTTTCCGCTCAAAGATTACCAGAAACGAGCTTCCGAGACAAGTTTTCGCGTAGTTCTAACTCTCATACGTCTAATAGCGCTACGATCATGACATCGGCACTGACACTACTGGTTCTCGGACACGCTTATATTCTCGGTTCGGAGACGGATAATTCTACCCAATTGACTAAATCGGATTCGATTCAGCTTCCGGTAGACAACCGAGAGCCGTTTCAGCTTCTGATGAATCGCTACAACTACACGTGAGTCGATACCCTCGCAACTTTGCGATGTGAATTTTTGAGAAATTCGTTAAAAAAACGCAATCCTTCGACAGATACACGCCCGGAATCGGTGCCCACAAAGTTCACAGTCAAGCTACAACTTGGAACAAAGCGAGGCGCACGTGCGAACAAGAAGGCGGTCATTTGGCGATTATAAATTCGATCGGCGAATCGGAGGTGATAAGCGATTTGCACAAAAAGTCACAGCCGCATTCTGGCTCGTGGGATCGGAGACGTGCACACGTTGGTTTTCACGAATTGTACGCGGATGGTGAGTGGACGACGATTCACGGCGATTCATTGGCGAAGACGGGATACGATATTTGGCAATTTGGCGAACCAGATCGTGTTAACGGTACAGATCATTGCGGTTCCGTACTCGATAATGGAAAACTTAACGACGTTAACTGCAAAGCTTATTGTGCATTTATTTGCGAATTACCTGTAGATCACTCTTCTTCGGTGATACAAGATCTGCAGTTGCAGTTTTCCCAAAGTAGAAGCTCTTCAGAGATCGTAGCACCAAATACTGTTTAGAGATTATTGAAAAACCATTTATTATTTATAATTATGTAATCGGTTATAGCATAAAATTTATTCAACGATCGTTCAAATAAATACAGTAAAGTATAAATAAATGCTAGTTTCTTTTTCGTTTTTGATGAATATTATTTTTTTTTTTTTATTTCACTCTCGTCCACTCTAGTTCGCTTTCATCGAGACCAGGGAAGTCATTTTGGTGTAATTCATAATTATATGAAATAATCGTCGATTGAGGTGTCGTCACTCTTCGACGTTCAAATCGCAGTTGACAAATTTGGAAGCGCGACAGGAATTTTTATTTTTAATTGCGTAATCAGTTGTCAGATACATGCATAGAAAAAGGGCATATTTTAACGGCGAATCGTATCGGCAAACGGTGACGTCTTGCAACAATTTTATATCC